>NC_090935.1:56757602-57067261 GCF_040938575.1 Ambystoma mexicanum | reverse complement strand
TGATGTCCCAGGCACATCAGTGACTGGTGTGGAGGGTGACCCTGCGTCCCGATCCACCACGGGCGGAGGAACCAAGACTGTCTGATCCCTCAGTGCAGGTGTCGCAGACAGAGGAGTGTCCACATCAGAATCACTCACCCCTGACACATGGACTTGATGCTCATCCAACTCAACATAGACGTCAGAGTCGTCATCAAGGCTGGACTCATAGGCAGCCAGAGACAAGATGGACTGCAGCACTTGGGGGTTTTCGTGGCCTACCACCCCACGACCCCCACTAGTGCCGGGTTGATGTGGCTTTACCAACCCTGTGTCTGGCATGACAACACCATCCTCTGCCTCCATTGCGTCATCACCTGAAAAATAGAGAGAAAAAGGTCAATACACATGTCAGAAGCACACGACACACACACACACCGACAGCAAAGGCATCCGGCAGACATGTGACACACAACATATGACCTGGCATGCATGCTGGGTCTACTTTGAATAGCTTCTGTGATCAGACCTGTTGAAAGGTGGCAGTTTCCATGGAAGTGGGTCTATGCAGTGCAGAAAATGTGTACGCCACTCACTACCTACATGTACAAGCACTACATGGTGTGTGCCAGGAAATGTGAAGGCAGTGCAATGTCAAATTCAGACATCACGTGCATTGTGCATTCGATGTGTACCATGTCTAGAAGCCAAGCACCCCTCCACCCCAGTACCAAAGCAGGGATGCCTAGCATGGAATCAAAAGGCTGACCATACACCTGTGTATTGACAGGCAGTGTTGACTGGCATCAACAGCTTGATGTGATTCAAATTACAACACTGCAAATGATGCTGGGACAGTGGGCAGGACACATGATGGAAACTCCGGAGGCAGCCCACGTGTGAAGAAGACACAACAAGAGTTGAACAGAGTCATTGGCCATTGAACAGGCTGAGGCCTGTGAGCCACACAGATTGTCAGAGCCTAAACATGTGTGCAACGCAGGACTGAGCCACAGTTGACATGGGAAGGCTGATGAGATGGCAGGCAATGTATGTAACCAAGGACTTATATAACAGTGATCATCCAGTCAAGGACACATAGGGGCATGCGTGCAATGCACATGGAGCATGAATGGGCACTCAAGTCCCTGCGGGACATCTGACCCATGCACAGTACAAGTGAGATACCCTGCATCGAGTACTAAGGCTGTACCACACGGCATATGTCTGGCAGATTCTACGCTGGAAGTTTGCATCTACACAGGACACATGAACAAGAAAGTACACATTGGCAAAATTGAAGCAGACCAGTGCAAAGGTGGAACTGGGGTGCAGAGTGGCGGAGGAGGGGCAAGGGAGCATGCCTACATGGAGTCCCGCATGCAGTCAGAGGAGACATGCATGACGGTAGCATTGCATTACTTACACATCAGAACCATGTACACGTCACATGTAGCAGCAATCATGCACAACACATCCCACAAGTGAAACACACACGTCCTCAACAAACACGCATCAACACTCACTGGACTGGGCATCAAAGTCCAGCTTCTCTCCCACTCCTTCGACCAATTCTGGTGGTGTGAACTCCGCAACGAGAGCCTCATGTGGAGTGAGTTCTTCCTCCTCTGGTGCAGGCCCACCGCCAGTCACCAGAGTCAAGTTGTAATTTGAGGCACGCTTGGCCTTAGTGCTGCGCTTGATGTCATTCCAACGCTTTTTGCACTCCTGCGCCGTGCGCACCTCATGGCCGAATGAACTGACATGTTCCGCAACATGCTTCCAGTGGGTGTCACGTTGGGCAGCCGTGGTCTGACTATTGGCACCCACTAGCATGTCACGGCTGTGGCCCCACACGTAGTCCACGAGGAAGTCCAGTTTCTGCTTGCAGAAAGGCTTCTTCCTCGACGTGCAGGAGCTCGTGGCTGTGTGTGGGGTCCCAGCCTGTGCTGCAGGTGCAACCTTCCTCCTCTTGGACTGTGGCGCAGACCCTGGCTGGCTAATGCCGCCCTGACCAGTATGGCCAGTGGGTTCGGTGGATTGAGCCAAGGGAGTGGCAGGTGGAGGGATGACCAAAGGCCTGACTTGTGTCAGTGGCAGCTGGGTGCCCACTAATGGACCCTGCGCAGCAACATCAGCTGTGGCAGGGTCGTTGGCCGCAACGGTCCTGGTTGGCAGACTCACAACCGGGGTGCTGTCGGGTGCATCTGCCCCTGCACTTGCCAACACCCGGCTGTTCGGGGCAGCAGATGACATGACTGCCCCAGGGACACGTGTCTTGGTCTGAGCAGCCCGGCCTGCCCCTATGGTTTCCCCCCTGACCTGTTGGAGATCTACCAAGGGCTCTTCAAGTGCCAACGCAGCCTGTGCTGGCAGAGCCTGAGCCTGGGTGGCGGTGTCCACAGCTGCACCTGCAGCTACCACTACCCTTGGGCCCGTGGCAGTCGATGGAACGGACTGCCGGGTCATATGGGTGCCAGTGCCAGATGCAGGAGCTGCATCCCCCGGAACCACAGGGGGTGGTGGCATGGCTGCACCGACACATGGCACAACATTGTGCTCAAGTGGCGCACCCCTGCCTCTTCCCCCTCTGTGGCTGCCCTGGACACCCTGGAGTCCCCCTACTCCCTGGTCACCACTGCCACATCCCCGACCACGCCCGCCACGAGGAGTACGCCCAGCTGAGGCGCCCCTCACCTTTGGTGGCCTCCCAACCATGGCACAGATGTAGTAGTGCTGGCACAGATGGAGTGGTGCCAATGGGAGGTGTACACCACAATTGACCTGGGCAATTGGGGAGAAGGGGGTGGGAAGCAAGATGTTAACAGCCCCCCTGCACCTGCAAGGCTGTATGTGACCCCGGTGATGTGGTGACGGGTCAAGCAACGCTCAGGCACCCCAAAACTGCAGTAAAACCGTGCACGCAACCCTGCAGCCTACGTGCGTGGATTCAACCTCCCGCAGTACGCGGTGGCACCCAGTAACACGAATAACGCGTACGCGTGGGACACGCAGGCTACGATGACATAGAAAATGGGTGCGATACACAGGGGCACCCGCAGTGGGAAAAAGAGCGTGTGCGACTCACCGTCTGACTAGCGCGATGCAGAAAAACACGCGTAGCCAATACCCCCGCCAAAAGAAGAGATACGTCCTTGATAGCTGTGAAGTTGTGATGGCGCGCGAAACAACAGGAAGCAGCAACACACGTCGGTCTCCACGAAAGGCACGTACAGCGAACTGCTGGGCCTGCTCACCTTTAACCCGTGCTGAGGGAAACGCACGCGCGCGTCACGTCACTTACGCCCATGGGCCCTTTCCTCGTATTACACGCGGACGTGCAGTTTCCACGCGAGCTTACGCGCATGGCCCTTTCCTCGTATTGCACGCGGACGTGCAGTTTCCACGCGCGCTTACGCGCATGGGCCCTTTCGTCGTATTACACGCGGACGTGCAGTTTTTCACGCGCGCTGAAATGCACATGCACGTCTGTACGCGTCACGTCACAGGGGCGCTTGCGCTTGAGGGGCCTTCTGTCCAATGAAAATGCGTATGCGTGCAGACGCGCTTACGCGCTAAGGGCCTTTCCTCGAATTACACGCTGACGTGCAGATTTTTCACGTGCCAAATCACTCCGTATCAAGCTGGCCACACGTAAGCACACAGAAGACCACGCTCCTGCCCAGAAGGCCGAACTACTGCCCCCCAGAGCCCCGAGCACACTCCCACCTGCCATCTGCTGCTGCCTGACTGCCTGCTGCCCACGTGCCCTGCCATTTGCTGCCTGCACATCAGCCAGGGGTGCAGTTGCTGTGACCACCCCTGCTGGAACCGAAGACTCCCGACTGGAATTCCATCGCTCCACAGCCCAGCCCCAGGACCCAGTTGCCCACCCACTCCTGCCTCTGGGGTTGTCATGTCGGGGCAAACAACATCTGTGACCACTGACAACCCCCGGCCAGAGAGGCAGAGGGGCACCAGCTTCAGTGCCACCGAAGTTGGTGTCCTGGTGGAGCAAGTCCTGGGGCAGTATGATGCCCTCTTCGGAAGTTCCCGCGCCGACAAGGAAGGACGGACTCGGATCTGGACTGACATTGTGACTGCCATCAACGCGGAGGGGGTGGCAGTCCGCGACTTACAACATGTCAGGAAGCGCTGGGAGGACTTCAGGTCCAGGACCCTGAACAAGGCCTGGCGCCTCTTGAAGGCAGCGGATGCCAAGGGGCACCGGGGCCACTTGTCGGAAGAACAGATGAGGGTCCTGGAATGCATATCCCCAGAGCTCCACGTCCAGGTCCTTGAGAAGCAGACCCGTCTGGAGTCGAGCGGTGAGTGTACATGCATCCTGATTGTGAGCAGTGCGTGTGGTGATTATTCAGTAGTGTGCAGGTTGCACATCTGTTTTTATGGGGTCGAGTATGAGTGGGGGTGTACAGGGCCGTGAGGCTGACACATGCGAGGGCTGTAATGTGTGAGACATGGATGGTGCTTGTATGTGTAGGCTTGCATGCCAAATGCAGTTGTGTGGGCACACATGTTTGGATGAATGTGTATGTAAGTAGACATGTCCGTGATGTCACGCATGTATGTTGTTTTCGGCTGCATGTATCAGCACTGTGTACATGTGCATGTGTGTGTATTTGACAAGGGTGCAACAGTGATGCAACATGGATGCATGTGACAGCGGTATGTGGAAGCCTGATTGGCAGATGTGACATGGATGCCCGTCTGAACAGTGCAACACTTGGCAGAGGTGTACACATGCATGCAAGCGTGGTGGTGTGTGTACATGTGTGGTGCACTTCCTGTGTTGCATGTGATGTCTGGCTCACCTTTGGCTGCTCATGCTGTTGTATGTGTATGGATGGTGGTGGCAGTTGCGATATGGCTGTGGTATGGCTCATGTGTGCGAGTTGTAATGACATGTGTGTTGGGGATTGTGATGACATGTCTGAGGTTTGCCAATGCCACTCATGTACAACTGTCATGTGTGTATGTGTCCATTGTACAGTGCCCTGATGCCTGTGTTTTGTTTCTCCCTGTCTGCAGCGTCAACTGATGAAGATGGCGGAGAAGGTGCTGTGGAGCACAGCGGCGGGGATCCGACCGCCAGCCGGAGACGCAAGGCCCGGCTCCCCTCCCAGGTTGTCATCTCGTCGGGGAGTGAGGAGTCCGGTGCCGCCTCCCAGGCCGCAGCTGCCGGGGGGAGGTCCAAGAGGCGGAGGTTGGAGTTGGACTCCTCGGCAGCAGAAGGGGCAGCTGGGACCCCACAGGGCCCAACAGGGGAAGATGGCACGGATTCATCCAGGTTGGTGGGGGGTTTGGTGGAGGAGGAGGCTGTGCAAGCACCAGAGACGGGGTCTGGAGGTGGGGATCCCACTGGTGCTAGTGGTGCAGTGCAGGACCAGGGACAGGAGGCAGCACAGGCTGCCGCGGAGGTGCCTGTGTGCAATCCTGTCCCCGATCCTGTCCCTGCATCATCTTGCACCAGCAGGGATGCCTACGTCCAGACCCGTTTTCAGGCAGGGGATGAGCTCACGTCAACTGGCCTCCCTCTGCCTGCGGACGTGGCTATCCAGGCCCGGGTTGAGCCTGTCCTGGCTGGTGTGGCGTTGCGTCAACGGGCCATGCGAGGTGACCTGCAGTCTTTTCATGAAGAGACTGCGAGTCATCTCAAATGGCTCGTTGACCACGTCAGCCTGCTGGGACAGGTCACCCAGGCCGGATTCCTCCGTCTGATGGGGCTTGCTCCGACCCCCTCCTCAACTGGACCCCCTATGCGCCAGTCGTCCTCTGTGCCATCTTCCCACCCATCAGTCACCTGCGTGCCCTGTGGAGCTGCCTCTGACGGTGCGGCAAGGCTGGTGGAGGAGGCATCCCTGCCACAGTCGGGAGTCGGACGTCCAGCAGGGGTGGCCACATCAACAACTGCACCCCAGCCGGCGGAGGATGTGCAGGCAGCAGGAGGCAGTGCACGGGCAGAGGCACAGCAGCAGCAGCAACGTGGTGGGAGCCATGAAGGCTCGGGGCCTTCGACATCGGAGGGGCACGCATCGGCCGGAGGGCAGGAGGACCCAGGACAGAGAGTGTCTTCCGTGTGGCAGCGGTTGGGCCACGCCATAGATGCGGAGCGGCAGCGGGCGGAAGAGGCACGGCTCACAATGGTCAGGGCGGAGAACTCCATGCGGAGGGCCCTGAGGCGGGCCGAGTGCCTCGAGGCAATCCGCAGGGGTTTGGAGGTGGAGACGTCGGCGGCTCTGCGGACCCTCGGGGCCATGGAGGAGGACCGCCTCCGGGACATTGAGGAGGAGTTCGATGATGCCCTGGCCTGGAACATCCACAAGTGAGCCGTGAAACTAGCCCGCTGCCCTTGTACATAGTTTCTAGGTAGTGTTAGGTTTAATTTTTGTTTTTATTTTATTTGGACCTTTCGGACATTGGCCACATTTTTGTATATAGTTTATTTTATTAGTTAGTGTAGTTAGATAGGTTTCCTTTATTTTGTTGGAATAATGGACCCTGGATTGTTCCCATGTACATAGTTGACAGTTGGATTGTATTTTTTTTTCTATTTTTGACCATGGAGCAATGGCTTTCTTTTTTATTTCCCATTGGATTTTGTTTTGTGGACAATGACTTTGGACATTACTTTGGATTTTTATTTTTGGTTTTGCTTTTTTTGACGGACATGCTTCTTTTCATTTTTGTACATTCACGTTTCTGTTTCTTCATTTTTTATTCTATTGATGTTTCCCTTAATACATATTATTTTTGGTGAACTTCAATGTGTGGTATCTCATTGGTTTCATGCATTTCATGATATGTGTTTTGAGATTCACTGACACCCATTGGGTGTATGTGAGGGAAATGTGTTTGTTTCGGAAGTTGCAATTGGTATTCTGTGATGTAATTGGAAATTATGAGTGGGTGGATGCAATACTCGGGTGGGTGTTTTGCATTTGGAGGCTGACCATAGGGACCAGGGATCTAGATTGTGATGACATGTTGGCTGGGGAACATGAGTTGCACATGGGTGGGGGCCTGGTGGAGGCTGCCCCTGCACTGCTGGGGGTGGGGGTGATGGGAGACATGAGTTGGACATGAGTGGGGGCCTGGTGGAGGCTGCCCCTGCACTGCTGGGGGGTGGGGGTGGTGGGAGACATGGGTGGGGGCCTGGTGGAGGCTGCCCCTGCACTCCTGGGGGTTGGGGGTGGTGGGAGACATGAGTGGGGGCCTGGTGGAGGCTGCCCCTGCACTGCTGGGGGGTGGGGTGGTGGGAGACATGGGTGGGGGCCTGGTGGAGGCTGCCCCTGCACTGCTTGGGGGTGGTGGGAGACATGGGTGGGGGCCTGTGGAGGGTGCCCCTGGTGGCCGGGGGATGGGGGTGGTGGGGAACATGAGTTGGACATGGGTGGGGGCCTGCTGGCAGGTGCCCCACAGTGCTTGGGGGTGGGGGTGGTGGGGAACATGAGTTGGACATGGGTGGGGGCCTGCTGGCAGGTGCCCCACAGTGCTGGGGGGTGGGGGTGGGGGTGGTGGGGAACATGAGTTGGACATGGGTGGGGGCCTGCTGGCAGGTGCCCCACAGTGCTGGGGGGTGGGGGTGCAGGGGTACATGAGTTGGACATGAGTGGGGGGCTGCTGGCAGGTGCCCCACAGTGCTGGGGGGTGGGGGTGGTGGGGAACATGAGTTGGACATGGGTGGGGGCCTGCTGGCAGGTGCCCCACAGTGCTGGGGGGTGGGGGTGGTGGGAGACATGGGTGGGGGCCTGGTGGAGGCTGCCCCTGGTGGCTGGGGGGTGGGGGTGGTGGGAGACATGGGTGGGGGCCTGGTGGTGGGTGCCCCTGCACTGCTGGGGGGTGGGGGTGGTGGGAGACATGGGTGGGGGCCTGGTGGAGGCTGCCCCTGGTGGCTGGGGGGTGGGGGTGGTGGGAGACATGAGTGGGGGCCTGGTGGAGGCTGCCCCAGCACTGCTGGGGGGTGGTGGTGGTGGGAGACATGGGTGGGGGCCTGGTGGAGGCTGCCCCTGCACTGCTGGGGGGTGGGGTGCAGGGAGACATGAGTGGGGGCCTGGTGGAGGCTGCCCCTGCACTGCTGGGGGTGGGGGTGATGGGAGACATGAGTTGGACATGAGTGGGGGCCTGGTGGAGGCTGCCCCTGCACTGCTGGGGGGTGGGGGTGCAGGGAGACATGAGTGGGGGCCTGGTGGAGGCTGCCCCTGCACTGCTGGGGGTGGGGGTGATGGGAGACATGAGTTGGTCATGAGTGGGGGCCTGGTGGAGGCTGCCCCTGCACTGCTGGGGGGTGGGGGTGCAGGGAGACATGAGTGGGGGCCTGGTGGAGGCTGCCCCTGCACTGCTGGGGGGTGGGGGTGCAGGGAGACATGAGTGGGGGCCTGGTGGAGGCTGCCCCTGCACTCCTCGGGGGTGGGGGTGCAGGGAGACATGAGTCGGGGAGTGAGGAGTCCGGTGCCGCCTCCCAGGCCGCAGCTGCCGGGGGGAGGTCCAAGAGGCGGAGGTTGGAGTTGGACTCCTCGGCAGCAGAAGGGGCAGCTGGGACCCCACAGGGCCCAACAGGGGAAGATGGCACGGATTCATCCAGGTTGGTGGGGGGTTTGGTGGAGGAGGAGGCTGTGCAAGCACCAGAGACGGGGTCTGGAGGTGGGGATCCCACTGGTGCTAGTGGTGCAGTGCAGGACCAGGGACAGGAGGCAGCACAGGCCACCGCGGAGGTGCCTGTGTGCAATCCTGTCCCCGATCCTGTCCCTGCATCATCTTGCACCAGCAGGGATGCCTACGTCCAGACCCGTTTTCAGGCAGGGGATGAGCTCACGTCAACTGGCCTTCCTCTGCCTGCGGACGTGGCTATCCAGGCCCGGGTTGAGCCTGTCCTGGCTGGTGTGGCGTTGCGTCAACGGGCCATGCGAGGTGACCTGCAGTCTTTTCATGAAGAGACTGCGAGTCATCTCAAATGGCTCGTTGACCACGTCAGCCTGCTGGGACAGGTCACCCAGGCCGGATTCCTCCGTCTGATGGGGCTTGCTCCGACCCCCTCCTCAACTGGACCCCCTATGCGCCAGTCGTCCTCTGTGCCATCTTCCCACCCATCAGTCACCTGCGTGCCCTGTGGAGCTGCCTCTGACGGTGCGGCAAGGCTGGTGGAGGAGGCATCCCTGCCACAGTCGGGAGTCGGACGTCCAGCAGGGGTGGCCACATCAACAACTGCACCCCAGCCGGCGGAGGATGTGCAGGCAGCAGGAGGCAGTGCACGGGCAGAGGCACAGCAGCAGCAGCAACGTGGTGGGAGCCATGAAGGCTCGGGGCCTTCGACATCGGAGGGGCACGCATCGGCCGGAGGGCAGGAGGACCCAGGACAGAGAGTGTCTTCCGTGTGGCAGCGGTTGGGCCACGCCATAGATGCGGAGCGGCAGCGGGCGGAAGAGGCACGGCTCACAATGGTCAGGGCGGAGAACTCCATGCGGAGGGCCCTGAGGCGGGCCGAGTGCCTCGAGGCAATCCGCAGGGGTTTGGAGGTGGAGACGTCGGCGGCTCTGCGGACCCTCGGGGCCATGGAGGAGGACCGCCTCCGGGACATTGAGGAGGAGTTCGATGATGCCCTGGCCTGGAACATCCACAAGTGAGCCGTGAAACTAGCCCGCTGCCCTTGTACATAGTTTCTAGGTAGTGTTAGGTTTCATTTTTGTTTTTATTTTATTTGGACCTTTCGGACATTGGCCACATTTTTGTATATAGTTTATTTTATTAGTTAGTGTAGTTAGATAGGTTTCCTTTATTTTGTTGGAATAATGGACCCTGGATTGTTCCCATGTACATAGTTGACAGTTGGATTGTATTTTTTTTTCTATTTTTGACCATGGAGCAATGGCTTTCTTTTTTATTTCCCATTGGATTTTGTTTTGTGGACAATGACTTTGGACATTACTTTGGATTTTTATTTTTGGTTTTGCTTTTTTTGACGGACATGCTTCTTTTCATTTTTGTACATTCACGTTTCTGTTTCTTCATTTTTTATTCTATTGATGTTTCCCTTAATACATATTATTTTTGGTGAACTTCAATGTGTGGTATCTCATTGGTTTCATGCATTGAGACACATGATATGTGTTTTGAGATTCACTGACACCCATTGGGTGTATGTGAGGGAAATGTGTTTGTTTCGGAAGTTGCAATTGGTATTCTGTGATGTAATTGGAAATTATGAGTGGGTGGATGCAATACTCGGGTGGGTGTTTTGCATTTGGAGGCTGACCATAGGGACCAGGGATCTAGATTGTGATGACATGTTGGCTGGGGAACATGAGTTGCACATGGGTGGGGGCCTGGTGGAGGCTGCCCCTGCACTGCTGGGGGTGGGGGTGATGGGAGACATGAGTTGGACATGAGTGGGGGCCTGGTGGAGGCTGCCCCTGCACTGCTGGGGGGAGGGGGTGGTGGGAGACATGGGTGGGGGCCTGGTGGAGGCTGCCCCTGCACTCCTGGGGGTTGGGGGTGGTGGGAGACATGAGTGGGGGCCTGGTGGAGGCTGCCCCTGCACTGCTGGGGGGTGGGGGTGGTGGGAGACATGGGTGGGGGCCTGGTGGAGGCTGCCCCTGCACTGCTTGGGGGTGGTGGGAGACATGGGTGGGGGCCTGTGGAGGGTGCCCCTGGTGGCCGGGGGATGGGGGTGGTGGGGAACATGAGTTGGACATGGGTGGGGGCCTGCTGGCAGGTGCCCCACAGTGCTTGGGGGTGGGGGTGGTGGGGAACATGAGTTGGACATGGGTGGGGGCCTGCTGGCAGGTGCCCCACAGTGCTGGGGGGTGGGGGTGGGGGTGGTGGGGAACATGAGTTGGACATGGGTGGGGGCCTGCTGGCAGGTGCTCCACAGTGCTGGGGGGTGGGGGTGCAGGGGTACATGAGTTGGACATGAGTGGGGGCCTGCTGGCAGGTGCCCCACAGTGCTGGGGGGTGGGGGTGGTGGGGAACATGAGTTGGACATGGGTGGGGGCCTGCTGGCAGGTGCCCCACAGTGCTGGGGGGTGGGGGTGCAGGGGTACATGAGTTGCACATGGGTGGGGGCCTGCTGGCAGGTGCCCCACAGTGCTGGGGGGTGGGGGTGGTGGGAGACATGGGTGGGGGCCTGGTGGAGGCTGCCCCTGGTGGCTGGGGGTTGGGGGTGGTGGGAGACATGGGTGGGGGCCTGGTGGTGGGTGCGCCTGCACTGCTGGGGGGTGGGGGTGGTGGGAGACATGGGTGGGGGCCTGGTGGAGGCTGCCCCTGGTGGCTGGGGGGTGGGGGTGGTGGGAGACATGAGTGGGGGCCTGGTGGAGGCTGCCCCTGCACTGCTGGGGGGTGGTGGTGGTGGGAGACATGGGTGGGGGCCTGGTGGAGGCTGCCCCTGCACTGCTGGGGGGTGGGGTGCAGGGAGACATGAGTGGGGGCCTGGTGGAGGCTGCCCCTGCACTGCTGGGGGTGGGGGTGATGGGAGACATGAGTTGGACATGAGTGGGGGCCTGGTGGAGGCTGCCCCTGCACTGCTGGGGGGTGGGGGTGCAGGGAGACATAAGTGGGGGCCTGGTGGAGGCTGCCCCTGCACTGCTGGGGGTGGGGGTGATGGGAGACATGAGTTGGTCATGAGTGGGGGCCTGGTGGAGGCTGCCCCTGCACTGCTGGGGGGTGGGGGTGCAGGGAGACATGAGTGGGGGCCTGGTGGAGGCTGCCCCTGCACTGCTGGGGGGTGGGGGTGCAGGGAGACATGATTGGGGGCCTGGTGGAGGCTGCCCCTGGTGGCTGGGGGTTGAGGGTGATAGGGGAAATGAGTGGGGGCCTGGTGGAGGATGCCCCTGCACTGCTGGGGGGTGGGGGTGCAGGGAGACATGAGTGGGGGCCTGGTGGAGGCTGCCCCTGCACTCCTCGGGGGTGGGGGTGCAGGGAGACATGAGTCGGGGAGTGAGGAGTCCGGTGCCGCCTCCCAGGCCGCAGCTGCCGGGGGGAGGTCCAAGAGGCGGAGGTTGGAGTTGGACTCCTCGGCAGCAGAAGGGGCAGCTGGGACCCCACAGGGCCCAACAGGGGAAGATGGCACGGATTCATCCAGGTTGGTGGGGGGTTTGGTGGAGGAGGAGGCTGTGCAAGCACCAGAGACGGGGTCTGGAGGTGGGGATCCCACTGGTGCTAGTGGTGCAGTGCAGGACCAGGGACAGGAGGCAGCACAGGCCACCGCGGAGGTGCCTGTGTGCAATCCTGTCCCCGATCCTGTCCCTGCATCATCTTGCACCAGCAGGGATGCCTACGTCCAGACCCGTTTTCAGGCAGGGGATGAGCTCACGTCAACTGGCCTTCCTCTGCCTGCGGACGTGGCTATCCAGGCCCGGGTTGAGCCTGTCCTGGCTGGTGTGGCGTTGCGTCAACGGGCCATGCGAGGTGACCTGCAGTCTTTTCATGAAGAGACTGCGAGTCATCTCGAATGGCTCGTTGACCACGTCAGCCTGCTGGGACAGGTCACCCAGGCCGGATTCCTCCGTCTGATGGGGCTTGCTCCGACCCCCTCCTCAACTGGACCCCCTATGCGCCAGTCGTCCTCTGTGCCATCTTCCCACCCATCAGTCACCTGGGTGCCCTGTGGAGCTGCCTCTGACGGTGCGGCAAGGCTGGTGGAGGAGGCATCCCTGCCACAGTCGGGAGTCGGACGTCCAGCAGGGGTGGCCACATCAACAACTGCACCCCAGCCGGCGGAGAATGTGCAGGCAGCAGGAGGCAGTGCACGGGCAAAGGCACAGCAGCAGCAGCAACGTGGTGGGAGCCATGAAGGCTCGGGGCCTTCGACATCGGAGGGGCACGCATCGGCCGGAGGGCAGGAGGACCCAGGACAGAGAGTGTCTTCCGTGTGGCAGCGGTTGGGCCACGCCATAGATGCGGAGCGGCAGCGGGCGGAAGAGGCACGGCTCACAATGGTCAGGGCGGAGAACTCCATGCGGAGGGCCCTGAGGCGGGCCGAGTGCCTCGAGGCAATCCGCAGGGGTTTGGAGGTGGAGACGTCGGCGGCTCTGCGGACCCTCGGGGCCATGGAGGAGGACCGCCTCCGGGACATTGAGGAGGAGTTCGATGATGCCCTGGCCCGGAACATCCACAAGTGAGCCGTGAAACTAGCCCGCTGCCCTTGTACATAGTTTCTAGGTAGTGTTAGGTTTCATTTTTGTTTTTATTTTATTTGGACCTTTCGGACATTGGCCACATTTTTGTATATAGTTTATTTTATTAGTTAGTGTAGTTAGATAGGTTTCCTTTATTTTGTTGGAATAATGGACCCTGTATTGTTCCCATGTACATAGTTGACAGTTGGATTGTATTTTTTTTTCTATTTTTGACCATGGAGCAATGGCTTTCTTTTTTATTTCCCATTGGATTTTGTTTTGTGGACAATGACTTTGGACATTACTTTGGATTTTTATTTTTGGTTTTGCTTTTTTTGACGGACATGCTTCTTTTCATTTTTGTACATTCACATTTCTGTTTCTTCATTTTTTATTCTATTGATGTTTCCCTTAATACATATTATTTTTGGTGAACTTCAATGTGTTGTATCTCATTGGTTTCATGCATTTCATGATATGTGTTTTGAGATTCGCTGACACCCATTGGGTGTATGTGAGGGAAATGTGTTTGTTTCAGAAGTTGCAATTGGTGTTCTGTGATGTAATTGGAAATTATGAGTGGGTGAATGCAATACTCGGGTGGGTGTTTTGCATTTGGAGGCTGACCATAGGGACCAGGGATCTAGATTGTGATGACATGTTGGCTGGGGAACATGAGTTGCACATGGGTGGGGGCCTGGTGGAGGCTGCCCCTGCACTGCTGGGGGTGGGGGTGATGGGAGACATGAGTTGGACATGAGTGGGGGCCTGGTGGAGGCTGCCCCTGCACTGCTGGGGGGTGGGGGTGGTGGGAGACATGGGTGGGGGCCTGGTGGAGGCTGCCCCTGCACTCCTGGGGGTTGGGGGTGGTGGGAGACATGAGTGGGGGCCTGGTGGAGGCTGCCCCTGCACTGCTGGGGGGTGGGGGTGGTGGGAGACATGGGTGGGGGCCTGGTGGAGGCTGCCCCTGCACTGCTGGGGGGTGGTGGGAGACATGGGTGGGGGCCTGTGGAGGGTGCCCCTGGTGGCTGGGGGATGGGGGTGGTGGGGAACATGAGTTGGACATGGGTGGGGGCCTGCTGGCAGGTGCCCCACAGTGCTTGGGGGTGGGGGTGGTGGGGAACATGAGTTGGACATGGGTGGGGGCCTGCTGGCAGGTGCCCCACAGTGCTGGGGGGTGGGGGTGGTGGGGAACATGAGTTGGACATGGGTGGGGGCCTGCTGGTAGGTGCCCCACAGTGCTGGGGGGTGGGGTTGCAGGGGTACATGAGTTGGACATGAGTGGGGGCCTGCTGGCAGGTGCCCCACAGTGCTGGGGGGTGGGGGTGGTGGGGAACATGAGTTGGACATGGGTGGGGGCCTGCTGGCAGGTGCCCCACAGTACTGGGGGGTGGGGGTGCAGGGGTACATGAGTTGCACATGTGTGGGGGCCTGCTGGCAGGTGCCCCACAGTGCTGGGGGGTGGGGGTGGTGGGAGACATGGGCGGGGGCCTGGTGGAGGCTGCCCCTGGTGGCTGGGGGTGGTGGGAGACGTGGGTGGGGGCCTGGTGGTGGGTGCCCCTGCACTGCTGGGGGGTGGGGGTGGTGGGAGACATGGGTGGGGGCCTGGTGGAGGCTGCCCCTGGTGGCTGGGGGGTGGGGGTGGTGGGAGACATGAGTGGGGGCCTGGTGGAGGCTGCCCCTGCACTGCTGGGGGGTGGTGGTGGTGGGAGACATGGGTGGGGGCCTGGTGGAGGCTGCCCCTGCACTGCTGGGGGGTGGGGTGCAGGGAGACATGAGTTGGACATGAGTGGGGGCCTGGTGGAGGCTGCCCCTGCACTGCTGGGGGTGGGGGTGATGGGAGACATGAGTTGGACATGAGTGGGGGCCTGGTGGAGGCTGCCCCTGCACTGCTGGGGGGTGGGGGTGCAGGGAGACATGAGTGGGGGCCTGGTGGAGGCTGCCCCTGCACTGCTGGGGGTGGGGGTGATGGGAGACATGAGTTGGTCATGAGTGGGGGCCTGGTGGAGGCTGCCCCTGCACTGCTGGGGGGTAGGGGTGCAGGGAGACATGAGTGGGGGCCTGGTGGAGGCTGCCCCTGCACTGCTGGGGGGTGGGGGTGCAGGGAGACATGAGTGGGGGCCTGGTGGAGGCTGCCCCTGGTGGCTGGGGGGTGAGGGTGATAGGGGAAATGAGTGGGGGCCTGGTGGAGGATGCCCCTGCACTGCTGGGGGGTGGGGGTGCAGGGAGACATGAGTGGGGGCTTGGTGGAGGCTGCCCCTGCACTCCTCGGGGGTGGGGGTGCAGGGAGACATGAGTGGGGGCCTGGTGGAGGCTGCCCCTGCACTGCTGGGGTGTGGGGGTGGTGGGAGACATGGGTGGGGGCCTGGTGGAGGCTGCCCCTGCACTGCTGGGGGGTGGGGGTGGTGGGAGACATGGGTGGGGGCCTGGTGGAGGCTGCCCCTGCACTCCTCGGGGGTGGGGGTGCAGGGAGACATGAGTGGGGGCCTGGTGGAGGCTGCCCCTGCACTGCTGGGGGGTGGGGGTGGTGGGAGACATGGGTGGGGGCCTGGTGGAGGCTGCCCCTGCACTCCTCGGGAGTGGGGTGCAGGGAGACATGAGTGGCATAGCTCTCAACTCACACGCTTCTGGCGGGTGTCACCCGCCTTGTAAAGAGTGGACTCACCCGCCAAGCCTCCTGCAGGCCCATTCATTTCAATGGGCCTCTCACCCGCCAAAAACAAAATTGGGTGTTTTCACCCGCTTTTGCGACTCAAATGGTTGAGAGCTATAGAGTGGGGGCCTGGTGGAGGCTGCCCCTGCACTGCTGGGGGGTGGGGGTGCAGGGAGACATGAGTGGGGGCCTGGTGGAGGCTGCCCCTGGTGGCTGGGGGGTGGGGGTGATAGGGGAAATGAGTGGGGGCCTGGTGGAGGATGCCCCTGCACTGCTGGGGGGTGGGGGTGCAGGGAGACATGAGTGGGGGCCTGGTGGAGGCTGCCCCTGCACTGCTGGGGGGTGGGGGTGGTGGGAGACATGGGTGGGGGCCTGGTGGAGGCTGCCCCTGCACTCCTCGGGGGTGGGGGTGCAGGGAGACATGAGTGGGGGCCTGGTGGAGGCTGCCCCTGCACTGCTGGGGGGTGGGGGTGGTGGGAGACATGAGTGGGGGCCTGGTGGAGGCTGCCCCTGCACTGCTGGAGGGTGGGGGTGGTGGGAGACATGGGTGGGGGCCTGGTGGAGGCTGCCCCTGCACTCCTCGGGGGTGGGGGTGCAGGGAGACATGAGTGGGGGCCTGGTGGAGGCTGCCCCTGCACTGCTGGGGGGTGGGGGTGGTGGGAGACATGGGTGGGGGCCTGGTGGAGGCTGCCCCTGCACTCCTCGGGGGTGGGGTGCAGGGAGACATGAGTGGCATAGCTCTCAACTCACACGCTTCTGGCGGGTGTCACCCGCCTTGTAAAGAGTGGATTCACCCGCCAAGCCTCCTACAGGCCCATTCATTTCAATGGGCCTCTCACCCGCCAAAAACAAAATCGGGTGTTTTCACCCGCTTTTGCGACTCAAATGGTTGAGAGCTATGGAGTGGGGGCCTGGTGGAGGCTGCCCCTGCACTGTTGGGGGGTGGGGGTGCAGGGAGACATGAGTGGGGGCCTGGTGGAGGCTGCCCCTGGTGGCTGGGGGGTGGGGGTGATAGGGGAAATGAGTGGGGGCCTGGTGGAGGATGCCCCTGCACTGCTGGGGGGTGGGGGTGCAGGGAGACATGAGTGGGGGCCTGGTGGAGGCTGCCCCTGCACTGCTGGGGGTGGGGGTGGTGGGAGACATGGGTGGGGGCCTGGTGGAGGCTGCCCCTGCACTCCTCGGGGGTGCATGGAGACATGAGTGGGGGCCTGGTGGAGGCTGCCCCTGCACTATTGGGGGGTGGGGGTGGTGGGAGACATGGGTGGGGAGCTGGTGGAGGCTGCCCCTGCACTGCTGGGGGGTGGGGGTGGTGGGAGACATGGGTGGGGGCCTGGTGGAGGCTGTCCCTGCACTGCTGGGGGGTGGTGGGAGACATGGGTGGGGGCCTTTGGAGGGTGCCCCTGGTGGCTGGGGGATGGGAGTGGTGGGGAACATGAGTTGGACATGGGTGGGGGCCTGCTGACAGGTGCCCCACAGTGTTGGAGGGTGGGGGTGGTGGGGAACATGAGTTGGACATGGGTGGGGGCCTGCTGGCAGGTGCCCCACAGTGCTGGGGGGTGGGGGTGGTGGGGAACATGAGTTGGACATGGGTGGGGGCCTGCTGGCAGGTGCCCCACAGTGCTGAGGGGTGGGGGTGCAGGGGTACATGAGTTGGACATGAGTGGGGGCCTGCTGGCAGGTGCCCCACAGTGCTGGGGGGTGGGGGTGGTGGGGAACATGAGTTGGACATGGGTGGGAGCCTGCTGGCAGGTGCCCCACAGTGCTGGAGGGTGGGGGTGCAGGGGTACATGAGTTGCACATGGGTGGGGGACTGCTGGCAGGTGCCCCACAGTGCTGGGGGGTGGGGGTGGTGGGAGACATGGGTGGGGGCCTGGTGGAGGCTGCCCCTGGTGGCTGGGGGGTGGGGGTGGTGGGAGACATGGGTGGGGGCCTGGTGGTGGGGGCCCCTGCACTGCTGGGGGGTGGGGGTGGTGGGAGACATGGGTGGGGGCCTGGTGGAGGCTGCCCCTGGTGGCTGGGGGGTGGGGGTGGTGGGAGACATGGGTGGGGGCCTGGTGGAGGCTGCCCCTGGTGGCTGGGGGGTGGGGTGGTGGGAGAAATGGGTGGGGGCCTGGTGGAGGCAGCCCCTGCACTGCTGGGGGGTGGGGGTGCAGGGAGACATGAGTGGGGGCCTGGTGGAGGCGGCCCCTGGTGGCTGGGGGGTGGGGGTGATTGGGGAAATGAGTGGGGGCCTGGTGGAGGATGCCCCTGGTGGCTGGGGGGTGGGGGTAATGGGAGACATGAGTGGGGGCCTGGTGGAGGCTGCCCCTGCACTGCTGGGGGCTGGGGGTGCAGGGAGACATGAGTGGGGGCCTGGTGGAGGCTGACCCTGCACTGCTGGGGGTGGGGGTGATGGGAGACATGAGTTGGACATGAGTGGGGGCCTGGTGGAGGCTGCCCCTGCACTGCTGGGGGTGGGGGTGATGGGAGACATGAGTTGGACATGAGTGGGGGCCTGGTGGAGGCTGCCCCTGCACTGCTGGGGGGTGGGGGTGCAGGGAGAAATGAGGTGGGGCCTGGTGGAGGCTGCCCCTGCACTGCTGGGGGTGGGGGTGATGGGAGACATGAGTTGGACATGAGTGGGGGCCTGGTGGAGGCTGCCCCTGCACTGCTGGGGGGTGGGGGTGCAGGGAGACATGAGTGGGGGCCTGGTGGAGGCTGCCCCTGCACTGCTGGGGGGTGGGAGTGCAGGGAGACATGAGTGGGGGCCTGGTGGAGGCTGCCCCTGGTGGCTGGCGGGTGGGGGTTATAGGGGACATGAGTGGGGGCCTGGTGGAGGATGCCCCTGGTGGCTGGGGGGTGGGGGTGATGGGAGACATGAGTGGGGGCCTGTTGGAGGCTGCCCCTGCACTGCTGGGGGGTGGGGGTGATGGGAGACATGGGTGGGGGCCTGGTGGTGAGTGCCCCTGCACTGCTGGGGGGTGGGGGTGGTGGGAGACATGGGTGGGGACCTGGTGGAGGCTGCCCTTGCACTGCTGGGGTGTGGAGGTGGTGGTAGACATGGGTGGGGGCCTGGTGGAGGCTGCCCCTGCACTGCTGGGGGTGGGGGTGATGGGAGACATGAGTTGGACATGAGTGGGGGCCTGGTGGAGGCTGCCCCTGCACTGCTGGGGAGTGGGGGTGCAGGGAGACACGGGTGGGGGCCTGGTGGAGGCTGCCCCTGGTGGCTGGGGGGTGGGGGTGGTGGGAGACATGGGTGGGGGCCTGGTGGTGGGTGCCCCTGCACTGCTGGGGGGTGGGGGTGCAGGGAGACATGAGTGGGGGCCTGGTGGAGGCTGCCCCTGCACTGCTGGGGCGTGGGGGTGGTGGGAGACATGGGTGGGGGCCTGGTGGAGGCTGCCCCTGCACTGCTGGGGGGTGGGGGTGCAGGGAGACATGAGTGGGGGCCTGGTGGAGGCTGCCCCTGGTGGCTGGGGGGTGGGGGTGCAGGGAGACATGAGTGGGGGCCTGGTGGTGGGTGCCCCTGCACTGCTGGGGGGTGGGGGTGGTGGGAGACATGGGTGGGGGCCTGGTGGAGGCTGCCCCTGCTGGCTGGGGGGTGGAGGTGGTGGGAGACATGGGTGGGGGCCTGGTGGAGGTTGCCCCTGCACTGCTGGGGGGTGGTGGGAGACATGGGTGGGGGCCTGTGGAGGGTGCCCCTGGTGGCTGGGGGATGGGGGTGGTGGGGAACATGAGTTGGACATGGGTGGGGGCCTGCTGGCAGGTGCCCCACAGTGCTGGGGGGTGGGGGTGGTGGGGAACATGAGTTGGACATGGGTGGAGGCCTGCTGGCAGGTGCCCCACAGTGCTGGGGGGTGGGGGTGGCGGGGAACATGAGTTGGACAGTGGGTGGGGGCCTGCTGGCAGGTGCCCAACAGTGCTGGGGGTGGGGGTGCAGGGGTACATGAGTTGGACATGAGTGGGGGCCTGCTGGCAGGTGCCCCACAGTGCTGGGGGGTGGGGGTGGTGGGGAACATGAGTTGGACATGGGTGGGGGCCTGCTGGCAGGTGCCCCACAGTGCTGGGGGGTGGGGGTGCAGGGGTACATGAGTTGCACATGGGTGGGGGCCTGCTGGCAGGTGTCCCACAGTGCTGGGGGTGGGGGTGGTGGGAGACATGGTTGGGGGCCTGGTGGAGGCTGCCCCTGGTGGCTGGGGGGTGGGGGTGGTGGGAGACATGGGTGGGGGCCTGGTGGTGGGTGCCCCTGCACTGCTGGGGGGTGGGGGTGGTGGGAGACATGGGTGGGGGCCTGGTGGAGGCTGCCCCTGGTGGCTGGGGGGTGGGGGTGGTGGGAGACATGGGTAGGGGCCTGGTGGAGGCTGCCCCTGGTGGCCTGGGGGTGGGGGTGCTGGGAGACATGGGTGGGGGCCTGGTGGAGGCTGCCCCTGGTGGCTGGGGGTGGGGGTGCTGGGAGACATGGGTGGGGGCCTGGTGGAGGCTGCCCCTGGTGGCTGGGGGGTGGGGGTGGTGGGAGACATGGGTGGGGGCCTGGTGGAGGGTGCCCCTGCACTGCTGGGGGGTGGTGGGAGACATGGGTGGGGGCCTGTGGAGGTTGTCCCTGGTGGCTGGGGGTGCAGGGGGACATGCGTTGGTGGGCAGTAGTGCAAGTTGACATTTGGGTTGGCTGGGGGGCATGGCCATGGTGGATGGGGTGCCTGCAGGACATGTGCAGGGTAGGCCCCTGTGGTGTGAGCCACCTGCAGGGGCCGTGGAGGGTGTAGAGGGAACACCTGGGAGGGCCCACACGTGCAATTCACGTGTGGTGCTCCCCGCGCAACCCTGAAATACACGTACCCTGCTGGAATCGCGTGTGTAACTTCCCCTGCACCCTGAAATACACGTACCCTGCTGATATCGCGTGTGGAACTTCACATGCACCCCTGAAATACACGTACCCTGCGGAAATCGCGTGTGTAACTTCCCCTGCACCCTGAAATACACGTACCCTGCTGATATCGCGTGTGGAACTTCACGCGCACCCCGAAATACACGTACCCTGATGGAATCGCGTGTGGAACTTCCCGTGCACCCCTGAGATACGCGTACCCTGCTCGCACGGGCCCAATCGCGTGTGGAAATTCCCGCGCACCCCTGAAATACACGTACCCTGCTGGAATCGCATGTGTAACTTCCCCTGCACCCTGAAATACACGTACCCTGCTGATATCGCGTGTGGAACTTCACGTGCACCCCTGAAATACACGTACCCTGCGGAAATCGCGTGTGTAACTTCCCCTGCACCCTGAAATACACGTACCCTGCTGATATCGCGTGTGGAACTTCACGCGCACCCCGAAATACACGTACCCTGATGGAATCGCGTGTGGAACTTCCCGCGCCCCCCTGAAATACGCATAGCCTGCTCGCACGGGGCCAATCGCGTGAGGTACTTCCTGCGCACCCCAGTGATACACGTAGCCCGCTTGCTGTGCTGGTACAGGGTTAGCGCAGCCCTTTGCGCTGGATTGGGTATGTTGATGGCTTTTCCCTGCGCGAGAGGCGTTCTTGGGGGCGTAACTGGCGCTGCTGCAGGGTCGCTGCGCCACTGTGCGCCACGGCTGGTTTTGGTGGCTGGAATCCATGAATACGCTGTGCGTGGAAATGGATTTTGGCGCACGCGGCTGGCGCAGGGATTCGCACGCGCACACTGTGCGCCAGCCGCGTGCGCCACTTGTGCGCTGAATTCTATGAATTACCCCCTTAATCTCATCAACATACACACCCTTGGCAAGCTTTCTAAATTGCTGTCGATGTTCTCTCTTCTTCTCGGCCATGGCAACATCATGTTGTCTGTTACTCCCTTTTCAGACAGAGATTTTACTCCGTAATACCATCATAAAATCCTTGATCTCACTGTAAAAACACTGTGGATCTTTCCTCCAAAATGCCAACATCCCCCACTCCTTTTGAGTAAACACTAAGGTTTTCTTTAGACCAGCTGATTCTGTTACTCTCTTTATTAGTTAGGATTCTGAATGATGATTTTATTGTGCTGGACTTTACAAAGTCGATGTTGAACTCTAGGTTTAGGACCTCATTATAACTGCCAGCTTGTTTTATTGCGCATATTAGCTCCCATCAAAATGATCAGTACTAAAAAAAATCATTTAGAGATTAGGTTTAGGATTTTCTGGTATAATTGCCAGGAATATCCCTTGGTACTTGTCGGATTATGACTGCCAGGTGTAATTGCCAGGAGAATCCCCTGGTACTCGTCTGTTGATCATTATTAGAACCCTTTCACCTAATAATTGGCTCCCATATTTTCCTGAAGAGTCATACTTCGTTTGTCTCAAGGTGGGAAGGGTTCCCCTATTATGATATCACTCTCACCACCTGCGTATTTGGCATTGAATTTACCAGCCCCTATGGTGGAAGATGCTAGTTTATTAACCATGCAGTATTCCAGAACTGATGTAAAATGACAAACCGGATTGCACGTTCCCCCAGGATCGTCGATTTTGATGTTTAAAATATTATCTGTTACCCATCTACTCCTATTACTTTTATAGAGATGTCCAAAAAAGATTATTCTCAAAGTTTGTATTCTTGAATTTAAAGACCTTTCTTGACACCCATGATTAGGCCCCCTGTAGGTCTACATATAGCCCCCCTCAGTGCAGGTTCAACAGCTAGGGTAAAGCCGTCAATAGTAGGGGCATCAAGATATCATGTTTCCTGCAACAGGTTAATGTTTTCTGCACATAAGTGGCCAAGAGATTGACCTTTAAACAAGGAGTGCTGTCACCTTGAGTATTCCAGGAAATGATGCTTAAAAGAGCACAATTTACTCCTTCCTGACCTTCAATAGGTCAAGTCAGAACCATTCTTTGTTTTTGTCTTTATTTAGTGGATACATGATTTTTCAGGAATGTGCAGAACTCCATTATGTTCTCAAACGAAGTGGGAATTGTTATAGTCTAAATCCTGATTAAGATGATCAGCTAGCCCTCTAGAGTTTGCAAGTAAAGATAAGGACATTGAAGTTTGGATGTTCCCATGAGTGTTCTCTCTGTGATGAATTATTCGTAGTTTAATGGGCCACCATAAGGTTTACCTGATAGCGAGTGGTCTGATCACATCATG
This sequence comes from Ambystoma mexicanum, assembly GCF_040938575.1. Classification (NCBI taxonomy): domain Eukaryota; kingdom Metazoa; phylum Chordata; class Amphibia; order Caudata; family Ambystomatidae; genus Ambystoma; species Ambystoma mexicanum. The sequence goes on along the minus strand of NC_090935.1, from coordinate 57,044,395 downwards.
GTACGTTACGGAAGCACCTTCATCTCGGAAGTGTGCAAATGCCAAATATGATTATGGTATCCTGTTTTAGTGGTTTATTTCTTTTTACTTCTGGGGTGTTTTCCAGTGTTTTCAAAAATTCATAATCTGTGTTTATCGGTGTTTTCCCGTTTCCTCCTTGAATAAATCGCACATAACTGTTTTTTCCAGTGTAAACCCACACATATTAATTTATTGTTTCATTGCGTGCATAAGAAGGGTAATATCTCTCAGAGTATAAAGATAATGGGCCTCATTACGAAATTGGAGGTAGGCATGGCACAATTTGCGGCATGGCTACCCCCATTCCGGGTACCGGGTCCGGTTTCCCTGAATGGGGCAATAGCGGGCCATTCTGACCTTGGAGGGCCCGGTATTTCCCCATTCAGGGAACCCGGACCTGGTCCATCCCATTCCCATTTGAGCCCCCACAGGGCTCGATGGGAATGGGGAGCATGCTAACAACGGGCAAGTTAATGACGGGCCCGTTGTTAGTATGCTGGATCGCTTGCGGGACCCGCTAAGGACGTCTAGTAAAACCAGGCATCCTTAGTGGGACCCGCAAGCGGACCTCGTAATGAGGCTTTAGGGGGTTAACGGGGCCGTTAAACCCCTACCGCCATCCTTATAATGAACCCCAATGTGTTAATCCAGTGATATCTAACATTTCTACAAGTCAAATTTATAGTAGTAAATCATTGCCCTTTCTTGTCTTCCAATCAAGACTTTGATTTGTGAAAACGACCTTTCCATATTGTAGGGAATTCTAATTTTAGAGGAAATGTTCTATAAATATGTTGGCAAAGCATTAAAGGTGCTCACCTTTTAAACCCAGCAATTATTAGTGAAATATTCCCTGAAATACAAAATCCCAATACGAGACTATTGATTCGGCAACCACAAAAATGGCTCAAAATTGTCTACAATTACTCAAAATAGCTCTGACCACTGACAAATACAAATATATATATATATTTTTTAACCTAAGGTAAATAAGGTCAGGGACAGGAGGGGAAGCAATGGGAGAAAGCAAAGAGGCATACATGGGGGGGGCCTTTTACTATTGCCTGTCAAAACCCCTCTCCAGCAACCCCTTCACCCTGCAAATGTCCTCCGATTCCAGCTCCCACTAAGGCACCAATGCGATACGGGGAAAAGGTGTTTTTTCGTTTAAACTTAGGAGGCAGTTTTTCTTCCTGGGTTGCTTTTCCAGTGTTTATCGGATTTCATTGAAACACAGGAAAGCCTAAATATGATCCATTAATTCTTTCTTGCCCATTCTTTCAATAACAGTGAATCTGCAGCAAAGGGTTAATTAATTAAGTCTCTGTACTAACACACGTCTGAGATAAAGCATGTGACATGTTTGGACATTTAAGCACAATGTCCCACCCCAATAGAGTCAATTCTGCACCCTATACATTATGCTACCAAATCATCAACTCACAGGGATGATGGTGGTGTTCGCATGCAAGGGGTGTGAAATGCATGTGGAGAACAGGGGTGAGTTGCCCCTCTTCTAATACAGGAAAGGGAGGCAGCATGGGACTCAATGTGTATAGAGCATTTATCCAGTCAGTAGTGGATCTTGTGGACATGGCTTGGTAAGTGAGTGGGCTAAATCTATAATAGCCATCATCAGTAACTTTCAATTCTCTGAGCATTTGGGAGGCTCAAGTAGCTCATACCGGGGACTCAGCTTCCGCTTTGGGGGGAGGCATATGTAACCCCCGTGCTCAGATCTGTTGGCAGCAGTTCCCGACCAGGCCTTTCACCATTGCTCTACTGTCAGCAGAGAGAAAGAGTGCTATGTTGTGCTGCTCGTCTGCGGTGCTCCACAGGGCTGCAGGAGTGCCACGCTTGACCACCTGCAGCCCGTAACTTTGTGTTGAGCTTTCCTGCTCCTCCACCAGTCAGTGTACTCTTGACCCCACCTCACTACCATGTGGCTCTGCAACTCTCAGCCCCTCTTTCAATCACCCTGGGAGCGAGGTAAACCACTGGAGAATCAAGCCTCTTTCTCAAGTACTGAACAGTACAGATGGGTACGGGCAGGGATTCCTGACTGCCCATCCACCACCAATTGTCTTCTCTAAGAACACACACAGGAGTCTGGTTTACATTACACCTTTACAAATCAGATAATCAATACAACAAACATATAAACACATATAAAGGTCTGTTAACAGATCAAAGGACCTATTTAAAGATTATTTACGAGAGAAACAGAAGCATAGCTGTTAAATTAGATGCTTAGATAAAAAAAGATTAATACAGTTCAGATTGTAGATATTAAAAAACGAAATAACAATCAACAAGAGTACTGTCTTAAGAAAATCACACCAGAATTATTAGCAGTTAAGGTTAGCACCCAGTTCCTACAACAGATTAAGGCTTTTAATAAAGCCCGAGAGGCAAGACCTTCATGAGAACTTTGAATGTTTAAACATCTTTTCCATATAATGTCATCAATACAGCCCAATCGATACTTGAAAGTGTGTGCCATGTATTTATTCCTACATGTATTCAATGCCTTACAGTCATGAGCCAAGTGCTTTATCTTTTCCAAACCCGTTTGGCAAAATCTACATGCGATCTCAGTCTCTTTAAGATTCTCCTAAGCTGTATCTCCTAAATTAGGAGCAAATTCCAACATACCCTGAGGAGAACATCCCTATGATGATGATTAGGGAATTGATACAGCTCATGAGATAGATGTTTCATAGATGAGAATGAGTGGAATACATCAGTAGTAACAGCCCAATCAGGGTCAAACAGAGCCTTTTTTGCCTTATTTGGATTATTAATTTAGGTTTGCATATCCAGGCCAATTCTTAAAAGGATAGTTTGGCATCACATCCCCAGTTGGACCAAATATTTCGACTTCACATGGGGGGTTGTTTAACATTGGAGTCCCCTAAGATCTCATCTGATCTCATCATCGAATCGGCAATTGTAGAAACCCATTTAGAATATATAGTAAAAAAACGCAATTCAAATGGCTGCCTGGCACTAGGGATGCCCAAGATCTTTCGCCACATTCTACCTTCAATTTTATCCAATAGTTTGAAAATGGCATCACCATAGAACTCCAAGCTAGCTGTAAATTATCCTAGGGACAATTTTTCCTTCGTAGAACATAAGTGACGGCCTAAGTGAGAATCTGCCAAATTGTCGATCAAGCTTAATTATCTGACACTGAAGCATAAGGATTTCAGTAATATTTCTCATGCCTACATGTGCCCCAAAATGGAACCCCAGATAAACAACACTCAAGCTGTTTTTGATGATAACCCCTTCAACAAACCATGACGAGTTTCTAGCATTCTGTCTTCGGTTACAGAATATCTGTATTTTTGTCTTTCTAGGGTTAATAATAAGCCCATTCTCCTTAGCATACTTTACAAATGCCTTAAGCAATCTTTCGAGACCAACCCTAGCTGTGTCGAATATGAAACAATCGTCGGCATATACCAACCAAGAGATATTAAACGTGCCGACCTTCAGCCCCATCAAGTAGATATTGATTAAAGAGCCAGGGGGCAACATGCAGCCCTGCCTAAGACCTCAGTATGACCAAATTCTCCCAGAGAGATCATCCTGTTGATTTAGCTGGACCAGAATGCCACAATTCTCATAGACCCCATTAACCAATTGCAGAAGACCCGCCAGCATGCCCCAACCTGCCAGCTTAGACCATAGCCGATTCTGGTCTACACAGTCGAAAGCGGCCGATAGGTCAACTGAGGCCATATATGTACAGCCCTTATGGGATGACCAAGCTGATTCTTGGATACTTTTTTACTACCAAGCCGTTTAGGTTTAGCACATAAGCATCGGGGCGCTGACTTGAAGACGTAGGGACAAAAACACATATAATCACAGGACAAGGTGTTCAGTAAGTCATTGGGGGTATCAGTTTCCTAGGACCGGTTTATCATTTGAACAAATGTGTCTTGAGTTTTCTTCGGAAACTTGTGTATTTCTGGTGTAGTCTTAGAGAGATGTGTAGGTTGTTCCACATCATGGCTGCTTTAATGTGGAAGGCTTTCCCGAGTCCGTTAGCATTTTTGAATCTGGCAATTTCGATTTGACCTTTTGAGTCTGATCTGAGTGCCTGTTTTGGAACGATCGTGACCAGTTTGCTTTTCCGGTAGGAAGGGGCAGTACAGTGGATGCATCTGTGTGTCAGTGTCATAGCCTTAAAAGCAATTCTTTCCTCAACGGCTAACCAGTGTAGATTCCTTCTATCCTTGCTTATGTGTTCCTTTTTGGACTTCTTTTTTATAATCCTTACTGCATTATTTTGTATAGTTTGGCATTTGGCAATATGACCCTTATTTGCTCCTATCATGAGGGCATTGCCATAATCCAGCCTTGATAGGATGGTGGCTCTGGCTATTGTTGAACAATTGTCTTCGCTCAGGTAAGGGCGGATTGACTTGAGGAGATGAAGATGGTATGCACAGTTCTTATTTAATTGGAGAACATGGGCTTCGGCACTCATGGACAAATGCATATACATCCCTAATGTTTTTACTCTGTCTACAACCTTGATTTGGATGTTGTTTATGCGGAAGGATTGATATGAGCTGTTAGGTTTGGCTCTGGTATGGCTTGCACCGAAGACCATTAGCTACGTCTTATTTGCATTTAGACATAGCCAGTTGTTATTCATCCAGTTCTCAATTGATTTGTAGACTTCTTCCACCCTTGCACTATCCTGTTCGTAGTCCTTGCTCAATTCCACCACCAGCTGAGTGTCATCGGTGTAATTGGTGAAAAAGGTGCCCAATTTGTCAAGGACCAGACATAAGAATCTTATGTACAGATTAAAGAGTAGTGGGGACAGGCTGGCTCCTTGAGGCACGCCACAGCCAATTGTCCCTGTGAATGAAAAGTTGTTAGCCCAATGAACCCTGGATTTTCCGTCTGACAGACTGCTACAAAAGTTGCTGTGTGGTCTGTCTCTGCAACCATCAGTATTCCTGTCCTATTCTGGCAGTGAGTTCACACAGTGGCAAGTGAAGGTCATTTGGTATTTCCCCCTTTAATTTATTGGCATAACTTGGTTCTGTTCAGAGGTATTATCCCCATAGCAGAAAACATGTCATGTTCCCATGAAATTATCATAAATATGACTGAACACGTTACCTAGAGGCTTGTGTATAGACCCACTACTGCCAGTAGCTTTGTAACCATTTACCCAACATTTCACACACATTTATATGAGCTCATCATGGCTATGTGAACCCATGAATTGTTCTACCTCACACCAATGAAGTATACAATACATATTTCAGAAGAGATCATCACACTTAGTTTTTTGCCCCCATGGCCCAGAAAGCCAGTGGTCAGTCCCGCTTGTTTCATGCTGATTTTGTACAAATCTAGGAGTCAGCCTTCGAGATCCAGGTGCATGCATTTGGGAGATATTTACAAAGCCACTGAAGCCCTGATGTGATGGATGCTTTCCTGGCCTGGAGTTGGTGTTATAGGGAAAAGGACGATCTCTAGCGCTCGTACTGAGCCACAGTAGGTCCATCTTGGCCAGGTTAAGGTCAGAGGGAAACGCAAGCCTTTATCCCACCCCAGGTTGATATCATGGGTTGGGCCCAGGCCTAAAATCAAGACTCTCATGAGAGGTTCCTAGCAAACATAGGCGATTGTGCGAGGTGTTGCTCCACTCTTGTCTGATTGCAGCACATCTCTCAAAGCCAACGAAGTGTCATCAGTGACGAATGCTTGTAAGGTAAGACTTATAGGCCGGCGGGCCGGGAGGAAAAATGCCCACATACCAGACACTGAAAACTCCTAGTACTCTCTCAAAAGTGCAGTTCCAGGAGATCTTAATACAAACATCTCTTCTGATTTATCAAAGGCTAATTGTAAAAAAAATATAAAGCATATAAAACGATATGCAGAATTAAGACCAAACGTGATGCAACATCAAGATAATTAGAAAATCACCTGATAAAGATGCCATCCGTTGCACCGAAGCAGCTAAAGGCTAAAACCAGTAGAGGGGTCTCTGTGGTAAATGTGGGTACATAGTGGGGTCTCCAGGATGGACATACAATCTGAGACCTAAACACACAATGAGTCAAGCTTTCTTTAGCAGCAGTACAGTACAGAAGTCTACTAAGAGGGACTACAATTTGCAACTCTATTTTAACTGTTTAGGCCTCAGGAACCAGTTAATTAATAATTCAGTTTATTAAATATTCCTTCATTTGTTAGAATGCCTTGTTTGCACTTCCCCCTGGAGTAGATGTCACAGCTTGTAGAATTCATCAATGACCTTCTCATACAGACTTAAAATGACAGAACGCTGCAGCTTCATCGTGGGACCTGTAGGATGAAAAAGTGAGAGTCAGAGGAGGACAGCGGGAAGAAGTCAAGTCATCAATCTTACGTTTACACATTCTTCTCTGTACTACTATCACACTGCACCATAATATGGGCAGACCGGGTCCTCGTGCCCTTCAGCATCCTCTGCAATCCTACGATAGTCCTCTGTCACTCTGCACTAGATTATGAGCAGACAGGGTCCTCGTGCCGTTCAGCATCCTCTGCTATCATACGATAGTCCTCTGTCACTCTGCAATATAATATGAGCCGACAGCGGTCTCGTGCCCTTCAGCATCATCTAAAATCATACAATAGTCCTCTGTGAGTGGCTCAGGTCCTGAACTGTTCTACCTCCTCTGCCTTCATACCACAGACCCTACCGCTTCTTCTCCAGCCTTGGCATTCTACTTGAAACTCTCACATCTAGTGCCCCTGAAGTCATTATGGGGGCCCTCAACCTCACCCACAGGAAAAAGGTCCATCGATTACAGCTGCATTCAACTCTTTGTAACCACTCTGGTCAACTTATATAACCATGCTTATCACCATCAAGGAAACTCACTTGACATAATCTTCATCCTCTCTTGATGCTTCACACTCACACCTCTCACTTATGCAGTATATCATCTCCAGCCCCCCTCTGCACTCACTTCACCTCCCTCATGTAAGCCTGATTCTGTAGTCCTCCATCTTTAGAAAGTTAAGATCTCCCTCCAAGTCCTCATTCCACCACTTGCTCATTCTGCTGAGCTTGCCTACTTGCTTGTCTTTACATGCTGACCCCTTTGTACCTCTACATTTGCTGCTAGTGCCAATCTTGCTCCCTTCGTTGACTCCCTGCTTGCCTTCGGCATTATTTTTGTGCCACCTCCAATCACCTCTCCCCCTCTTTTTAACCTCCCCCATTCTACAGGGAATGGTTCCGGCCTGCAAGAAAGTTCCCATGACCATTGCCGTCTAGAAAACACCTACTGTTGAACTTAATGATCCCTCTTTCTAAAGTTAAGATAAGGTACATTCTTTATTTCGGATGAGCAAAAAATCAATAAAAGATACGACATACACACCCATTACAACCATTAGACACAATCAATTAAAATTCAGGAATAAAATCATAATTCATTCTCTACGGTATCAATTACATAACTCAATTTCATTCTATTAAAAAGAATAAGAAAGAAGATACAACTTGCTACAATCATTACATAACTATTTTTCCCAGCTTCAATTCATTTATGAGATTGCATAAATGATACAGTTTAACATAGTGTACGATCATAAAATTGTTACGTTGTTTGCCTTTACTGTCATAAAAATGTTTAAAATCGGCTCAACTGGTTCCATCATTACTTTCTACACTTGTACCTAAACTCCGGCCCCTTTCTCGTATTCACCAGATTTTTCTTACATATAGGGATAGATTCCAGGCTATGGCTGGCAAGGATGCATCCAATAGGTAATACAGTGTTGCCCTATACTGGGAAAAGCCTCTTCCTATGAACAGCGGTAACAAATAGTTTTTCCTTGGAACACTCTAAGCTGGACAAAAAAATAGGAAGTGTGCAATATCTTCAAACCCAGCATGACACATTCAACATTTAGCTTTAAGGTCCCAGGACGATCTCTGGCTTCGAACCTCACCCTACTCGAGACACCGAAAGTGCATCTTTGTAATAGTTGCTCTTTGGTACTTCTAGTTTGTCCAAACAAGATATTCCCTTATGTCGTTTGACGATTTTCTCATCAATTCTCTATTTGTGGGTTTCATTAACTCCTCTGTCTCTCTGGTGTCATTTGCCCACTCTATTAGTCTCTTTGAAAGGAGGTGGCACCTGCCATTTTCTAATATTGGGAAGGGTTTATTAAGTATACTATTGGGATTCACTTTCCCCAGCATTTTCTTTACATTTTCTAGCCAACCTATTTTGTTAGCACCCTTTTTCCCCCAATAGATCCTTTAACAATTTCTGAGCCCCGGCTTTTGATTAGACCATACATGCAACTATAGCCTACAGGGCTCCAGAACCAATTGGTCCTCTAGAAAGGCTCAGCATAGCTCTCTATGGGAGGCAAAATTTGGCACCGACATGTGTAAGCCCACCAGTGATTTCACAAGCCTGTTTTCCTCTTTTGGCAGCATACACAGATCTCCATACCGCAAATTGCGGCAACATATTTAATTGCCCTTATAATAAGGGAATTATAGACTTTTGCTACAATACGAAGCAGCTGTTGCTTATGCTGCTTCATAAATCTATAGATACCGCCAACCGATTGTTTCATCACAGGGGCCTGTTTCTGTACATGAGCGTGCCCCCAAAAACGTCTCGTTGAAGCTTAACCAAAGATAGTAAAATTGGGTCACTCTTGGAATAACCAGTCCATCACAACATATTTTTGGGAACTTGCAGGCTCATTTCTTTCCTAATCACACCATTATTGCTGATTTGGTGGTGTTAACATGCAGGTCCAGATTTTTCATATAGGTAGGGAATTTAATAACCCAAGATCTACAGTGCTCTAGGGGTACATGCAATGAGGACAGCATTTGTCTGCATAAATTAGCGCTGGGATTAACATGTTGCCTATTCTTGGTGCATCAGTTTTACATTCCAATAGAACTCTAACAGTGTATTAATATACAGGGAGAATAGCAGGGGTGCCAAAACGCACCCCTGTCTTAACTCCGACTCTATGGAGAACCAAGCTGTACAATGACCCTTACCACCAGAACGGATGCATGCTCCATTTTCCTTGTGGAGGGCTTCCAGGGTGTCCAATATAACAGCTGGGCAATCATAGGACCTGAGCATCGCCCACAGTGTTTTGCCGATTTACTTTGTTAAAGGCGGTGCTCAGGTCCATAAACGCCAGGTATATTAGTTCTTGTTTCATATGCAAGGAATGGGCAATTATCATATACAAGTTCAGGCACTGTTCCATTGTCCCTAGTTTGAGCCTAAAGCCCAGTTGGATTGGGGAAAGAATTTCATTTGTTGTGACCCACTTTTCTAATTCATAGAGTAGGCACTTCCCAAACATTTTAAAACTAGTATTCAGAAGAGATATAGGCCGATATGATTTTGGCATTTTTCTACAACCTTTTCTGTAGATTAGGACAATTATTGCTCTTCGACGTTCCCATCATACTCATTATTGCATTAAACAGAAATGTTAAAACAGGTCCCCATAATTCATCATTATCTTGATAAAACTAAGCCGGTATGCCGTTACTACCAGGGGCAAACCTTCTTTTGGCAATTTGGATTGCTTTTGTCACCTCTGCAAAAAGTAGCCCATTACATTGCGTGTATCACATTATTATTCCATCCCGCTGCTTTATAGACCTTACTAAAATAGTACACCCATAACTGGTCTTGAATACCACATTCCAAACCCATTAATTGCTCACTATATGCAGGACGACCATTAACTTCTTTCCAAAAGCTACAAGAGTCATTATTTTTACTTGCTATTTCTAGCCAATCCCATGCTTGATTGTCCAGCTATATTTTACGTTTTCTAATCTGGTCTGTATAATTTGCCCTTGCCTGGACAATCTCCTTCTTAGAGGACCATGGATTTTTGAGGTGACTTAGTAGGTTTGCCTTAGCCAATCTACAATCTTTGTTACGCCATGCCACCTTCGGGCCCTTTTTCATTTTTGACACAAATCTCCCCATGCATCCCTCTTCAATGTTCCCCATCAGGTGCATGAATGTTTGTACTGTTACCACAGGGTTAGTATCTGGGTTCAGCAGTGTCTCAATAAGCGGCCATATTAATTGTCACCATTTTTTCCCCAACATGTCTTTTGTCAAGTTATTATATCACAATTTGATTTGAGTCAATTTTATTCAAGTATTGCTTTTCCTTATGAGGTTTTTTTACTCCACACTGTTGGATTCCTATTCTTGCTTTATCCTTCAAAGTTTTTCACATAATCTGTTGTTTCCCAAATAAAACATTACATTTTCTTTGGAATGCAACCTTTATTAAAAAATTAGAGGTGTTGATCTAATATCTTCTCGGCTGCAAAGGAGATTATATAAGTCGAGAAATAGAACTCATGAAACTGTTACACAAGTCATATTTGTTAAAAAACATTTTTTGGAGTGTATGGACCAGGGATAGTCGAAAAAAACTCCTATTCCTTGTGATTCAGAGATGTATTTCTTGATGTGGACTCCGAACCTCAAGTTTTAATAAAATGTAATTTACACAATCCCTTTTCGTGTTGAGATCAGAAGTGTGGCTTGATTTGGGGATATCTCTGATCCATAATTATTTCAATCAGGTCACATGGAAGCCGACTGGTTTCAGTGGTATTGACGTTATTAGAACCACTTTCTTCAGGGCTAAGGACCAACACCCCTTAGTGTGTGGTCTGATTTCTTCTGCTGGTAGTGTTGAATCTCTAAGTTCAGAATAGGAGATTGCCCCATTACAGGTGAAGCAACTCCCCAATGTCAGGGTCCTTGGATGCGGGCAGGTAAATTATTTACAGATTCCCGAATCCAAGATGATCGCACATTCCTTGTTCACCTGGCGCCACGTAGGACGTGCCGTTGCTGAGGGGCGCCTCCTAGCACTCCTGTGATTTCTCACAGTACCCCTCAGGGAAGAGCCAGGGCAAGGATCACGTGACCCCACCTCCCCGTCTCCACCCCCATTCGGGGAGGTGGGGTCACGTGACGAGATTACCCTGGGAAGAGCTACGTGCAGCCAGTGAGAGAGAGGACAGTGCTGGCTCTTTACTGCACACCCACCCTGCTGCCTGATCCCTGCCCTGGCTCTTCCCTGAGGGGTACTGTGAGAAATCACAGGAGTCTCTTGTAAAAGGATAATCACAAACCCGTTCAATTTCTCTTTTATAACATTATCAGGTCATTTCCCCTTGGAACCCGCTATATTTCATGACAATATTGACACTGAATCCCCATGAGCAGTCAAATTCACACCCTCCGACTCACAGTCCATAGTAGATTCTAATACAGAACACCCTGAAATCATTGGCCCTAATGTTATTTGTTCACCCTCCTGGGATTTTAGGGACACACCTTGAATGTTAAATTCCACCATTGAAGGGGGATTTATTCGTGGTCAATACAATTCTTCAATGGTCGATAAGGGATCAAATCTATTCGATACAACAATATTATATTGAACGACTTGTTCTTTTGCGACCCACCTTTTTGTAATTTTCAACTCATTAGCTGTATCCAGTGGATTCCTATTCAAATATTGGTTGGACCGGTCTTTTGCGGCTTGGGGAACCAAGGTCATGTCAGGATAAAGAAATGCCAGGGGTACCATCCTATATGAGGAGCTTCCAGAGGAATGTATAAGATTATAGCCTCATATATAGGATGCCACTTGCGGGGAATCAAAGGACACAATAATACAGTCACCTTTTATCGATATGTTTGTACCTACAACCCACCCCACCCTTCTGGCCATTAATATAGAACCTGGATTCATTTCAGGGCCATGCATGTATACGCATATTTATCCATTGGGCAGCTTTATTCATCAAACCCGCTGTGGTTTCATATGATTCATTAGATAAGGGCTCAACCCCATCTATTATACCCACTAATGGTGCCACTGCAGGTAGAGATTTAAAATCGCTTTTCCGTCCCTAGAGTTTTCAGGCCCCTTCCCTTGAGGACTGTCAACTATATGTGTGTTGTCCCAGGAGTTATGTGAATACTTCCCAGGCGTTAAGCTTGGGATGATGGGCCCTTGAGTAGTTTGCGTTTCATTTTGCCTTGTACACAACATTGGGGTTATTGTCTGTTGGCCATTTATGGGTATCTTATGAGTGGCTTCACTTTGTGCCACGGTGCCCTTTGCCCCCCCCATTTCCCCTGTTATCCTTATCCTTTTTGTCCACCTGAGTTAGTATATTCCCCATACTCATTTTCAAACCACATACCTCATTTTTGTTTGACTTGTCTTGTCATATTATCCATCACATTTTGGAAGGTAAACAAGGTGGCTCTTGAAACTTTTTTTTTGAAAATCCCATATTGGTTGCAATTAATCTTTTATTACTTTGCTAACACACTCTTTGAATTGGTCTACTAAAACTCCCACAGCAATCAAACTAATGTCATGGTTGGATGTAGCACTTACATCATGAACTTCCATGACACTGACACTCCTATCGCATTTTTCCACATCAGACGCAAGACCCTTTGCAGAGTCCAATAGAGTTTCTCCTTCTATAGCCAGAATATCAACGTTTTCCTGGTTTAAATTGGCCTTTGTGCTCTCCTGCTGGTTAGATAGCTGTGATATGTCTAGACAATGGGGTAATTCAGAGTTTGGAGTTAGCCATGGTGTTATTAGCACCATGGCTGCCTCCAAACCCGGGTCCGGGTCCAGCTAGACAGAATGGGGACTTTCCCGGTAATTCCAACCTTGGAGGACCCGGAAAGTCCCCATTCTAAAAACCATTCCCCATCTCCATTCGAGCCCCCATAGGGCTCAATGGGAATGGGAAATGCGCTAATAACGGGCCCGCAAATAGCGGGACCGTTATTTGCGCCCTGGTCCCCTAACGGGACCGGCTGAGGACGTCTGGTAACCCCTTACAGCCCAACTCGGAATGGACTGATTGCGACTGTGGTTGTAATCCCTTAATTCAATTAGCCACATTCTTTCCATACACTCGTTTCACCCAAACTTTAGTTTGCATTCCTTTTCCCCATTACTCTATATGATATATGGCTTGATCTATCAATGTTTTATCAGTTAGGCATATGTTTTTAGAACTAATTATAAAACGTAGTTGTTTACTAGACTAGAAACAATTTATAAAAGCGTTGACCAAGTCAAGGTGCGAACAGTAATACACATCAACAAGGTGCAATAAGGGCGATTTCAACAAGTGAATCGCCAAGAGTCAAATGAGTTCTGGAGCCACTAAAGTGAAGAAGGCAGCTAAAATCAAAATCACAATATCGTAATAGCCAAATGCCACATGCCCAAAATCTAGAACAGAGTATAAGTAAAAGCGATGTATGGACATTTATGGGAAGCCGGCAGTTTTGCTTGATTTAGCTGGTTTTTTTCGCTTGATTTGCTTTCTTTAGATCTCTTCTGGATTGGGCACAGCAGTGTCAGTTAATCAGGACAAAAGTAAATGCACATAAGGCAAGGAACGCCTGACTGGCTTGAGGGGCTGCCTGAGACCGACCGCCCCCCGCACCCGTATGCGCATATATCAGAGTCAAACTCAATACACTCTTAGGCCACAAATGTAGCTAGTACCACAACCATGGCCACGGCTGTGCTCTGAGAGTGAGAGCAGGAGGCGGGAAGAAATATTTCAGGAGTACTTTCACCAGCAACAGCGCCTCATCAGAACGCTCCAGGCACAGGAAGGACACAATGTACTAGATAGCTTTTACTGACCGTGCTTGTACAAGTCACGGGCAGTGGCCAGTAAAGAAAGACTTCAATTCTTCCAGAAACACGAAACACACTCGACCTCACTCTGCCAAACTCCGCTAGGGATTGGTATTTAGTAGACAGGCAGGCAGTGTAGAGGCGGGCTCATAGGTAGAGGCCAGGAAAGACAGACTTCAATTCCTTCAGAAGTACGAAACACACTTGACCCCACTCTGCCAGCACCGCTAGGGACTGGTGTTTAGTAGGCAGGCAGGCAGTTTAAAGGCAGGCTTACAGGTAATGGCCAGTAAAGACAGACTTCAATTCCTCCAGAAACACAAAACACACTCGACTTCACTCAGCCATGCTCCGCTAGGGACTGGTGTTTAATAGGCAGACAGGCAGGCACTGTAAAGGCGGTTTCCCAGGTAGTGGCCAGTAAAGACAAACTTCAGTTCCTCCAGAAACACGAAACACACTCGACCTCACCCTGCCACACTCCGCTAGGGACTGGTGTTTAGTAAACAGGCAGGCAGTCTAGAGGCGGGCTCATAGGTAGTGGCCAGTAAAGACAGACTTCAATTCCTTCAGAAGCACGAAACACACTCGACCTCACTCCGCCATCACCACTCGGGGCTGGCGTTTAGTAGGTAGGCAGTGTAGAGGCAGGGTCCCACGTAATGGCCAGTAAAAACAGACTTCAATTTCTCCAGAAACACAAAACACACTCTACCTCACTCTGCCACGCTCCTCTAGGGAGCAGGCAGTGCTCCCTAGAGGTAGGCAGGCAGTGTAGAGGTGGGCTCCTAGCTAATGGCCAGTAAAGACAGACTTCAATTCCTTCAGAAACACAAAACACACTCAACCTCACTCTTTCTAAAGACCCATCTCTCTTCTACCTTACCACTCCAAAACCCTTGAGCAAGTTGTAGTCAAGCACATTGTCAACAGTCCGAGCAAATGGAATTCCTACCAATTTGGATTCTGCATCTGCCACTCTACCGACACTACTGTGGCTGTGCCGTCCACTTTCTTGTTTGTTTGTTTTATTATTTTTAATGCGCATCATACCCAGGGGTAACAGGGCGCAGTGGTTACAAGTATATGCAAGGCTTGGTTACAACAGAAAAGGTTTAAAGTTTTTACATACAAGTCATTAATTACAAGCGGGTATATACAGATGGTGCCTCTTACAGCCGTACGATATAAGAGGGGTATATACAAATGATACAGACATTTTAAAGAAACAATATATACAGGTTTAGGTGTTGATAGATATAACTGGGTGGGTGGAGATAAGTACAAGTATACAGGCACTGGTCAGTTGTAGTTACCACAGGGTAGCAGGTCAAGAGAAGCAAGGACGGATACACTTCATACAGGCATACGATACCGCAGCAGTGAGTCCTAGCTGATTGCTGAGCAGGAGTTATCATTTACTGGTCATTAAATTTCAGCCACATAATTATGTTGGATCTGAAGTTTTGGTAAGATTGGTCTATTCTCAATGTGGGAGGCAGGGAGTTCCACAATTTAGCTGCTTTCACCGGGAAGCTGTTGCTTCCAATAGTGAAACGTTTGAAGCTAGGTATGGAGAGGCAATCTCTATTGGCTAATCTAGTTGGTCTCATGGAGGTCTGTTTATGGAATCTCTACGCCAGGTAGATGGGGGCAGCATTGTTGAGAGATTTGTGGGTGAGTGACAAGGTTTTAGAAGGATTTTGTCATTGGTTTGGAGACAGTTGTTCTGTCGGCTGCTCTCAGAGATGTGATCTCTTCTAGAAATGCCTAATGCCGCTCTAAGGGCATTGTTTTGTAATGTTTGGATTCTTCTGATAGTAGCTTTTGTCGATCCTAGATAGAGGGCATTGCAGTAGTCCATGGGAGAAAGGATGAGAGCTCTGGCCAGGGTGGTGCAGCTACTGTCAGAGAGAAATGGCTTGCCGGTGCAAATTAGTTAGCACGTGTAGGCCGTGGAGGACGCTAAAGAATTGACCTGTTTGGCAAATGAAAGGTTTGAATCCAGATAAAAGCCTAGAATTTTTACCTCGTGTTCTACTCTGATGCTATTTGCATCAATTATGAATGAGGAGTAGTCAGATCCTAGTTTTCTTAGGTTAGAGGGGGTGCCCAGGATGATTAGTTCGGTTTTATCATCATTCAGGCATAGACCATGCATGGCCATCCATGCCTGGATGATGATGCAAACTCTATTCACCAAGGCCAAATCCTTTTCATAATCCCCTGAAAGCGGGAGGAGGATATGAGTATCATCTGCATAGTTAGTGTAGGTGATACCGAGATGATCTAGATCATCGAAAAGGGGCTTAGTAAAAATGTTGTAAAGTGTGGGCGAGGCGCAAGATCCCTGAGGCACACCACAGGTGATGGGTATGGGGTCGGCCGCTGCTAGGGGCGAGAAGACCCTAATTGTTCTACCATTTAAGAAGGCTCTTATCCAGGTAACAGCGTTGTCAGAGAAATGTGCTGCTGTGTTAAGGTGGTTGCATAGGATAGTGTGGTTAACCAGGTCGAACGCAGCCGAGAGATCTAGGAGGAGGAGTAGGGCTGATTTGCCATTATCTCTAAGCTCATCAACTTGGGTCTTCAGATCGATGAGGGCTGTCTCCGTTCCATGTTGGGGACGGAAGCCTGATTGTCTGGCTCCTACTAGGTGGTGTAATTCCAGGTGCTTTTGGATTTGTATATACGTTATCTTGTCCAGAATCTTTAGAAGTAAGGGCACTGAAGTAATTGGCCTATAATTGGTAGGTGTAGATGGGCCAAGGGTGGTTTTTTTAAGGAGTGGGAGTACCCAGGATTGTTTAAGCTTGGTAGGGATGATACCATTAGAGAAGGACGCGTTGATAAGTTTTGTTATGAAAGGAGGCGGTCTCGGGCCGCATCCTTGATGAGCTGCGCAGGGCAGAGATCGCCCTGGCAGTTGGAGGGTTTAAGGGACAGAATAATTCTTTCCACTTCAAGAATAGAAACTTTGATGAAGTTGAATCGGGTGGATTGATCAGTATTGGTATTCCCATTAATTTTGGATGGAGGATGGTCATTTAGAGAAGCTCTTTTACAGGAAATGTTGTTTTGTAGGGTGGATATTTTGTTGGCTAGGGCGTGTTGGATATCTGAACACCATTTTTTATCTTTAGTACATGTGTCAGTTAATGCTACAGGTGTCTCTATTTCTTTCAGAATGGTGAATAGTTCCTTCATGTTGGACTTGGCTTGGATTTGCGCTTGTCGAAAGATATTTGTTTAGCTAGGCATATTTCTTTTTTTATAGAGGGAAGACAGTTTGGTGAGTTTAAGTTTGTTGGCTTCTGAGGGAAGTTTTTTCCAGGCAGCCTCTCAGTTTCTTTTTTGTTGCCTTAGGTTTTTTGGGAAGGGTGTAAACCATTTATTCAAGTGAGTTTTCGGCTTGCTTGGTCTAAGTTTAAGGGGGGTGATCTGGTCCAAAGAGGTGGTCATAATTTTGTTGTATTCCTCGATCAGGCTCTCGGGATCGGTGTTGTCTGGGAGCAGGTTCAGGTGGGGAAGTAGGGCCGGGTTAAGCCTGTCCTGTCATGAACCATCGAACTTGCCCTTTCTGGCATGTCGGAGATTACACTCCATAATACTACCACCATGGCTGCAAGCTCAGAACGCTGCTCACCAGTCTTCACGTTCTACACAGCGTACTCTATAAAGAGGCCACACCCCTGCGGCCCTGCGCGTCTCAACGCTGCTGTTAGCTGTGACCGGACGTGTGCTCCGTACTCTCCCTTGTATTATTCTATTGTTTCCTGGTTCCTGGAACCCCTTCTTCCAATCTACCTTCCCTCCTTCTTATCCAGCCCTTCCCGGAACCCCTGCACCGCCTCCGCGTGCTCCATATCCTTTTTCTGAATTTCCTGGAGTTTTCCCTTGATCCCGGAAATCGAAGCTGAACGAACACTGGAAGCCGAGGAAGGCCGAGTGGGCTTGTATAAGACCCAAACCATACGAAAGAAGACTCCTCCTAAAGAAGTCATCAGACAACGAAAACAGGTGAGAAAGGAGGAAACCTTTGACAGATTGAAAAGCCACCTGACCGAAGTCGATACAGACATGGAGGCGGCCATCCAGGATCTTATGCGCGGCATGCAGGAACTAACGACCGAAGTGCAGAACCTGAAAGCTGAGAACGCTGCGTTAAAGCAATTGGTGCTATCCCGCGACTCTGCCACAAAAGACAGTGTGCTATTGGGCAGAATTGTTGAGAAATATTATCGCTCTGCAAAAACCCTCCGTGGATTCCTGGATTCTTGTTTGGTCCACTTTACCTTTAAACCTTATTATTTCTCCACCCACAGGGCTAAAGTGGCCTTTATTATTTCACACCTTTCCGGGAATGCATTAGCCTGGGCCACACCATTAGTTAATTCCGGAGATGCCCTCTTGGATGATTATGACGGATTCGTTCAAGCACTTAAAACCATGTTTGACCGCCCAGAACAGGTCTTTAGTGCTCAAGAACGTTTACTTGATTTCCAGCAAGGCTCTCAGGACATGCTCACTTATGTGACTCGATTCAAGCAACTGGCTAAAGAAGCGGGTTGGCCTCCTGAAGCTTGCTTCACTCTCTTTCGAAGAGGGCTAAATGAAGATATCAAGGATGAATTAGCCAGGGTGGCACGTCCAAGTTCTTACCAGGCCCTTATGGATCTTGCTCTACAGATGGATTTTCGCATCCAGGAAAGGAAGGCAGAGAAAAGGAAGACCAAGTCACCCCTCCAGAAGAACCCCTTAGAGACCTCCTCGAAATCCGAAGATGCTTCTGTTCCTTCAAACGAACCTGAACCCATGCAACTAGGGGCCTTCCATGGACCCATATCCCCCCAAGAAAGGTTGCAAAGGATCCATACTGGCTTATGCATGTACTGTGCCTCGGACAAGCATTTAGTCAGAGAATGTCCAATAGCCCTCCGCAGTGTTTGGGAAACGCCAGCTCCCGATCCTAGATGGAGCTCAGTTTCGGGAGAAAGATGTAGGCTCCACATCTATACCATCCTTGAACTCTCCTGGACAAAACTCTCTGGTAATTCTACAGGCTTTTCTATCGCTATCCAAGAAGGAAACCTACCCCATTCTGGCATTAGTGGACTGTGGGGCCATGGGAATATTCATAGATCAGGAATGTGTCCTTAAACATCATATTCCCTACGAATCTCAGAACACCTTGCAACCCATAGAAGCAATTGATGGGAGACCCCTCTCTTCTGGACCTATAACCCTTCAGACCAAGGAAATCGAGCTTGCAATAAACCATCATCGAGAGAAGATAAAGTTTGACATCATAAAATCTGCTCATTACCCAATGGTATTGGGAATGACCTGGCTACAAAAACACAATCCATACATCAATTGGACAGCAGGTTCTCTGTTCCTAGATTCCGAATTTTAGAAGTCTCATTGTCTACTCCTGGATCTTTCTCCGACCCCATCGGAAGAACGTTCAACAACCCAGCAAGGTCCTCTTACGGTCTCCAACATCGTCCAGGTTCCTAAAGCCTACCAGGAATACGTCGATGTGTTCTCTTCTGGTATTGTCCAAGCCTTACCACCCCATAGGCCGGAAGACTGTGCTATTGAAACCGAACCTTCAGCTGTGATTCCCTTTGGAAGGATGTTTATTCTGTCTGAACCCGAGAAAAAGGACCTTCGTGAATACCTAGATACTAACCTAGAAAACTGCAGCATACACCCATCCAAGTCTCCAGCCGGAGCTTCACTATTTTTTGTTCCTGAGAAAGACACCAAGAAGCTCAGACCTTGTCTTGATTATCGAGGTCTAAATCAGTGCACCCTTAAAGATCGTTATCCATTACCCTTGATCTCAGATATCCTGGAAGCCATAATAGGAGCCGTAATATTCACCAAATTGGATCTCAGAGGTGCCTACCATCTGATCCGTATTAGGGAAGGAGACCAATGGAAGACAGCCTTCAGAACTCCCTTTGGTCATTATGAATATTTGGTCATGCCCTTTGGACTCGCTAATGCTCCGGCGATCTTCCAACGCTTTATGGATTGGGTGTTTTCGGATATGCTGTTTCTTTTCGTCATCGTCTACCTGGACGATATTTTGATATTCTCTAAGGATCCTTTCAAGCATGAAGGACATGTTAAGGCAGTATTACAACGGCTTCATGAACACAAGCTCCTACCAAAATCCGAGAAGTGCCTTTTTCATGTTTCCACTGCTCACTATCTTGGATTTGTCCTTAGCCCAGATGGCATAGGAATGGATCAATTCAGGGTTAAGGCCATACTATCCTGGCCAACTCCGACCACCGTAAAACAGATCCAGTCTTTCCTGGGCCTAGCTAATTTCTATTGGAAGTTCATACCATCCTTCTCTGAGATTGTTCAACAGATTATTGCCTTGTTAAAGAAGGATACTCCCTTTCATTGGACATCAGTCCAGGAGAAGGCCTTCCAACGCTTAAAAACAGAGTTTACACAAGCCCCCATCCTGGCTCAACCTGATATAAATCGACCCTTCCTAGTGGAAACTGACGCCTCTAACTATGCCATTGGAGCAGTTTTGAAACAGGAACTCGATGACGGACTGGAACATCCTATTGCCTATCTTTCACGGACATTGACCCCCAGTGAAATCATTACTCGGTTTTAGAAAAGGAACTGCTAGCCATCTGCCAAGCTTTCGCCGAGTGGTGTCATTTACTTCTAGGAGCTAAACATCCTGTCCACGTTCGCACGGACCATCGAAATCTCCAAGTATTACAGGCCCTGGAATGCAGGAACAGCCATCAAGCCCGTTGGGCCTTCTTCTTTACCCAATGCCAGTTCCAGATTCACCATGTTCCTGGAACACAAAATATAATCGCTGACACCCTGTCTCGGCATCCTGGCTATGAACGCCCTGAAGACCGAACATTTCCTAAGATGTTTCCCCATACAATATTTGTAGCTCAGGCAATCAGTCTCCTAGATGAGGTTCGCATGCAAACTCAATCCTCTGAGCTCTGGAAAGACATCTCGAGCAAGAACCAGTGTAATTTGAAGACTAAACATGGATACTTGTTCAAAGATAACGCCTTGGTCATTCCAACACAAAAACTACAACAAAGGATAATAAACCTCTGTCACGATACCCTTTACTCCGGACATCGTGGTATTACCAATACCCTTCGACTAATACAAAGGCAATTTTGGTGGTCCGGAATGAAAGCTGACATACAACTGTACGGTCAGGCATGTTCTGTCTGTAATCAAAACAAACACGACAACAAAAGACCGGCGGGTCTACTACATCAACCTCCACTACCAACAAGGCCTTGGGAATTCATAGCTACAGACTTCATTGTGGAGTTACCACCTTCCAGGGGATACACACCATCATGGTCACCATTGACTTGTTCACTCATATGGCTCATTTTACACCCCTGTATAAACTGTCATCCTCGTCAGAACTTGCTGGAATTTTCCTGGAACACATATTCCGACTACATGGACTCCCTTCCAAGATCATATCGGACAGAGGGCCTCAATACATTTCTCAGTTCTGGAAACACCTTTTCCGGATACTAGGAATTCAACGTGCCCTCTACTCAGGTTATCATCCCCAAACCAACAGAGCTACAGAGTGTGTTAACCAAACCTTGGAACAATATCTCCGTTGCTTCACTACCAAGGTCCAGGACGATTGGTCCCTTTTAATACCATTGGCTGAATTCGCTTATAATAATTCGGATCACTTGGCCGTTAAGACCAGCCCTTTTTTCTGTAGCCAAGGATTCCACCCTTCTGTTCTACCTTCTGTCCTTCTACATCCTACACCAGTTCCCACAGTCGACTTCTGGATTGAAACACTCATTAATGTACAAAGAGAGGCCAAAGAACAATTAGGGAAGGCCAGGACCCAGACCAAGCTGTATACAGACTCTAAAAGAAGACCGAACCCTTCCTACACAATAGGGGATAAAGTATGGCTATCCTCGAAGCTACTGCCACGGCATCTACGACCAAATAAATTGGCTCCCCGGTATTATGGGCCTTTCCCTATAAAGGAAATCATCAACCCAGTGGCCTTTCGACTCAAATTACCAGACTCCTGGAAGAGAATCCACCCAGTCTTTCATACATCCTTAATAAAGCCATACGTCCAGACCTCTCGAAATAACCTCCGGCCTAACCCGGTGCTCGTCAATGACCAACTGGAGTATGAGGTCTCCAGAATTTGTGATTCCAGATATAGACGTGGCCAACTCCAGTACCTGGTGGAATGGAAAGGATATCCCCCCAGTGAACGCACTTGGAAACCTATCTCAAACTTAAATACCCCCAGGTTACTCAGAAGGTTCCATCTCATACACCCGGGTAAACCCGGCGGGACGGGTTTTCGGAGGAGGCATGCTGTCATGAACCATCAAACTCGCCCTTTCTGGGCCTCCTGGTCCCTGACACGTCGGGGATTACACTCCATAATACTACCAACATGACTGCAAGCTCAGAACGCTGCTCACCAGTCTTCGCGTTCTACGCAGCGTACTCTATAAAGAGGCCACACCCCCGCGCCCCGCACATCTCAACGCTGCTGTTAGCTGTGACCGGACTTGTGCTCTGTACTCTCCCTTATATTATTCTGTTGTTTCCTGGTTCCTGGAACCCCTTCTTCCAATCTACCTTCCCTCCTTCTTATCCAGCCCTTCCCAGAACCCCTGCACCGACTCCGCATGCTCCATATCCTTTTTCTGAATTTCCTGGAGTTTTCCCTTGACCCGGACATCGAAGCTGAACGAATGTTAGGCAGAAACCTGTGCAGTTCCCTCTGGGACCACTGCAAAAGATTTAAGACTACAGGTGTTTGGCAGTAAACCCACTTGGTAGCAGTCTGTACCACACAGATTCACTTGGTAGCTGTGGCTGAGCAGTCAGACTTCCCTCAAGAAGAGTTAGGCAGTATGCAAAGTATACACAATAGGCACTCAGATACAATAGCACAAGCAAACACTGACCAGATCTTCGGTATCAAGGTATATAATCATTTATTTAAAAATACACTGATTGAAACACTCCAGCACTATTATTGTAAATCACTCTCAACACAGTTACTATTATTATATATACATCCCTTATTCCTTATCAGACAAGTCTTAGTTAACACCACTTGTTTCCAGACAGAGGTGCGCGCTTAACTATAGATGGCACTCCAATAAGTTAACGAAAAAGGGAGGGAAAAAGTCAGAATATAGGAAAATACACCACACTAATCTTTAGGAACTTTTAAGCAAGGCAGGAAAGTCAAAGGTTACTTGTGAGCCAAAGTCCATAGGCCGGGCCCACTCTTGGAGAGAGCAGGGTGCAAATGCACCCAAGATCACACAATGACAACAGGCTTAAAAAGTCTTGCAGGGGGTTCAGAAAGGTTTTAGTTAGGCTCAGAAAAGTTTAGCCAGGGTGTCCCAGGCTAACCAAGGTTCGAAAGCCGGGGGCTAAATCTACCCCGTACAGTCGGTTGCAAGGGAAGCCAGACGGAACACGGTACCTTATGTGGAAAGGATCCTCCAGCGGGGGCAGATGTTCCTGGCAGCAGGTGCAAGTCACGGCGTCGTCCAGAGGAAGAGAAGATCTCGACGTGGAGGAAAGATGAAGGTCGTTGCACTGCCAGGGAAGAAACCAGCCGCGGAGTTTTACGGTTAAAGGTACTACCCTTTGATTCGTGGTAGTGGTAAAACGTGGTATCCCGGTTGCCGGGGTGCTTGGCACAGGCAAGGCAGCCATGAGATGCTCCAGGAAGCGAAAAAGGAAGCAGACTGGTTATCCCCACCAGTCGAAGGACGAAGACTCTCCGGGCTGGATATCTCCTCTGTCGTTGGGAAAAGTGGTGAGAGGGTCCAGCAGGGCTCCACCGGTGATGTCGTCGTAGCAGGTCGGCTCAGCTTCTCCCTCATCGGATTCTTAGGTCCTGTGGCGACTTCTAAAGTTCCAGTCCCCAAAGCCCTGCTTTTATGCAGAAAACCCCCATTCACTCAGCCTAGCTGTCACTCAAACATGCTAAGTAGTGAGCCGGCCGGCTCACCACTTGGGCCAATCAGGACGGAGTGCGACTTGAGTTGCCTAGGCAAATCAGTCCAGGGTGCCTAAATCCCACTCCACCCCTCATAAGTACCCCAGACAGAGTGGCACCACTTTGGAGGGCTTCTGTGGAGAAGACCGCCAAAAAGTGGAAGAAAGGGCTCAACTTGGGTTGGAGTCACAGAAGCGAACACAAACGCCATTTTAGAACCGAGTTCTGGCAAGAAATACCAACCGGAGAATTAATATTAAATAAATAAACCGGCAGTATGTTTGAGGGTATAGGAATTAAATAATTAAAGTTGGTAGCCTCGAACAATGGGAAATCCCATAGAGATATATTTGCGGTCGAATATAAAAAGTAGTATCCACTGCCACCAGCCAAAACTCAATCAGGGGGGACAGAGACGTGCCCCCTCGACTAACAGACCCCGGGGCAATCGAATTGCCCTGGCCAGCACATCCACATATGATGGTTTGTACTGGTTCTGTTCAGAATTTGACACTAGTAAAGTCAATGGTGACTTTACATGCTCTGGGAGACAGTAGTCAGTCCTAGGGTATGGAGTCTATATTAGGAGGTCACTATGACACCCATGTGTTACTGCACTGAGGGTGCTGTGTAACACACATCACAGAAACACATGAAGCCCTATGGAGTAAAAAACCTCATAGCCCATTAAACACATCTAGAGTCAAAGAAACACACTCGAATCATGCCCAAGAGTGAGGGTAAAAGAGTCTCACTCTTGGCAGGAGACAAAAATAAACCCCAAAAATCCAGCAAAGCTGCTGGGGGACTTACTAGGTTAGGAAATTCAGCCTAAACAGAGAATTCTCCCTAACAACGAACACTGGAAGCCGAGGACGGCACAGCAGGCTTGTATAAGACCCGAACCATACGAAAGAAGACTCCTCCTAAAGATGTCATCAGACAACGAAAACAGGTGAGAAAGGGGGAAACCTGTGACATGCCCACAGTGATATTCTTTTTGTTTCTAGTCAGTGTGGGTGGAGCCCTAGAGGCGGGAGGAGGTGGGGGTCTGTTAGTAGAAAGCATGAATGACACAAGGTGGTGGTCAGTCCACGCTAGTGGTGAGGTGGAGAGGATGTTGGCCTGACAGTATGGTCTGCTACCCAGTCAAGTATTCTACCTTTGTTGTGGGTGTATGTTTTACTTCTTTGGGTGAATCCAAGTTCTGAGAGGATGTTAGCTGTAGTTAGGGCAAGCTGGTCTGATGGGTCATTAATGCCCATATTAAAGTCTCCAAGTAGAAGTACTTGCGTTGAGCTTTTGAGATTGCTAGTCAGGATAGTGTTAATATCATCCTCAAATGTCCCGGGAGGGCCCCCTGGGCGATATATCAGGTGGATATTAAGGGTTTGGGCATTGGTAAGTGGTACTTTAACTGATAGTAGTTCACAAGAGTGGACGTCAATCGGGCTGGCTATTCTCATAGAGAGGCTACATTTGTAAATAATGGCGATGCCACCTCCTCTGGATTTTGGTCTGTCTGGTCTCAGAATAGAGTAGCCATCAGGGACTGCTAGCATAAGCATGGGACATGCAGCGGGGTGAAGCCATGTCTCCGTGATGGCGAGGAAATCAAGGTCATCTCTCTGCATCAGGTCGGCAATTTCCGTGGCATGAGCTGCTAGGGATCTGGAATTTATTATAGCTCCTTTGATCTGAGGGCACATAGCGATTGTTGTTGTCGGTTGGGGGGCTTGTGCGGGTTTGGGTTTACTGTACTTGGCTGTGCTGTTTATTGACATAGGGCCACGGTTGTGAGCTAGGTTCATACTTGTAGTCGTTCGGCTAGGCAGAGTTTTAGGAGTCCTTATTCCTATAGTGGTGTGGTAGGGAGAGAGCTAGCAGGGGGCTCGTAGATTTTGGCTAACCTAGCTGTAAGGCGTATGTTCCTAGCAGTAGTAGGGCAGGGAGTACTTGGTATGAGATTTTTAGAATCTTTCATATCTATGAATAGTTTAGTAGTGGTATTAATCGAAATAGTGGATGACGTCAAGGTGGGTGGAGTCCCAAGGGTTGGTGTGGGGAATAACATAATGTAGAATGTAATGCTTTGTATAAGGACTGTGAAGTAGATAGCTACTTCAGCTGGTACCTGTCGAAGGACCAGGAGCCGAAGGAGCAGGAGCTTGCCACTGCCAATCACCTACTCCTTTTTGTCCAACCTCATCCTACTTGATCTCTGCCAATTTTGACATTGCAGGCCATCCCTCCCTTCTACAACACATCTTCCCCCTTGGTTTTAAGGACATCACTCGAATGTGTGGCCCTTGAATTGTCAGACTAATTCTTCTCCTTGTACTGTAACCTTAAATCCTCCACCTTGAGGCCCCTTCCAGTGGGAGTTCCACAAGGATTAGTCCTTGGCCCACTCCTTTCCACTCATCACTGGGCAAGGGCATCTCATCCTTGGGTTTCTCTTACCATCTCTTGGCAGAGAAACCAAGATCTTCACATTTATTTTCTTCCTTCACCCCTGGTGCCTCTGTGCACATCACAAGGTGCTTCTCCACTATCTGCCACAGCATGGCTCTAGATCGTTTGACAGCGAGGATGCAACAGTCACTTGAGGCACCACCAATAGATGAAAACCTTAATTTGAGGGGTAGAGTAGGGCTGGGGTGAACACCATGTCTAGACAGAAAGTAAAGAAAACAGTGAGGCCTGAGCGTTACCATCAAAAAGTTGGGAATTGGACCAGTGGGAGAATATGATGAAAATGGCCATATGGCTTCTGACT
The DNA here is from genome assembly GCF_040938575.1 of Ambystoma mexicanum. Lineage (NCBI taxonomy): Eukaryota > Metazoa > Chordata > Amphibia > Caudata > Ambystomatidae > Ambystoma > Ambystoma mexicanum. Next base: position 57,017,786 of record NC_090935.1, on the reverse strand, counting down.
GCTTCTGCTCAGGACCTTTAACCCTTTTCCCAAAAGTATTATTAACCTTTGGCAATATTAGTGGGAGTAGGTTGGATGAATTCCTACTAAGCTTAAGCGAATATACTAAGGACACAAAAGGGAGGCTTATAAATTGTTGTGAACTATAAAATAAATATTGTGTATGTTACTTAGGTTTATGACAGCTATGGAATAGGAACCCGTGTACCATTAGCTCCAACCCAGAAGGTATGAAAGAGAATAAGCACCCACTTTACACCATGCTCATTAAGATAGAGCGGGTAGCACAATGCGCCATCACTCGCAAACTACAACTACACAATAGCCAAAAGGAAGTCACCCCACGGAAACCAAAGAACTAACTGAAAGGCAGTCATGATAGGAGGAAACTGACGACGGAATACACCGGCCGACCAAGACGGACGCACTAGGATGCCTCAACAGCATTCTGACCCTAAACCATTCAAAGGGTCAATTGACCAGTGTCAAATTAGATAACAAGAGGATAGCACCAACCCAGTTCCACACCCGATGAAATGGCTCAGACACACCTACCGCCCCATACGAGACTCACGATGATACAGCTGGATACGTGCAGCACCACCACAGTGAGACGGCTCATGAGCAACCAGCAACAACTCCGCCCACAGGGATACAGCTCAAACAAAACCAGAAGTACCTGAACCAGGATACAGAACCCACTAACCCAACCCTCAATTGTCTGCATACTCAAACCCACCCAACTCATACAACCATTTCTCTCCCAGCAATCTGCACGCACTTTACCACACTGCATCAACAACACATAGACAGCACCTACAGCACACAAGGCCTCGCCCGATCCGATACTTGCACCAAAACCCAGCACCCGATCTATACCGAGCTGAAGCTGCCAACAGCACACCACCTCTCCCACTCTCCTACTCCCCTCCTCCCGACTAACCCTACCTGCCCTCCTCCTATTTACAGATCCGCCAGAGTGCCTGGGGACTAATTCCGTTGGTGACGGTGCGCTATACAAGTACCTTTAACATAACATAACATGTCAATTTCAATAGGTTCGATGGTACATATGTGAACATGCATCTGAGTTTAACAAAACCTGTTAAAGTCAATAGAGATTGTTGCACATAGGTTTCGTGACTATTTAACTTGTGTTGCAATGTGGGCTTTCATATCACAGGTATATTTATGTAATATAAGACAGTAGCAGTTTCCCATGCTCTCAAGTTGTTGAACTGATTTCTCTCACTTGTGCTTGTATACTGGCAAAGGGTACATCTGGTATCATCAACACTGATTCCCACTATCATTTACACTGATTCCCAATCTGCAGATCACCTCAGGCATGACCATGGCACACTGTGGAAACAACATGGCTTCTTAACCTCAGCTAGGACCCCTTTATGCAATGGCCCTTATGTGGCTACTTGACTAGAAGCTTTGCTGCTGACCTCTGCTCATGCGGTAGTCAAGTGTAGGACACATGAATCATCTTGTACTGATGTTGCTTGTGTAAACACTTCAGCCGGTCATTCTGCTAGATCAATGGCCCTAAACATTCCTTTGGTTCCTAATGAAATCCTTGTTTGTGTTGCAGCAAATCAGTCTCGGATTGCAACCGTCTCTAGCCTGAATGTGCTGCAAGATATAGTTCCTGAACAAGATCAAGATAAGGGTACTGGTCCCGCAAACTTGTAAATAACACAAAGATACTTTGTGGTGCAGTCTAACTTTCATGAATTGCTCTCATCCTATTGTTTTTGACTCACTCTTTGAGTGGCCCAGTCTGGCATGAACAGAAGGATCGCTGTGGTTAGCCGTGATTGGTTTGCATCTTATTTTCCTACTGTAGTTCAGCATTATTGGAGCACGTGAAAAGGTTACCCTCTACCCATTCGACCCCGGAAGGCCCTTTTCTAAAGATACAGATAGACTTTATTCAGGTGCCTAATTGTTTATCATATGAATATTAGTTGGTAGTGATATATATGTTCCCCGGGTGGGTTGAATCTTGCCCATCCAGAAAAGTGGACTCTGTCACTGTGGATAAGAACATTTTTACTGAACTCATTCCCTATTTTGGTCCTCCTGTTACGATAGAGCGTGACAGAAGCATACCTCCCATGTCAGGTTGTCAGATATATCTGTAAAGCTCGGCATGCTAACCAACATTTACATTGTGCCTATCACCCCCTTGCTAGCTATATTGTAGAACGCAGGAAAAGGGATATCAAGAAACGCTTGCTCAAAGTTTATCAAGAGACTGGTCCTTGGTGGCCTGAGGTTTTACCCCTAGTATTACTCCATATCATAAATATGCCACAACGGAGGAATAGACTTTCACCTCATAAAATATTAACTGGGTTCGCCTGTGCATATGGTGACTACTCCTCCACTGACTCCATGCAATCTGAATCCCCACCTGGAAGATAATGATGTCTTGAACTATTGTGTGTCCCTTGCAAAGACCATAACACTTTGCTATCCTCAGGTGAAGGAAGTCTTATCGGAGGCTGCTGACATCCCCTGACATACCACGACATTCACTCAAGACAAGAGATTGGGTGTATCTGTGAGTGCACCATAGAATGTCTGTGCTTCAGCCATGTTGGAGGGGCCCTCACCAGATACTCCTCATGACACCGAAAGCCATCAAGTGACAGTGACATCCGGTCAGAGTCCAGGCATCTTTGTGGCCTGTCTACAACCGATCGCCAGAACCAAGTTAGGAATCCCCAGAGACTTCTGCTTCCATTGCTACTTCTCGGGGGATTGAGTCACCAGAATCACCCACATCCAAACCAGCTCCTGCTCTCCATTCTGATACATCAGCTACCACAGGTCCGTCGGCTATCACAGATCGTAATGGACTTTCAATGCAGGCTTCACCCCCAACTTTAATCGATATTGCTGGTACTGTCAGAAAATTGAGCACCTGCAAGTTTCTGCCCCTCAAGATTTTGAGCCGTAAAACTATTTGCTTATTGTTCTCGAAAGATACTGATTGCACCATATGGTGGAATAAACCCCACTGACTACGTTAAGGATGTAGAACAAAAGACTGAGAGTATGAGGGGAAGAAGGTGAAGCTTCAAGGAACTTCTCTACTGGAGATGCTTCTACCTGCCTTGCTGAAATATTATCATTGGGCTATTATTTCTCACTATTGGCACATTGGTTTCAGTGCACCCCGATGGTTCTATCTAAAACAACGCAACGATATCACTGAATGTCCCACCCACTCCATCACTTGCACACCCGGATATTCAGTTCTGTTTATGGACCGCATTACTGTTCTTTCTGCTAACTCATTCCACTTTGTGAAGCGCACATTGGTTCCGTAGATGCATTTAAACTGTGTTATACAAGAATAAAAACGGAAAAATATGGGCTTGGATCGTGAGCAAATGCAGTTTTTGTATGCTAGATAGAAATATACTTACATCCAAAATATAACAGGCTGTTGGGACTGTGTATATGACACTAACTCTGATTTTCTAATGGCAAGTTTAGTTCCTAGGAACTACGATCCTGGTTATCAGTCTTTATTTGGATTCAGTGGCCTTCCGAAACTTCACACACCCGATCAATTTAACAAGAAACCAGCTTCTATTAGAATATCAAAAGCAAGCAAATGATGTGATGACTGAAAGGTTTATAATTAATTTTAACTTTTGGCATAGCTCTCAGCAACCCTCTAGACGTTCTTACGTCTGCCAAGCCATTACAGAAAGGGCCAAGTCCAACTATGTTGTAGTTCAAGCACCCCAAGGTTTGAGAGCCTGCCTAGTATTTGTATTTTATTTATTTGTATAGCGCACAAGGTCTGAGGGCAACCAGGCGCATATCTTAGACACACAGGTACATGAATGGCAAGAAAACAGTTACAGGCAAAAGCATATTAAAAGGCAATAAAGTGCAGGCGGAGCAGGTTGTCGGACAAGGTGGAAGCCGGCAGGGTGGGATAGAGGATCGGGTGGCTTAAGGTGGCGGTGGATAAGATGTAGAGGATAGCCAAAGCTTGGCTTTGTATTTGAATAGGGTAGGGGAGGGCAGGGTTCTGATAGAGAGAGGCAGTGAGTTCAAGAGTTTGGCCCCAAGGACTGGGAAGATAACACCGCCGCTGTATGTAGGTTGTATCTAGGTATCGTGAGGCCGTGTGCTTGGGCAGATCTGAATGTCCATGAAGGAATGTACTGAGAGAAGCGGGAGGCTAGGTAGATGGGGGCCTGGTTGTTTACACATTTGTGAATAAGGGTCAGTGATTTGAGTGATACCCTTTGGGAAACAGAGAGCCAGTGTAAGCTCTGCTCTTCCTGGTGTCAGTGATGTGTGCCGATCTGGGAATGTTGAGGGCAGCTCTAATAGCATTATTTTGGGAAATCTGTAGTTTGTTGAGATTGCGTTGGTTGGTGCCTTGATAGAGTGTGTTGCAGTAATCAAGTTTGGACATGACTAATGTCCTGGCAAGAATGATGCAGTTCTGAGTAGAGAGTAAAGGGCGGCAAGCTGTGATCAACTTACATGTGTAAGCCGAGGCAGCGGCGACTGAATTAGTTTGTTGATTAAGGGAAAGTGTAGAATCGAGGTAGATTCATAAGGTGTTTGTCTCTTTAACCACTTTGATGAAATTACCATCAATATTGAAGGTGCATAACGACGAGTCAAGATTATTAAGCCTTTGTTGGGTGCCAAGGAAGAGGAGCTCTGTCTTGTTGTCATTGAGACAGAGCTTGTGTTGTGCCATCCAGGCTTGGACAACTTGGTAGATGTCGTTCAGAGCTTTAGAGTCTGCAATGTAGTCACCAGTGAGGGGGATGAGTATCTGGGTGTCATCAGCGTAGTTGGTGTAGGTGACACCCAGATAGTCAAGCATATCAAACAGGGGTTTGGTAAATACATTGTAAAGTGTAGGAGATACACAGAACCCTTGAGGAGCTCCGCAGGGGACCGGGGATGGATCAGCAGATGCAGTGGGTGAGAATACTCTCATGTGTCTATTGTCCAGGAAGGAACTAATCCAGTTAGTGGCTTTTTCCGAAAAGTGGGCAGCTGATTTCAAATGTTGGCATAGGATTTGGTGATTAACCAAATCGAGGGCCGCAGAGAGGTCCAGGAATAGTAGGAGGGCTAGTTTGCCATTATCTTTTAAGTCCTCTTTTTGTGTTTTAAGGTCTAATAGGGCTGTTTCTGTCCCGTGCCTTGGTCGGAAGCCAGATTGTCTGGTGCTGAGTAGGTTGTTAGTCTCCAGATACTTCTGTATCTGAGGGTAGGCAGCTCTGTCTAAGATTTTAAGAAGGAACGGGATCGTGGTGATAGGTCTGAAATTGGTAGGTATGGATGGATCCAGTGTAGGTTTTTTCAGCAGCGGGATGACCAAGGCATCCTTAAAATTGTTGGGGACAATTCCAGAATAAAATGAAGAATTAATGAAGGTGGTAGTGAAGGGAGCAAAGTCATGAGCAGATTCCTTAATGATAGGTGCGGGGCAGGAGTCACCTTGGTTGATGACCTTGGAAGGTTTAAGGTTGCTGATGATTTTTTCAAACTCTGGGATGGTGAGAGGTGAAAAACGAAATGGAGGCTGGGTGAAAGTTGTGGTAGTTTTAGGTGCACAGAGTTTAGTAGGGAGAGAGTTTTGTTTAGCATTGATTTTGGCTTGAAAGGCTGTTATTTTGGAAAGGAGAGCGTTTTGGATGTTACTGCACCAGGAGCTATCTTTGTTGCACGTATCCGGAATAGGAGAAGGGGATGCTAATTCTTTGAGGATTTTAACTAACTCCTTCGTGTTGGATTCAGCTTGCGAGGAGCGCAGTTTGTACGTCTCTTTTTTTAGCCTGAATGATCGCTTCCTTATAGTGTGAAGAGGAATTAACTGAGCTCCTGCCCTAGTTGACAGGATTACAAGTTTATGTCCCAATTTTAATGTTTACAGTGGCCACATTTAAACAGAAAGTTGTTCAACTCTACAATGTATTTTTCTTCATCTGAATGTTATTTTGCAAGTATACATGTTAAAATGTAAGTCACAGAAAGTGTATGTATTTGTAAGACCTTCTTCTGTGGTCTCCCTGACTTTATAGGTTTGCAGGGAAAATATAATGCTTGTGCCATTCTTGGGAATGAGCCAAATTTTCTTTAAAATCGTGGCTCATAGACATGTTGCCAGCCGCATGTATAATAAAACAAATATTTTGTCTGCCTTGTGTGCAGGGTTTTGTATACACTGGCAGCTCACTGACCTATGTTCTGTGTTATCTAAACACTTGTCATCTTAGGGTGATTTAAAAAACACATTTATGACTGCAATGCAGCTATTTGGAAGTGTGAGGGTGTAGGAGTAATAGATGTACACAAGGTTTGCGTGCTGATTGGCAAAGTGCTTTATTAATAATGAAAGCAAGGGGGGGTTGGCGGAAATCCTAACTAGCCCTACCTCTAAGAGGGGTTTCCCTGCCTCAACAAAACTAGCTAATGAAACTGGCTGTGTCAGAATATCCAATGTAAAGTTCGCCAGCTCCAAATCCTAACCTATCCCTCAAAAGCTAAACTCAACAAAAAAGTGCAAAGGGAATTGTCTCTGACTGCCGATCTGCGATCAAAAGGTGTTTAAAAGCAGGTAAAAGTTCCACAAAACTCAAGGGGTTGATTCTCTTTCTCCAGCATTGGATCTTATATAGATTCCCATGCTGTGAATATTCCCACTGCGACAAGCTAGGAATCCTCGGTTACCTTATAGATATATTCTATAGTAACATTTTTGGTGCTATCCACCTTGTTATGTGTGTACTAGCCCCATCCAATGGGACATTGAGTGTGAGGATCCTCCTACACAGCCTTCCTCAAATTCTAACCGCATGTCAAACTGGATAGAGTCCTCAGTTTTGTTCTCCTCAGGAGAAACCACATTTCAACTGGAATGTGTCCTCCAACGTATTCCTCATCTTTGATATTCACGTTCAGCTGCGGCTGCTTCGGCAAAAAAATTCTCAGCAGAAGGCGCTGTGCGTCAATGGCATCGAGTCGATGTCCCTCGAAGGCCTCCGTCGAAGGTGCTGTCATTGGGTGTACAAGTAGAACGCCTGGCACCGGTTGCCCTCAGTTCCGTTTTTCCGCTGAACGTGTTGCTTCTGAGACTCAGCACACCTCGTTATTATTTCTACTACAGAGTTCGTTCTTCGACAGAAAATCATCGGAGATGTCTTCATCATCAACCCCGACTACCCCTCGCTCGGGTTTCAAGAAGTGCAAGGAATGCAGCTCAAAAATGTCGATCACAGAACCGCATCGATCGTTCCTGTGGTGTTTGGGAGAAGGCCACGAAACGGAGGCTTGCTCGAAGTGTCAGATGATAACGGGTAAAGCCCTGCAAGAGAGGAAGGAGAAATTACAGGTGAGTCGTAAAACTAAAACTGACCGATCCTCGACCGTCGAGTCTGGAGTTAACTCTCCTCGGCGCAAAAGTGAGGAAAAGAGGTTGAGATCCTGAAGTGGCTCACGCCACTCATCGTCTTCGACAAAGCGATCAAAGAAGCGACACCACTGGTCGCCTTCTTCATCGTCGTCAGACGAATCCCCCAGGAAACATAGGTGTCCCACCAAGCATTCTTCTTCTGCAGAGTGGGAGGCATTATGCCTAAAAATGCTTGAAGTGCTTGAGAAGGCCAAGCCTCTGTCCGCGCCTTCTACGGAAGCCGGCCGAGAGCGTTCCTGTTCCGACAATTGCGTGCCCTCGAGGACGAGTGATCGAAGAAAAACCCATCAAGAGCCTTCGAGGTCTCCGATGAAAAAGAGTCACTCAAGTCGTGACGAGCACTTGAGGTCCAAGGCTCTGAAGGTGAAATCTTCGAAAGGTGGTTGTCGAGGCCTCGACGCCATCAGCGCCTTTTACATTGACGCCATCGACGCCCTTGTCGATGTCAACACCAAAACTATCGGCGTCGAAGATTTCTAAGGTTTCAACTCAGCCCTCTGAGCATGTTGCAGCAAAAGAAAAAGCTGCTAAACCAATGTCTTCCACAAAACTGCCACCTCCTGAAAAAACGTACACTCCTTTACCCAGGAAGGAGTATTTTAAATCCTTGTCTTCAATATTTGAAGAAGGGGAAAGATCTGAGGAAGATGAAGTTCCTTTTAGTCTGGAGTTTGGTACTCCTAATGTGCCAGAGTGTTTAATCTCTAAAGAAAGTAGAATGAAAGACCTTATTGACACAGTGCACAATGTCAGTGGTGTGGATACATCGCCAGAGACTGAGTTTGGCAAACCAGAGCCAGGAAAATACGCTGACTCTGCTTATCGACACCTAATGACAACAGTGGTAGAGTATTTAGGCTGGGCCAAACCACCAGCTCAGTTTATTCAGGATGATCGTACAGATATTCTAGACCAAGGTCTATCAATAGACCCAGTTTTACCCTTCCATGTGGCCTTACAAAATAGGGTGGCCAAGAATTGAGAGGCCCCAGAATGTATCCCTGCTGTGGATAAATCCCTCACTAGAAAATACCACCCTGCCATTAGTGACCCCGGCTATCTGTCCAAACACCCCACTCCTGAGAGTCTGGTGGTCCAGGCAGCCACAGCTATATTTAACAAAGCGGCATACCCTACCATCCCTCCGAATACGGACAACAAGCCTGTGGGTGGATGGGCACGCAAGGTATTTTCAGTTGGCAGTATGGCCTTGAAGTCAGCCAGCTCCACTTTTGCCTTAGCCAAGTTATCGTACACTCTGTGGGAGTGCATCGCCATGGCGGCGGAGCACATACCAGAAGGGGAGGAAAGGGAGGGTTTCCAAGCTATCATTAGAGAGGGAAAAGAGGCCATGCAAGAATCCCTTCAGTCTGGATTGGACACTGCAGATAGCGTCAGCAGGTCCATGGCTACTAGCACCGTTATGCACAGGTTTGCGTCATTGTGGAAGTTGGGTTTTGCACCAGATGTGCAATCCCGTCTTCTGAACATGGCATTTGACCGGTCTCATTTTTTTTAGCAACAAGACTGACGAAAGTCTTGAGAAAAAGCATCTGCCAAATCTTTAGGGGCCGCTGTTAGGGAACCTCAGCCTTTTCGTTCATCAGGGCAATCTTGGAGGGGACGATCCTATCGTTACTACTCCTCATATGGAAAGACGAGAGGAATAGCCAGTCAAAGAGGCCAAAGGCAAATCCCTCGAGGTGGATGGGGTAAAAGTGCAAAGCCAGCTCCAGCTATAGCTTCATTGCCATCAGAAGCTGCAGCAACTGCCTCAAAACTGCGTTGAGAGCTTGCGTCACGAAACACTAGTGTGGGGCAGACTATCTCACCATCTGCAAGAATGGCGAGACATTACTTCAGATGCCTGGGCTCTGGAAACAATAGCCCAGGGTTACTGCCTTCCATTTTTAACGCAGCCTCAAAACAATCCACCGGGGAAACACTCTTTGAGGATTCCAGATCCGCTCCTTGTGCAGGAAATATTAACCCTGCTAGAGAAAGGTGCTATAGAACCGGTACCTGTAGCGGAGAGGAACAAGGATTGGAATTCCCCATATTTTTTGATCCCCAAGAAAGACGGAGGACTGAGACCCATTTTAGACTTGAGATATGTGAAGAAGTTCCTCAGGAAGGACAAGTTCAAGATGGTTACTCTTCCTCAGATCTTTCAGGCCCTCCAATTTCAGGATTGGTTGGTGTCATTGAACCTTTATGATGCTTATTTTCATGTGCCGATCCATCTCAAGCACAGAAAATACCTGAGGTTCGCCGTTGGCGGATCAGTTTTGAGTCCTGCCATTCCGGTTGACCTCCGCCCGAGGGTCTTCACCAAACTGATGGTAGTGGTGGCAGCGTATCCCAGGAGAGGGGGGCTTCATGTCTTCGCCCCAATTTAAAGAAGTCACAGATGACACCTTCCCAACGGCTCCAATACATCAGAGCCGTATTAGACACATCTTTTGGAAAAAGCTTGCCACCCAAGGCGAGGGCTCAAGACATTCTGCAGATGGTTTGCAAATTCCAAAGTGCCCAAAATCTCAGGAAGGATGATGGACCTGCTCCAGGTTCCAAGAAGGGTCGCTCAGGATCTCCTGTGGCGGGCCTGCGAGGACAATATTCTGAAAGGAGAACATTTTTGGCAACCATGGCCGGAGATTACAGTAGTGACAATGCCTCAATCACAAGTTGGGGAGCCCACGCCAACAATCTGACAGTAAGCGGCCGTTGGTCTCCATCGGAGTCCAAACTACACATCAACCTTTCGGGAGCTGAGGGCAATCAGATTAGCACTGAAGCCCTTCCTGCCCTCTGTACGGGGAAAGAAATTCCTGATAATGACGGACAACACAGTGGCTTGCATTACCTCAACAAAGAGGAGGTGCAGGCTTACTACCACTGTGCAGAGAGGCAATGCAGCTCTGGTACTGAGCAATTCAGGAAGGAATCTCCTTATCGCCAGTTCACCTGGCCGGGAAGGAAAACACGACGCCAGATTCTCTGAGCAGGCAGGTTGCAGTGTCCCACGAGTGGGAACTAGCTCAGGAAGTCCTTCAAGAGATCTCTGCCCTTTGGGGAACCCCTCAAGTAGACCTGTTTGTGACTGGAATCAACCGGAAGTGCGAAAGGTACTGCTCAAGGGAATTTCCTCCGAGAAGAGCTCTAGGAGACACGTTCGTGGTGGAATGGGAATTCCCACTTCTATACGCATTGCCTCTGATCCCTGGCATTCCTCAAGTACTCAGGAGGTTGAGACGGTTCAGAAGTCGCATGATCCTAATTGCCCAAGATTGGTCCAGGAGAACGTGGTACCCGGACCATCTAGCCATGTTCATCTGTCCTCCGATTCGTCTTCCGCAGAGAGAGAATCTTCTCTCACAAACTGAGGGACAGGTTCTCCATCCAGAGGTTAACACCCTCACCTCAGCCTTCATGCTTGGTTTCTGAAAGGCTGAGATACAAGGATTGGGACCTCCCGGATGATGTCATGGAGGTGTTGCTTTCGCCAAGAAGACCAGCAACCAAGTCTATGTACCATTGCCGTTGGAACAAGTTTTGCGACTGGTGCAGGGAAAAGAATGGGGATCCTTTTCTATGTTCAATTCCAGAGGTGTTATCTTTCCTCTTATTATTGGCACATAAAGGTCCCAATGTTTGGACCATTAAAGGTTACCTGGCAGCGCTTTGCATCTTCAAGCACTCTTTGGAAGAATGCTCCTATTTAAAATTCCCTTGGTGGTTCAATTCTTAAAAGGGCTCACAAATGTGTTCCCACCTTCTTCTTTTCAATTCCCAGTTTGGGACCTTAATTTGATTCTAAAGTTTTTAATGTGTGCCCCATTCGAACCCTTGCACACATGCCAATGGAGGTTGTTAATCTTTAAACCCATGTTATTGGTCTCATTAACATCTGCACGTAGAGTGAGCGAGTTGCAGGTACTTTCTTCCAGGTCACCCTATACCGTTTTCCACAAGGACAAGGTTGTGTTGAGGGTAAGACCCACTGTCCTACCTAAAGTTGTATCTGATTTCCATCTGAATCAGAAACATTTTCTGCCGGCATTCTACCCCCCCGCTGCATCCCGGTAAAGAGGAGGAAAGGCACCATAGGTTGGACCCTAAAAGAGCTTTAAGCTTTTATATTTCTAGGTTCTCCAGGCTCAGAGTGGATGACCAGCTCTTTATTGGGTATACCGCAAGAAAATTGGGTCAGGCTGTTTCAAAACAGACCTTATCAAGGTTGATTATACTTGGCATCTCTGAATGTTACAAATTGGCAGGCAAGGACACTGCAGAAGGCTTGAGGGCTCATTCCACTAGAGGTATAGCCTCTTCGGTAGCCCTTCAAAGGGGCGTTCCTATTAAATCAATCTGTGATTCAGCAACTTGGTCTTCACTGCATACATTTACAATGTATTACTGTCTAGATGCTTCCCACTCTCAGGATGTTGCCTTTGGTAAGGCAGTACTGTATTCAGCCTTATAAATGCCGACAATTTCAAATGCTACTCCCTCCTCCAAATTCTACAATACTGCTTTGGGAGTTTATCAAAGATGAGGAATACGTTGGAGGACACAATCCATTCGAAGGACAAGTTAATTACCAACTGGTAACGTTCTTTCGATTGGATGTTCCTCCAATGTATTCCTCATCGCCCTCCCATCCTACCCCTCTGTAGAATTTCCTATGCTGTTACAACTTCAGCTCTCGCAGGGCTGTCTATTGTCTGCCTACACTGACAATCAACACAAACATGAAATAAAAACAGAACTGAGACCAACGGGCGACGCGCATGCTACTTGTACACCCGATGACGTCACCCGGATGCCTTCGAGGGACATCGACTCAACGCCATCGACGCACAGCACCCTCTGCCGAGAATGTTTTTTACAAAGCAGCTGAAGCCGGACGTGAATATCAAAGATGAGGAATACGTTGGAGGAACATCCAATCGACCATATTAGTAACTTGTTCTTCTGGAGCTTGTGGATCTGCTTAGATCACATGCTCTGCATAGTCCGACATCTAGTGGAAGTCGCAGAGAATTACAAGATTTGTTTTTGAAACTCAAAAGTAGACGTCGACATGGCGTGTTTAGTAATGCTATCTCTAGTGTGACGTGTACTGTACCGATGGTCCTTCATGCGTTGAGGTCCCTCAGATTGTTTCTTTCCGCCATCGAAGTCGGTCGCAAATGCGGAGTTCTCTTCCAGGCTGATGCCTTTGCTTACTGTAATTGTACTTACTTTCTTTCCTTTATTGTTCACTTTGATGCACAACCACCTGACTGCTCGACAGCTCTCGACAAACACCCTCATCGTCGACGACTGACTGATCGACGGCCAGACATGGCCTTCACGACCTACAGTAGGGAGAGAGGGGGGAGGTTCTTCATACTGACCTCTTTAGAGAATGCTTATTCTATCATCCCCTTTCTTCTTTTCTCACCAATCTGCTCTTTTGAAATATAATGGACAAAACGACTTTAAAATGTTGCCCCTCCTAGCACCGACAATTCCTGTGGAAGGACACGTACCGAGTGTGCAATCACTGTCTCCAGAGGGATCACACCGAAAAAGCTTGTAAATCCTGTAAACCTTTTCGGCCAAAGACCTTAAAGAATCAGCGGTCCAAACGCTGGCCTGCTCACGCCATGCAGGCCAAGGCCTCCATCGACGTGACGGAAGACTCCAGCGACGGCCGTATCGGTGTAATGAGTGACGGCGAAGGCGAGCAGGGTTCGTCGGAACCCCATGTGTGTGTCCCCGACTCCAAGATTCAGCCCAGCGTCTGTGTGATGGAGAAGACACCCGGCGGCCAGGGCACACAAAAGCACAAATACATTAAAAACATACCCCACGGCCGACACTCAGCGGTACCGTCGAGCGTTGAGGCTCCTGCAGTGTCCTTTCACCTCACAACAGTTCCCCAAAAGCGAAAGTCGGTTTGGACACTGTACATCAAAAGGCCCTTCTTTTGTGTGCCGAAAAACAGGCGGCGAAAGGCGTGTAGGCGTCCCCCAAGAAAATGCCGAAAATGCAGGAACTAATTAAGAAACACATCAGTTCTTTCTTGCTTAAAGCGAAATTGCTGAACAAAATCACATATTTCAACGCCCCTGGCCCCTAAAGACAAACATCCAAGGTTTTCCACCCCCTTAGACATTCTCACAGGGGCCATGCACCACAAGGATGTAACCCCCTCCCAGGCCACCCCTATGATGTCAGGTTCCCCGCCCTCATGCGAATATACACCTGAACAGTTCAATAAAATCATAAGGAGAATGTCAGGTTTCGTAGACCTCATGGACAGACACCCTGACCATTAGTCAATCCTTAAAGATGCCTCACAGCCAGGTGCACCAGCAGAGCAGCCCCCTGCCAAAATGTCTCATTTTGAGCCACAGACCCCTCTCAAACATACCAAGACCCCTCTCAGGACTTGTATTATGACGACCCCTCAGGTGACCCAGGGTTTCAGGGGGACCTTCATGGTCAAGACCAAGACCAGTTTTATGACGACAATGATATTTATGTGATTCAGTTGCCAGACCACCAGGACCAGCCGGTAGCAGATTTGCCTGTTAACAATCAACTTCAGTACAATTAACTGCTACTAAAGGCAGCAGAGCATTTTAATCTCAACACTCAGGAGGCACAGGTCGACAAGGATTTTTTCTGGAAGATATTCCGAGGGACAAGAAGTCAGCCACCCAGTTTATCGTACTCCTGCAGTCTGTCCTAAGACACATCCAGCCATCCCTACTGGTGCCTAGTCTCACAAGGACGGTCAACCTCAGGATAGAGAAACTATTCACACCCACGTCCACTGACCCCCTGTATATTAGGGGTCAGCTTAAACCAGATTATTTAGTGGTCACCACCACCAGAAAGAGGGTAGGCACTCCCCTGGCGTCGGCAGAAGCCCCGCCAGACAAGGAACGCAAAAATGTATATTTGAGAAGAAGGGTTGCCTCCTCTGCAGCATACCAGACCAGAATCGGCAACAACACTACTCTGTTAGCTGGTTATGGCTGCCACAAATGGTATGACTTGGAACGCCAAATTGAAGCTGTCTCAGAACCACTAAGGGCTCAATTACTGATGACCATCTTAGAAGGCAATCAGATATCAAACCTTAATCTTAAAGTATAACATTGATGCAGCAGATAATGCAGGACGCCTCATAGTAGAGGGAACGCTCATCAAACGCCACGCCTGGCTCAGACAGTCAGGGTTTAAGCTAGAAACTCAGGCAACCCTCTTAAACATGCCCGTGGAGCCAAATGTTTTATTAGTGAAGGCCGTAGAAGAGTGCCAAGGAAGACTACAACACTCTTAGTCCCTTGGATAGTTGACAAACAAACCCGATTCCCATCGGGGCTCGCCCAGGAGATTTTGGGGTCAGGGTGCTCAATGTTCCTCAGGCTACACTCTGGGCGGACAGTCCTTGTCTTGGGGCCAGTCGCAAGGCCATGGTTTCTCTTCCAATTTTCAAAGAGGAAATAAAAGGGGCAGAGGAAGGGGCAGAAACTCACCTCAACTGGGAGGGGCTCAACCCCTCCCAAACAATGACACACCGTTTCAGGTCCCCTGCCATGCCACTCCAGTAGGAGGCCGAATTTCACACTTCACCCACGCATTTTAGGGGATAACGTCGGACAAGTGGGTGTTGTCCACTGTGGCAGGCGGGTATTGTATCGAGTTGCTACAAAAAACACTCTACCACCTGCCAAGACAAAGGAAAATGACAACAGAAGAACAAAGCATACTGTTGGAAGAAGTAAAGGCGCTGCTGGAAAAGGAAGCCATAGAGATTGTCCCAGCAAACCAGGTAAATGAGGGTATTTATTCAACGTACTTCCTTGTCCCAAAGAAAGACCTCACCAGTCGACCAGTACTAGATCTGTGCCCTGCTTAGAAATATGTCAAACCCCAAAGGTTTCGTATGGCCACGCTACAAGAGGTGATTCCACTTCTAAAACAGGGAGACTACATGACAACATTGGATATGAAAGATGCATACTTTCATATTTCAAAGCACTGTGCGCATAGAAAATAACTGTTTCAAAATAGCAAGAGTACACTACGTTCAAAGTACTCCCATTCGGCATTGCCTTGGCACCTAGAGTATTCACAAAGGTGCTTGCAGTAGTGGCAGAACACCTGCGCAGAAAGTCCATCCCAGTATACCCTTATCTGAACGACTGGCTAATCACCAGGGGATCTCCTCAGATTTGCAAATTAAATACGCAAAGAAAAATAAACCTTCTCTTCAATCTAGGTTTCTCCATCAATGAGAAAAATTCAAGTCTAGTCCCCAGCCAAATGAAACAATTTCGAGGGGGCTATTTTAAAGGCAAAAGAGGATCTTGCTATCAAATCAAACGAGAGAGTACGAAATATGCTGTTGCAAGTACCTCACTACAAGGTCAGTCGCCAGATAACTTTACGCAAATCAATGCGCTTGCTCAGGATGATGGCCTCATGGAATCACATAGTTCCCTACGCGCACCTGCGCATACGACCAATGCAGGAATGGTTAGCGAACCAGTGGTCTCAGGCAAGCGGACAGTGGGACGATTTAGGGGTTGTTTTGTACCCCTCTTGCCGAGGCCACCACACCACACTATTATTGATGCATTTGACCTTGTGTAATATACTGTGTATTCTGTGCATATGACCCAGTGCAATATTATTCTGCTGCCAGTTTCGCTTCTATGTATGACCTGCTTTGTGCCACTTGCCGCCAGCTAGCTCGACCACTGCTTACTTCATGGTTGCCACCATTGCATAATTCTGAATACTAATATGCTCAGACTTGCTATGGTACTTATTTTACATTCATCTAGCCTGTACATGCTTGTCCCCTATAATTTCCCAATACTCTGTTCTGTATTAGCCTAGTTCAGCAAATATTACCAATGTATCCATTATCGTGACCCAAATTGTGCTCACCTTTTCCAACTGTGTTTTGCCTCTAACCCCATCTGCTCTTGCAGTATCCTAGCAGCCACCTGCACTAACAAGTACTCCCATCCATTGGCTCCTAGCCCCTGGTTGTCCAGTGATCTAGGATGCCATGGCCTACCTCTGGGTCATTACCCTCACCATGGCTACCCTCCTATCCTCAATTAGCACAACAGCCCATACCAAATTCCTACTTCCATTCTCTACTAGTGAACTCATGCCAAGCCCTGACACAGTGGATCTCATACTTGGTAACTACCCTGCTTCACCCAGCCACTGGCTACCTAAATATACCTTATGGCCTACTACCAGCATTCCTTGCCCCATTGGCTCTAGAAACGCCAGGCTTGGTTCTTGTACGAGTAACTCCTGGTCCGTCAGACCTCCCCGTCAGACCGTCCCACTCAGTAAGATACCTCCGACCATATCCACATCAACCACTAATGATCTTATTATCACTAACAATACCTTATCCCCAAAGGCATCCTATTTCTCAGCCATCCTTCCACTTGCCATGGCCCCTCACATCAAAGGAGCCCTCATCAATGCTAGGTCCCCGATTGCCCACGCACTTCACATAGCAGACCACATCTCAACCAACAACTTTGACTTTTTAGCAGTCACTGAAACATGCTACATCCTGCTGCGGGACCTTCCCTCACACTAGCACTACCAGATAACTACAACATGATTAGATCGGATAGAACAAATAGCAGAGGTGGTGGAGTAGCATTCATTGCAAAAAACCAGCTTGGCATCAGAGAAGTGCCCAACAAACCATTTTCTTCAGGAGAGCTTCTCTCTGTCTAACTCCCTCTATCCACCACACAGACCTTACTCATCCACTTTCTGTACAGACCTCCATGTCCTCTCTCCTCATTTGAGGAAGATGTCACACACTTTCTTACTCACAACACCAAACCGGGCTTCCAAATCATGCTTTTGTGAGACCTCACCCTAGGCCTCTATGACATCCAAGATACTAATGCCACAAAACTAGAGAACTCACTCACTGACCTTGGCTTCACTAACCGTATCTACAAACCTACACATAGCAAAGGCTGAACTCTGGATTGGTTAGCAGACATGAATTGCAATACTGAGATTCTCTCCAATTCTCCCTGCGCCTGGAGCGACCACCATGTCATCTCCTTCGCCATTCAGGATATCATAAGTCCTATTCCTGGCTGCTCACAAGTCCTGCATGCACTAACCTGAAATAATTGCCTTATCACTCTGGCAAACCTTCTCCTTGCACTCCAATCCATCACTGACCTTCACGGGATCGTAGACAAGGACCCAGCCAGCCTGGTGGACCTATACAACCAAAACCTAGTTCAAGCACTAGATTCAATAGCTCCACTTAAATTAAGAAAAGCCAAGCCACCCGCTCATCTAAATAAATGGTTCTCCTCAGACCTAAAAACCTTTGCAAATCAGAAAAATGCACTGAAGCCACCTGGAGAAAAAAACTTTCAATCCTGAACAAGGACAAATGTACCACTGCCTCTAACGCTTACAAAGAAGCCATCCTGAAAACTAAAAGCGATACCTTCAATGTTCGAATTCTAAATGCCAAATCCAGTACCAAAGAGCTCTTCACCATTCTCAGAGAGTTGGAGTCTCCCATCCCGCCTCCTGAATCATGTACCAAAGATGCCTCATGGTGTGCCAACATCCAAAAGGCCCTCATAGACAAAATCTCCTCACCACAAGCTAAAATCGAAGCCAAAAAACTCATCCTCACTCAAAACACTAAACATAATGACTCAC
Source organism: Ambystoma mexicanum (assembly GCF_040938575.1). Taxonomy (NCBI): domain Eukaryota; kingdom Metazoa; phylum Chordata; class Amphibia; order Caudata; family Ambystomatidae; genus Ambystoma; species Ambystoma mexicanum. The sequence goes on along the minus strand of NC_090935.1, from coordinate 56,999,566 downwards.
ACCCCACACACCCTAAACCCTGCAGCCTATTTGATTTCTCCCCAGTCACCTCAACTGAGGTAGAAGCAATCATTGCTAGCCTTAAACCTTCCATATGCCAAGGCGACATATGCCCAGCCACAATTATAAAGGAGGGGGCAAAGGAATTCGCTCCCTTCATTACTTACTTCTTTAACACCTCATTCGAATCATGCACTGTCCCCAATGATCTCAAAGATGCCTTGGTCAGGCCACTTCTAAAAAAAACGAATCTCTACCCCAACACCCCGACCAACTTCAGACCCATAACCACTGTCCCTTTTCTTCTGAAAATATTAGATAAGGCACATACGTCCAGATTCAAAACCATCTTGAAGTAAACAATCTCCTAGGTCTCCGCCAATCTGCATTCAGACCTAGACATGGCACAGAGACAGCCTTGTTGGATTTAAAAATCCAGATGGATGAATCGAAGGGCAATGGTAACCCTGCTCTTCTCCTCCTGCTTGACCTATCAGCAACGTCAATTTAGTTGATCACAACATCTTAACTAAACACTTGACTACTGCAGCCTCATTCTCATCTAAAGCGGCCGCAAGGATCCAGTCCTTCCTCGCAGACAGAACCATGAGGATTTTTTCCCCCCTCAGCCTCCGCAGACCCTGCCCCAATCTCATGTGGTGTCCCCCAGGGATCATGTGTATCCCCCACCCTATATAACATCTTTACAAAGTTATTGTTCGATCACCTAGATGACTTGGGTGTCTCCTACACAAATTATGCAGACGATATGCAGATACTCATCACTCTCACAGGCTTCTATGATAAAGACTCCAAACTCTTGAATGACACATACCTTAGAATCCAGGCATTTATGGCTAATCATGGCCTGTGCCTTAATGACGAGAAGATTGAGCTTTTACTCATCAGTTCTAGGTCATGTCTTAATAAATTAGAGCCCCAACACAAGTCGTTTAAGTTTGATAGGAACAACATCACTGTTTCTAATGATGTCAAACCCTTACAAGTGTATCTGGATTCCACCCTCTCCCTCGCCATACAAGTCAACGCCACAGTCTCCTCAATGGCTTAGGCTTCCAAACTTATAAATGTGTGCAGGCCCCTCCTTTTCACACTCAGCTACATTACTCTTGCTAGAGCTTTGATACTGTTGAAGTTGGACTACTGCAACACCCTATACTTAGCCACTAGTAAGCGCAACCCGAACAAGTTACAAGTGCTACAAAATAATGCCCTCAGAACTGCACTAAACCTTACGCGCTCCAACCACATCTCACAAATAAGACGTAACTCTAACTGGCTCCCTATACAAGATAGGATCACATTTAGAACCATAATGATCACTTACAAATGCCTTTCAAACTCAGCCCCTAGATACCTGGTCGACATATTCTCTAGGAAACATTCCCAGACCTACCAGATCCAGCTACTCTCACTGCCTTAATGTCCCCATCTACAAATGACAAAAAGCTGGCGGGTCCAGCTTCCCAGTGCTAGCAGCCAAGACTTGGAACTCCCTGCCCCCTGCACTAAGAGCCATCACATCATTCTGGTCCTTCAGAGACAAAGTAAAAGCATGGCTCTTCTCACAGCGTAACTAAGAATAATAACCACACCAGCTCACCTCATCCATCCATTTGTTTGTCAGCGTCTAGATATGTAACATTAGGCGCCTGCCTCCTCACTTGATTGTCTGTACCTAGTTATGTAACACTATGGTGTCCTGTGCATGCCTAGATATGTAGCACTAGGCATTTGCCACCCTAAGCCCTTGCTTCTGCATTCATTCCAAAGTCATTGCTACCCTCCTGCCAGGATAGGCGCGATCCTAAAGTCAGACGCCTCAGTTGCCGGATGGGGGGCCCCACTCCCCCCACCACACAGCCCACAACCAGTGGACACACGCGACTGCCCAAAGACACATGAACTTCCTAGAACTCTTGGCAGTCCTCAAGGCTCTTCAGGCCTTTCAGCAACATCTCAAGGGTCACACAGTGCAGGTCCTCACAGATAGTACCACACCATGTTCTGTCTGAACAAGCAAGGAGGCACACACTCTCAAAGTCTGTCCAAGATAACCCAAAAAATATGGAAGTGGGCACTCAAGCGGTACATGGTCCTAACATCTCAACATGTTCCAGGGAAACTCAATTCTCTGGCAGACACTCCAAGCAGACACCCTCTACCAGAAGAACACAAGTGGCAACTCGACAGAGATATCCTAGACAGAATATTCTAACAATGGGGTCACCCCCCACTAGTCTTGTTCGCCACAAACCTAAATGCACCATGCCAAAACTGTGCGTCCAGGTTTCCCTAACCAGGGCTCAAGGGGAACACCCTGTGGATGATCTGGTCAAGGAAATCTGCTTACGCTTTCCCTCCCACAGCACTCCAGAGCAAGATAGTGCACAAGATGCACCAGGAACAAGTAACTCTGATCCTGGTTGCTCCTATGTGGGAGAGACAGCCTTGGTTTCCACACCTGCTCAAATTCTCGATGTGCGACCCAATCAAGCTCCCGTGCCCATACAACATGTTGTCACAACACAAAGGGGCATCCCTTCACTCGCGCCCACAATCTATGAATTTGGCAGCTTGGCTCCTGAAGTCACAGAGTTTGGCCACTTAAACCTTCCACAAAGGGGTATGGATATCCTTAAAGAGGCACGAAAACCCAACACAAGGCACTGCTATTTTAATAAGTGACACTAAATACAACAGAATGTTCTCCAACTAACATTCTACACTACATGCTTTACCTACTAGACTCTGGTCTAGTATTTAATTCCATAAAAGTGCATCTGGCTGACCTGTCAGCTTACACCACTTCACAGAACAAGGTGTCCTGGTGGAAAGTCCCTGTCTTTAAGGCACTCCTGGAAGGGGTGAAAAGGATATACCCCCAATTTCCAAGCCTCCTCCGGGTTGGGATCTCAATGTTGTGCTCTCCAAGCTCATGGGTCCACCCTTTGAGCCTATGCACAAGGCCAGCCTAAAACATCTTACTTACAAGAATGCATTCCTAGTAGCTATCACCCCATAAAACAAGTCAGTGAGCTACAGCCTTTGTCCGTACAAGACCCCTTTTTCATTATACACAAGGGCAAGGTTGTCCTCTCAACACATCCTAGGTTCTTACCTAAGTTAATTTCAAAGTTCTATGTAAATCAATCCATAGAACTTCCTTCCTTCTTTCAAAATCCCTCAAACTCAGCAGAAAGAAGCCTCCATACACTTGATGTACGGAGGGGGGTCTTGTACTATGTGAACAATACGAAACCTCTAAGGGAAACAGACCAACTCTTTGTTTCCATAGCGCCTGGTAGAGATGGTGATCACATATCAAAGAACGCTGTCTCCAGATGGATAGTCAAGTGCATACAGCTCTGCTATTCCCTATCCAAGAAAGTCTTACTTTTCACCCCCAGGGCACACTCTACGAGAGGTACAGGACCAACCTTAGCTTTCATTGCAAACGTCCCTCTAGACGCCATCTGCAAAGCTGCTACATAGAGTTCCATCCATACGTTCACACAGCATTATTGCATTGACACACACTCTAAAGCTGATTCACAGGTGGGATAAGGAGTCCTAAAACATCTCTTTGCCGCTGTACTCTCTTTGATGCTGTACCTTCTAACTTCACACCTCCTCCTCCAGATACTGCTCGCGAATCTATTAAGAGCATGTGATCTAAGCAGATCCACAAGCTTGAGAAGGGATACATTAATCACTGTAATCGTATTTATGGTGCTTGTACCTGCTTAGATTCACATGCACCCCCCCACCACTCCCCTTCTGGAGTAGATATTTTCCGGGTTATCACTGCCTCTGCTTTATCATATCTGTACACACGCTACACTTCATGCAACCTCATGTCAGAAACAAACAATATGAGGGTCCTCGACGCGTGAAGGACCATGGGTACAATACACGTCACACTTGTAATACTCTGCAACTTCCACTAGATGTCGGACTATGCAGAGTGAATCTAAGCAGATACAAGCACCCGAAATACGATTACAGTGAGTAATGTATCGCTTCTAAGGAAAAGTTTAATTTTTCATATCACTGTTCCTCTACAGCGTCTTCGTTGGGGAAACGGAGTAGAAAGGAGCAACGTTGAAAAACATTGAAAAAGAAAAAAATAAATCTCTATTTAAGACCTGTACCTCTTACAAATGTCTATGGAGGCCCAGACACAGTGAGTGCATCACTGCTTTTATCCCAGTCATTCGGCTGACAACTACGAAATCTGTCAGGGTTTTAGCTTAAGTGTCAAATCTAGCTGTGTTTTGCATTTAGCTTGTGTTTCTGCATCTAGCTTAAGTTTCAAATCTAGCTGTGTTTTGCATTTAGCTTCTGTTTCTGCATTTAGCTTGAGTTTCAAATCTAGCTGTGTTTTGCATTTAGCTTGTGTTTCTGCATCTAGCATAAGTTTCAAATCTAGCTGTGTTCTGCATCTAGCTTGTTTCTGCATTTAGCTTAAGTTTCAAATCTACCTGTGTTTTACATTTAGCTTGTGTTTCTGCATCTAGCTTAAGTTTCAAATCTAGCTGTGTTTTGCATTTAGCTTGTGTTTTTGCATCTAGCTTAATTTTCAAATCTAGCTGTGTTTGGTATCTAGCTTAAGTTTCAAATCTAGCTGTGTTTTGCATTTAGCTTGTGTTTCTGCATTTAGCTTAAGTTTCAAATTTAGCTGTGTTTTGCATGTAGCTTAAGTTTCTAATCTAGCTGTGTTTTGCATTTAACTTGTGTTTCTGCATTTATCTTGGTTCCAAATCTAGCTGTGTTTTGCAAACATTCTGTGCCTTTTGCTTGTATTTTGTGCTTTTTTCTGTAATCTACCGGCCCAGTGACTGGACCCTCTACTTCTTCTACTCTTACCCGCTGTCTCCCCCTTCTCTCTACCTCTCCCATGGCGCTTTCTGTTTCTCCTATCTTCTCCAACTGTTTCTCCATCGACTATCCTTCCCTTCTCACTAAGTCTGGTAGGAAGAATTTCAAAAAGGATATCTTGGCCTCTAGCCCTGGTCTCCCTATCGCTGACACCTATTCCAGCGCTTCCTCCAGACAGACCCTCACCAACATCCTCTTTGTTGTTTTTTCGGCAGATCTATGCACTCTTCATATGTTCTCCGTGCTCTGTCCTTTTTCCTCCGCTCCCATTATTTGTGCCACCCACTGGGAAGCCCTCATGGCCCCCTTCGACTCCTCTAAGGTCATCATTAATGTCTACCTAAATGGCACCATCATGGTCCAAGGCTCTCAGGCCAATCTCCTACTCTTTGGTAGGCGCTTCCCTCGCCTCATCAATTTCCTTTCATCTCCTGCTGTCCCCTCCCTCCCTTCACTTGCTTCCCTGACCCCCCGGCTTGCTTGCCCTCTCTTCCCTCCTCTTCTGCCCCCCCTCGGCTCTTTCACCTCCGCAGGGCGTACCTCTGATTTGTACCCCTCCCCGGAAGGCCTTTAAGACTGGCAAACTTCTTCATCTTGCCACTCTCAATTCTCGCTCTGCTGTCAAACACTCCTTTGACCTCTGCTGCCTCCTTGAACTTGACCTCGATGTCCTCGGTCTCACTGAGACTTGGTTGGTTCATGGCCAACTCTGTTACGAGCTTTTGCACTCTCCTCCCTGATGGCTACAAGATCCTCTTCGCACCCAGATCCACCCTGTCCGGAGGGGGTATAGACCTGATCTTCCCTGAGTGGATTCATGCCTCTATCATTCCCACGCAGACCTATCCCTCTTTCGAATGCCTTGTCTGCAGGCTTTCTCTCTCTCCCGCGACACTCTCTTACCGTGGCTACTATCTATCGTCTTCCTGGTCAGATAACCTCTTTCCCCTCTGAGTGGGTGGACCTCCCTCTTCCCTCCTGGCCTCAACCACTCAACTGCTCCTTCTGGGTGACCATAAAATTCATCTAGATTCTCCCTGTTCCTCGTCTGTAATCTTTCGTGACATCTGCGATTTCCTCACCCTTTCTATCCACCCTTCTGGCCCGACTCACTCTGCAGGGCACACGCTTGATGCTTTGATCTCCTCTGACCTCCCCCTCTCCATCCCTCTGACCACTCCTCTCTCCTGGAGCGATCACTTCCTCCTCTCCTCCCATCTTACACTCTCAACACCCCCAGGCCAAGCCTGCACGAACACTGCCACCTACCTTCTCGGTCATCCGGTCCATGAAGCGTGTATGAGTGGAGGCTTTTGCCGCCACCTCCCCCCCCCTCATCAGGCTGACTCACATCCTGACACAGCCCTTTCAAAGCTCTACTCTTCTATCTCTGATACTCTTTATGCTCTTGCCCCTGTCATGAGGATCTGTTTGAAGCCCAAAGCCAAGTGCAATTCTTGGTACGACTCTGACCTAGCTACCCTTAAACGCAAGTGCACTGCACGGGGTCTGAGAGGAAATGGAGGGCTTCCTTTTCATCCTCTGACAAACCGGCCTGCCGCCTGCTCCAAAGGCAATACCAACTATCTGTCCATACTAAAAAGAGAGCCCACATCCAAGCCTGTGTCTCTGCGGCATCTAACAACTCGGCAGAACTCTTCAAAATCTGCAAGGAGCTGCCCAACCCTGCTGCAGTCTCTACCTCTCCTGTCGCCTCCCAGCCCTTTTGCATGGCCCTTACCTCTCACTTCATCTCTAAAACCCAGGACATCCTGTCCACCCTCTCGTCCCCACCCCCTCTTCTCCCTTCTCCTTCTGTGATCTCTGGCACTCATCCAGTCGCCCCCCCACTGTCTTTCTCTTCCTTTCCTCCTTTCTCCCCTAATGAGGTTTCCAGACAAGTCTGATCTATGAAAGTCTCGTCAAAACAGGTTCTTCCCTGTTCCTCCAAAACCATCAAGGACCACATTGACACCCTTGCTCCTGGTCTGGCCGATTTCTGCAACCTCTCCTTCACCTCAGGAGTCTTCTCCTCTCCCCTGAAGCACTCTCTTGTGCACCCCCTTCTCAAGAAACCCACAGCCGACCATATTTGCTCTGTAAACTATCGCCTTTTCTTGGCAAACTCTTGGAAAAGCTGGCCATCTTGCAGCTTAACCTCCGCTCTGATTCTGTGGGTTGTCTCCATGATCACCAATCTGGCTGCAGGGCTGTCAGAAGCACTGAAACTGCTCTCCTTAACATCTGTGAAGACCTACTCTCCAACCTTGACTCCAACATTCCTTCTGTCCTCATTCTACTTGATATCTCTTCTGCCTTTGACATTGTCAACCATGCCATCCTGCTCAACCATCTTCGTGACAACCTGGGCATCACTGATCAGGCTCTGGCCTGGCTGACTTCTTTCCTCTCTGATTGACCCTCCCAGGTCCTACGTGGGTCTTTCCTTTCCTCTATCTCTCTCTCTACCTGTGGTGTTCCCGCAGGGTCTAACCTCTCTCCCTGGATTTTCAAACAATACCTGGCAACTCTCGCCCATCGCATTGCCTCTTTCTGCTCCAATTTTCAGTGCTATGCGGATGACACTCAACTCATTTTCTAGCTTCCCTCGGCCACCAATTCTTCTTTCATTTCTGATTGCCTGTCTGCCATTCAGGAGTGGTGTACCGCCAACGATCTCTGCCTTAATGCCAGTAAGACAGAGATTCTCCTCATCGGCACACCTTTTCCCTCCTTTGCTGTCACTCTCTGGCCGGCCTCCATTGTTTCTCTTCCTACCCCCACTGGCGAGGCTAAGAATCTCGGGGTCATCTTCGACTCCACGCTTTCCTTTTCTGCCCACATCTCTGATGTCTCTAAAAAGTCAAACTTCCTACTGCACCTTCAGAGGTATTCTGCCTTTCCTCTCTTTCCCCCAGAATCTCACTGTGTCTCGAGCCCTGGTTCTCTCTAGGCTGGATTACTGCAACAGCCTCTTTCTAAATAGTCTATCTGCTTCTACTCTCCGCCCTCTGCAACTCATCCAGACAGGACTGTAAGACTTGTCTTGGGCCTCAAGCCCTGGGAGCATACCTCTCTAGCCCTGGAATCTCTTCAGTGGCTCCCTGTGGCTGCAAGGATTACATTTGAGACCCTCTGCATTGTACACAAGGCTTTCTGGGGCCTGAGTCCAAAATACCTTCAACTCTCCCTCCGCAAATAAATTCCATCTCAAGTGCTTCGCTCCTTCGCCTCCAACTCCCTCAGGGTCAGTTGTTTCTGAAAGAAACGTGCTGGGGGCAGATCTCTATCTTCGGTTGGGGCCTCGGGTCTGTATCTGTAACCCTACAGTCCCCCCATTTTCCCTGCACTTAATCAGGCACCCCTGGTCTGTACCTTTACCTAGCACCTGCCACTTGCTGGCTGCACTACCATTTGTTGTTTGTTGCTGTTTCTGATTCCTATGCTCAGCACTATCCACTTCCCCCTCAACCCACCCACACTTTCCCCCTTCCCTCTCCACCGCACTTGCGCGTTCTCAATGTCACTGGGCCTAGTAAGATCGTTGTTTTTTTTCTCCCTTGCTCCCCTCCCTTGCCTCGTCGCGCTCTGAAACACGTGTATGAGCGCAATACAAATAAAATATCAATATCAATATCAAAAACCCTTAAAGACAGACATAGACGACTGGAGTATTGGCTCCAGGAGGAGACATTATCCGCCATCTGAGTCGGAATCCACCAAGAGCATGGCCATACCCAGGGGAACCAGGTCCCCATCAAGGGAAAGGGCTAGGTCAGAAGAAAGACCCCATAAAAGGCACAGCGTCACCACTGGGAAGAACCGTTGACGTCAAGTGGTGGTGAGGTGACACACTCGCCGGCTACTATGACGGTGGGTACATAAAAAACATTGCCTTCCTCAAAAAATCCTTTGTTCACTACCCCAAAAGCAGGTAATTTGTCTGCAGCCCCAGCGACGGCAAAACCTTGTTGACCGGAAAATCTGGTAATTCGTCTTCAAGCCCGTCCACTGTCTCGACGACGACAAATTCCTTGTCAGCCACAAAATCGTTAATTCGCCTATGAGCCCGTCCAGGGCCTCGACGATGGCAAAAAAAAGGGGAATCTGTTCATTTGTCTACGGACCCTTAAACACCCTTTTACCCAGCCGGCTATTAAAGGCAGATGGTATAAGAAGTATAAGGCACCAGACTCATCACCTAAGTGCCTAACTCTCAACCCACACATCTGTTGTGTCAACGGCAGCAAGCAGGAAGGCACATTCTCAAACACAAGAATGCTCAGTACCGCCAGAAAACGTGGGGTGAAAGCTGGACGCCTTTGGAAAGAAAGTAATCAAAATTGCAGCCTCCACAGTTAAGGCAGCTAACTCATTGGCAATCATATCTCGCTACGATCGGGAAATGTGGCATAGAATGGCCCCTTAACTAGATCATCTGCCAGGTGATAAAAAAAAAGAAGCAATGTCAATGCTTAAGGAAGGAGAAGGTAGCAAAACGAAAAGGTGATGGCTGGAAGGTTTTGAATAAATCATAACCACGGGCAAAGCTCTGGGCAACCCTCCAGACCATCGTTTTTCAGTCTGCCAAGCCATTACAGAAGGGGAAAAACCATATGCAAATCAGGCATGGTCCTACCCCAAAAGGGGCAGTCCAGCCCGAACTGCTAGGTCACATCCCTTCTGCACGAGACCACAAGCATCCCCAGACATGTTTCAGCCTTGTTGGGCGTCATCAGTGAGGAGTAGCTTGGGTCTCTAGGCCCGGCAGACTCGGGACCCACGTCTGGGCATACCCGTCCCACTCGGGGTGACTTTAGCAAAACGAAAAGGTGATGGCTGGAAGGTTTTGAATAAATCATAACCACGGGCAAAGCTCTGGGAAACCCTCCAGACCATCGTTTTTCAGTCTGCCAAGCCATTACAGAAGGGGAAAAACCATATGCAAATCAGGCATAGTCCTACCCCAAAAGGGGCAGTCCAGCCCGAACTGCTAGGTCACATCCCTTCTGCACGAGACCACAAGCATCCCCAGACATGTTTCAGCCTTGTTGGGCGTCATCAGTGAGGAGTAGCTTGGGTCTCTAGGCCCGGCAGACTCGGGACCCACGTCTGGGCATACCCGTCCCACTCGGGGTGACTTTAGCAAAACGAAAAGGTGATGGCTGGAAGGTTTTGAATAAATCATAACCACGGGCAAAGCTCTGGGCAACCCTCCAGACCATCGTTTTTCAGTCTGCCAAGCCATTAAAGAGGGGGAAAAACCATATGCAAATCAGGCATGGTCCTACCCCAAAAGGGGCAGTCCAGCCCGAACTGCTAGGTCACATCCCTTCTGCACGAGACCACAAGCATCCCCAGACATGTTTCAGCCTTGTTGGACGTCATCAGTGAGGAGTAGCTTGGGTCTCTAGGCCCGGCAGACTCGGGACCCACGTCTGGGCATACCCGTCCCACTCGGGGTGACTTTAGCAAAACGAAAAGGTGATGGCTGGAAGGTTTTGAATAAATAATAACCACGGGCAAAGCTCTGGGCAACCCTCCAGACCATCGTTTTTCAGTCTGCCAAGCCATTACAGAAGGGGAAAAACCATATGCAAATCAGGCATGGTCCTACCCCAAAAGGGGCAGTCCAGCCCGAACTGCTAGGTCACATCCCTTCTGCACGAGACCACAAGCATCCCCAAACATGTTTCAGCCTTGTTGGGCGTCATCAGTGAGGAGTAGCTTGGGTTTCTAGGCCCGGCAGACTCGGGACCCACGTCTGGGCATACCCGTCCCACTCGGGGTGACTTTAGCAAAACGAAAAGGTGATGGCTGGAAGGTTTTGAATAAATCATAACCACGGGCAAAGCTCTGGGCAACCCTCCAGACCATCGTTTTTCAGTCTGCCAAGCCATTACAGAAGGGGAAAAACCATATGCAAATCAGGCATGGTCCTACCCCAAAAGGGGCAGTCCAGCCCGAACTGCTAGGTCACATCCCTTCTGCACGAGACCACAAGCATCCCCAGACATGTTTCAGCCTTGTTGGGCGTCATCAGTGAGGAGTAGCTTGGGTCTCTAGGCCCGGCAGACTCGGGACCCACGTCTGGGCATACCCGTCCCACTCGGGGTGACTTTAGCAAAACGAAAAGGTGATGGCTGGAAGGTTTTGAATAAATCATAACCACGGGCAAAGCTCTGGGCAACCCTCCAGACCATCGTTTTTCAGTCTGCCAAGCCATTACAGAAGGGGAAAAACCATATGCAAATCAGGCATGGTCCTACCCCAAAAGGGGCAGTCCAGCCCGAACTGCTAGGTCACATCCCTTCTGCACGAGACCACAAGCATCCCCAGACATGTTTCAGCCTTGTTGGGCGTCATCAGTGAGGACGGGTATACCCAGACGTGGGTCCCGAGTCTGCCGTTCCTAGAGACCCAAGCTACTCCTCACTGATGACGCCCAACAAGGCTGAAACATGTCTGGGGATTGTGGTCTAGTGGTCTCGTGCAGAAGGGATGTGACCTAGCAGTTCGGGCTGGACTGCCCCTTTTGGGGTAGGACCAAGCCTGATTTGCATATGGTTTTTCCCCTTCTGTAATGGCTTGGCAGGCTGAAAAACGATGGTCTGGAGGGTTGCCCAGAGCTTTGCCCGTGGTTATGATTAATTCAAAACCTTCCAGCCATCACCTTTCTGTTTTGCTAAAGGAAGGAGAAGAACATTGATATGGCAGTGGACCTGGCCGAAACGGGCTTCAAACTATTTGGGAACAGTGTGGTCATGAGAAGACAGGGTTGGTTGAAATGCACAGACTTTAGGCAGGATGTCCAGCACAAGGTAGTAGACATGCCCATTGAAGTGGATGACCTATTTGGCACTAAAATCGACGAAGCACTTAAGGCAATAAAAAAAACACCGACATAGTCTGCTCACTCATCTACTTGCAAAACAGTAAAACATATCGACCCTTTAGAGGGGCGTCTGGAAGGAACTACACTTCCACCTCTAGCAAGGGTGGCTGAACATGTAACAAGGGAACATATTACTCCCAGGGATATAGGAGGTCCTTCCAGGGGTATAACAAATCTAAAGATTTCCAGCAACCTCAGCGACGCAGGCAAGGAACTAACTCCAAAAGGGAGAAACAAGAAAAGCCATAACCATGACTATGCCCTCACCTGGGGTCAAGTTGGTAGGAATGTGTCAAATCACGTCCACCAATCACATTACATAACCACAGACAGGTGGGTCCTTCAAGCAATCACACATGGTCACCTCCTAGAATTTCTAAACCCCCTCCCAACATACCACCCAATGCACAAGTGCAAAGTCACATTCAAGTTTTAATACAGGAGATGCGGCAAATGCTTCAGAAAAAAGCCATTGAAAGGGTGGCAAGCAAGTAAAGGTGCTGCAGGGTGTACTAACGTTACTTTGTAGTCAAGAAACCGGATGGCACTTGGCGTACAATTTTAGATTTGTGCAGTCTCAACCGGTTTATAAAAAGAAAAAAATTCCAAATGGTAACGCTGCAAAAAGTCATCACTGCCATTCAATGGGACAACTTCCTGGGATCCCTAGACTTGCAGGATGCCTATGTCCACATTCCAATACATTCCAGACACAGAAAGTTTCTAAGGTTCATGGTCAACAACATACATTACCAATTCTGAGTACTACCATTCGGTCTGAAGTCGGCACCAACAACATTTACCAAAAGCTTAGTGCCCATTGCAGCAGCCCTCCGAAGGAAAAGCCACCACGTCTACCCATATTTAGACAATTGTTTAATAAGAGCACAATCATTGCACAAGGTGCAACACTCCATATCGGAGATGGTACGAACACTCCAGAAATTGGGTTTTTCCATAAACTACAAAACATCTTCACTGAAGCCGTCAAAGAATCTGTTTTTCCTAGGGGCACACTTTGCTGCACAGGAACAGAGATGCGACCCTCCTCACAAAGGGTAAGCGCGTAGCTCACACTAGCTCACACTAGTGCCAACGCTCAAGCCAAAAACATTCATCTATGTATGCAAGTGCATGCGTCTGCTAAGGACGATGTTGTTGTGTATCCCTCTGATCCCAAATTGCAGGCTCTACATGCAGCACCTGCAAGAATTGGTAGCCAGAAACTGGTCACAAGCGTCGGGCTCGTAGGAGGACAACGTTTACATCAAGCCCTGACATTGCTAGCAAGCTGCAATGCTGGAAGCACTATCACAACTTGAGTCAGTTCCAGGAACCAGACCCCGACAAAACAATAATCACAGAGGCATTCATCACAGGATGGGGGGGACACATCGGTCACCTGCACGTCAAGGGCTTAAGCACAGCTGAATGCGCCAAAATGCACATCAATCGACTGGAGCTAAGGGCAGTTCGCAAGTCCTTCCTCCCAGCCCTCAAGGGCAGCACGGTCAGAATACTAACAGACAAAAAAACCACAAAGTATTATATCAGAAAACAAGGGGTACACAATCCATGACATTATCACAGGAAGCCCAAATCATCTGGAAATGGGCAATAACCAAACAGATGAGCCTTCAAGCCTTTCACCTGCCAGAAGTCCCGAACAGCATTGCAAACAGTCTGATTAGGCAGTCAACTCAATCTCATGAATGAGAGATCAACCACCAACAACTGCAGAGAGTATTCAAGCAGTGGGGTCACGTGGACATAGACTTATTTGTATCAGCCAGCAACAAGAGGTGCTGAGCGTACGCAAGCAGAACTCAGCAGAAAGGCTCCAGGGGAAACACATTCTCGTTCCCGTGGACGGGCCTGTTCGCCTACACCCCCCCCTTCCGATCATACATCGGATGATACAGAAAATCATGGCTCATCCGTGCAAAGTAATTCTCATTGCACCGGATTGGCCAAGGCAAACGTGGTACTCCGACCTTCAACAGCTGCTGGTAGATCGCCCAATACGACTACGCAGGCATCCGCACATCATCTCCCAAGATCACGGGAAGATTTTACACCACAATCAACACTCCTTGCAGTTAATAGCGGGGCTCCTGACTTCCCAGAGTTTGGAAGACTAGCAATTCCAGAGGAATGAAGAAACGTTCTAGAGTCAGCAAGGGCACCTGCCACAAACAAAGTATATCGGCTCAAGTGGAAAACATTCTGTCGGTGGTGCCAGGGGCAAGGCAGATTACAACCGATTTGCATAGCGCCAGAACAACTGCTACCAAACCTACTGTTCCTAGCAACGAAGGGCCTTAGCCCCACGTCCATTAAGGTCCATGCGGTGGCTTTTTCCCGATACACAAGGAAAAGAAATACGTCATTGTTTAGTGACAGGCTAGTTAAACAGTTTCTAAAGGGACGTTTTCATGTTTTTCTGCCAACAAAAACCTACTAAAGATAAAGTACTACTAATGACCAACCTAAAGTTCATACCCACTGTACCAACAAATTCTCATAAAAACACCAGCATATCGCTGCCTGCATTTTCCCCACAGCCAACTACACAAGCAGAAAGAGCGCTGCACTGTTTGGACCTGAAGAGAGCCATCAAGCTCTATTTGCACAAGACAAGACCGTTTTCGAAGTCAACACAGCTCTTTGTGGCTTTTGGTCCAGCAAATGAAGGAAAAGCAATATCCAAACAAAGTGTGGCTAGATGGATCACATCGGCTATTTCTACGTGTCAGCGAACAAGCGGGAAGGCCGCTCCAGGGTCCACCATGAGCACACTCTACGCGAGCCGCTGGGGCATCTGCTGCGCTACGGGCAGGTGTTTCACTCAGGGACATTTGCCAGGCGACAACCTGGAAGGTGACACATAGATTTACTAGACATTACAGTTTAGAGAAGCAGCATGCAGCAGACTACAAACTGGAAGAGCGGCTCTGCAGTGTCTATTTCAGTAAGGTAAGAGGCTGTTTTACCTGCCTATGACCACTGATTTCATACTGCTTTACAATCGATTCACAGCCTGTGAATCTACGAAATAGCCAATGCTGGAGAAGGAGTAAGTTGCTTACCTGTAACTCCGGTTTTCCAGCATTGGTATCTTTAATAGATTCACACGCGCCCTCCTTCCACTCTGGCCAGGTAAAAGGCCTCAGAGTCTACTACAAAATCCAGTAGGACTGGTCAGAATCTGAGGAAGGCTGGGTGGGAGGAGCCTCACACTCAATGTTCCATTGTATGGGGCTAGCTCACCCATAACGAGGTGGATAGCACCCACAATTCTACTACAAAATATATCTATAAGGTAAACAAGTATTCCCAGCCTGTCACCGGGGAATAGTCATAGGATGTGAATCTACGAAAGATACCCCATTCTGGAGAACAGGAGTTACGGGTAAGCAACTTACTCCTTCCCCTTAGTCTTTCCACTTTATCCAAGGTTGTCTCTATAGCCTTAATGAGCAGGCCTGGCTCATAGGCCCTGCAACAAAGCAGAATGGTCTGGACACCTTTTCCAAGCCGTCTTGTGGGTCCCAGAGCCTTGATGGGCAGACCCATCTCTCAATTATTGTACTGAGGAGGAATAACCTGTTTTTCTTCTCCCAAGCTGTGTTGTGGGTCCCTGACCCTTTTCTCAGTACCCCCTCCTTGGCCCACGCTCCTGCCAAGTAAGGTACTCAATGTACATAGATTCACAGTTCTCTCGCTCTGTCTTCACTTCCACCCACAACCTTGGTTTACTCGCCTGCCAAGGTTTCTGAGTGTCACTGGTGTATGTAAAGTTCATTTTCCTCGTTATTACTGATTGGGGTGCGTTTCCTCAGCGTGGGTCCCAGACCCCTTTCATGTGGTTACTCTCCCCGTTACTCTTTACCTAATCTTTCTTCAAACCTCAGCCTTGGTTTACTCCCCTGCCAAGGTCTGTGAGTACCCTATACGTTTGCAAAGTTAATATGCCCCTTTATCACTAGTTGGGGTACGTCATCCTGATATGGGTCCCGACCTTCTTCACTTGGTTGTTGACAATGTTCTCTTTGGCTGATCTCTCTTTGATCCACGACCTTGGTTAACTCTCCTGCCAAGGTCGGTGCATGCCCCTACTATCTGCAAAGTTCATACTCCGCTTTATTATTGGTCGGGGTATGTCTTACTGTTGTGGTTCCCAGACCCCTTTAACTGGGCCACTCTGCCCCTGTGGGTAATCCTTCTGTCCTTCACTGTGGTCTACAAGCACTTGCTGGATCTCTCCAACCCTGGGACTAGTCACCCTTGAACATATAGGGTCTTGGCCATCGCCTACGGTTGTTTGCAGGCTTCCCAGATGTTTCTGTAGCTTTCCTCAATCACTGCAATCTCCCCTGCTCCTCCACGTGTCTCGCCGGCAGTTTGGTGGTACTACAGAAGTTTTGATCACCGATGGGTGTTTCCCTCTCCTCCGGTCTGTTTTCCACTTCGCGGGTCCTCCACAAGTGTGCTTACCCATTGGGCGCCGTCTGTTTATCTGATCTGCAGTCCTGCATGTCCCTGGACACTCTCTCGGCTCAGGCCGAGCTGACAACAAAGACGTGGTCCTTCTCTTCCCTCGCTGCCTTTGAATGACAGCTGACCAATAGGACCACTCGAAAGGCTACAGTGTACAAATTCGTTCTTGGCAGTGATCTTCACTACTCGCTGCCTCTTCCTGGTCCCAGTAGTTCTTGCTGAGACATATTGCAATAAGACATGGGGACATTGGGTAGTGCGGAATTAGAGGGGTATTGGGGTAAGGTGGGAGGGTCAAGGGATACCACATTCTCCCGAGATAGTCACTACTCTCAATGCGGTCTTCCCTCCCTATTAGATCCACCCTTTGAGAACCACCCGCAGGGGGCCTATCGGATAGCGGCCTCGCATCCCTGCCCTCGTGTAAAGGCCACCTTCCCTTATCTAAAGCCATGGCGACACCTCCGATTCATCACAGAAGTTAATTGTTTATTTGCAGATATTAAGCAGCTCTTGGTGTAATAAAAACTCCTCAATCAAGTATGCTCTCTGCCACTTAATTCTTTTAACAATTCCTCACCTCAGTGCACAGCCCTGATTAAATAACTTAACATGTCTTTTTTTGTATAGAATTTGCAATGTTAATGTTTCTTTGGTTTATAAAGGTAAGGTAACATGTTATTCATTTTAATCTGATGATTTGTAAGAAATTGCAATATACAAAAGTTATAATGTTCAAGATATATGCATAGGGCAAACATGTCTCCCTATAGAAAAGCCTGAACTGTTGTCTTTGCCAGTGCTTGTTTGTCCTGTGGACCCTAAAAAAATCGTTTGGAGGAGTTTTTATTACAAAGCCAGACCTATTGTCTATGCCAATGTTTGTTTACCTTGACTTTGCTTTGCTCAAATACTGTTTCATGTGTTGAATTCGGCAGCCTTTCACCAAATAATCCAACTGAAAAATCAGGCAGGAAAGGTAGAGCCAAGGATTGTTTCCTTATCGCTGTGCAGAAATAGGTTGGGGAACCAGCATAGTATCCCTATCCCAGAATCGTGGCCCCTGAGCAATAAAACATCTGCATTTATCTAGGGTTCTTCCAGATGAGCCTCATTCAGAAAGTTGACACGTTACATTGTGTCTGTTACTTTAACAATGAACTTCCTAACAGTACATCCTCCAACCTTGGAGGGTATGGCTCTACAACCAATCGGGACCTGTACAATTTGCAGGCCCATGTGATGCAGACGACCCCTATAGCGGGTCCTTCTACCACATGTAACGTGCCTCACTAGCAACTAGAGCCCACTTGAATTTCTCTTCCAGTTCTCAGGCAGTAAAAACCTCCCTACAGTGATTTTGCTGAGTCTGTTATTTGGGGTACATGTGCCCTCGACAGAACCTGATGTACTACGTGCACTTCTCTTGCAGGTTTTCCAACCAACCACATTTCCTTTGGTGCCACCTCCCAAATTATGGCTGCAGCTCACCTTGGTCCATGGCTCAGGTACTTCCTGGATCCTACACAGAAATAATAATGCTTGTTTTGACACATGTGCTCCTCTTTATAGTTTGGGTATTATTTGATGTCTTTTTTAAATGGGGGAAGTCCTTTCAGTTGTTATTCACAAAATGTGTTACACTCGGAGTAAAATACAATCCGAGGATCCTTGCAAGTTGCGTGCCATAATCGCGCCAATGTCCGAGGTATCTGGGTACTGCACCCTTAGAGTGTGCGATGTGGCCGCTCGACAATTATTGAACGGCGCGCCATTGTGCGCCTTGTTCTGTACTGTTACTCCGGGGTAACCAGCTCTTTTCCATAAATCGTCTGCAACCTCCACGGGAATTGCTGAAAGCAAGCTCTTCATGTCACCCACCGCAAATGTCCCTGCTGTCAGTCTCTCTAGCTCACATATCCAGTTCCCAGCCCCAGCAGTCAATGATGGTAACTTACATCTTAAATTGTCCTTGTCGATCTGCTGCTACAGTATATATTGAGGTCGCCCTTCTCTAATAGTGGGCACCGAGCCAGTCCCCATCCCTCCGCTTTTCTTCCCTGTGTCTTTGGTGGCCGTAAACGCCCTTGTCATTTCTCCCTTCCTTTCCCCTGGCAAATTTCGAAGCCTCTGTGTATATATTGGGTGATATTGTCTGCGCTGCGCGATATGTTTCTAGGACGCTGCAGTCGTCCCCCTCTGTCCTCCCTTAGTCCATCCATGGCCTTGGCGTCTCCCCATACTATGTCTCTGTCTGGGCTTATCCCTCGGGAGCGGCAAGAGGGTTCTCTCATCCCCGTTGTCCTCACTCCCCAGTAAGTCGCCATCAAACCCTATGTCCCCATCGGTACTGTCAATGTTCTCTTGGAAGCTAAGCCTCCTCAATTCCGTGCTTCCCTGCTGCTTGCCTCCTGATTGACCCATATTTCCACGCCCCCCCATGGAGAAATCAATCTCATCTCTGTCTATCCGTGGGGTAGCCCTGCTGCTTTTCCCACTTGTGTTTAGTTCTCATCTCTCTTGCATCTCCCTTTCCTCGTGGAGACAAGAGGGAGGACGTCTGGAGGACTCCTGCACAGCAGCTTGAAGGTTGGCGGCAATGGGCTCTTTCCAAAAAAGCGGCACTTCAGCTCTCACTTCGGTTTGAGTAGAAGGGGTGGTCCATTCCTGTACATCTTGTACTTTGCTAGACAATGGCCTTATTTCACTTCCTCCTACCTTATGTACAAGGTAGACCACTTTGCTCTGACCAATTTGACATTTACTAGCGTTTATGGTTAGATGGGCCTGTTCAAGAGCTGCAAAACATATTCAAGGTGGTCAAGATTTTCTTCCCAAGTGCACTGAACACTGCAATGTCATCCAAGTATGCCATGCAGAAGTCCTCCATCCCTTTCCGAACTTGATTCACCATCCTCTGGAATGTAGCAGGTGCATTTTTGAATCCAAAAGGCATAACCTTAAACTCGTAGAGGTACCCTTGCGGTAGAAAATGCAGTTTTCTCCTTGGAATGGTCTGTCAGAGCAATTTGCCAATAGCCTAAGGTTAGGTCAAATGTAATGAGGAACTTGGCTGAACCAAGTTTGTCACTAGCTCATCTGTCCTAGGTAAAGGATCGGCATCAGTCGTGGTGAATGCATTAAGAGCTCTATAGTCCACACAGAATCTCAACTCTTTAGATCCTGCCTTTGGCACTACTACAACTGGACTAGCCCATGGACTTGTAGAGGGCTCTATTACCCCAAGATCAGACATCTTCTTGACCTATTCTTTTATGTGGGCTCTTACATTGTCTGACATCCTGTAACCACTGCTTTTGACAGGGAGACTGCCACCAGTGAGAATATCATGCTGGCCCCAAGGGGTCAAGTCTGGTGTTAGTGCAAGCAGGGAGGCAAACTGATTTAACAGAGCGTTGCACTCCTCCTGTTGCTGCAGTGTTAGATCTGAAGAGAGTTTTACTTCTTCAATGTTCCCATTTGAAGGTTGTCCCCTGAGGAGGTCAGGTAGAGGTTCAGTCTCCTCCTCCTCCGGAACAGAGGCTAAAAGCAAAGCTCCTAGTTCTGGTCTGTAAACATAAGCCTTTAGACGGTTATTGTGATAGACCCTAGGCGCCTCCTTGGGATTGCCCAAGTCCACTAAATAACTGACCTCTCCAAGTTCGCCCTCAACCTTGAAGGGTCTAATCCATTTGTCCTGTAAGGCCCTCTGCCTTGTAGGTACCATAACTAGAACAAGCGGGTCTGGTGTAAACTCCACCATGTTGGCCTTCTGGTCATGCCAATGTTTGACCAGAGCCTGACCTGCTTTCAAGTTATCAGAAGCTTCTGTCATCATGAGTGCCATTCTCCTCCGGAGACCTAGCACATAGTCAGTGGGGCTCATTACGACCCTGGTGGTAGAGTGATAACGGCACCGGTAGTCACTCTACCGCCACATTACGAGTTCTGCTCGCAGGGCCATTCTTCACGCCTGGTCAGACCAGACGTTCAGAGAGGCACCAACGAGCAGAACAGGACGGTAGCAATGGTCCCATTACAAACGGGACCGTTGTTACCATCCTCCCCATTGCCATTGAGCCCTATGGGGGCACAAATGGGAATGGGGACGACCGGCTTGGGTCCTGTGAATGGGAATTACCGGGCCCGCAAAAGTTGGAAAGGCTTCTTCCCATTTTGGTAAAAATAGCATGGCTACCTCCAAACTCGTAATGAGGCGGCTTGAGGGAAGGCACACTCTCCAACCCTTCCTTGATTAAGGCCAAAGGGCCTCTAACTGGATGACCATAGAGCAGCTCAAAGGGGTTGAAACCAACCCCTTCTTGAGGGATTTCTATGTAAGCAAAGAGAAGGCATGGCAGTAGAAGGTCCCACTTTCTTGTAAGGGGTTCCTCTAAAGCACCTATCATGCTCTTCATAGTTCTGTTAAACCTCTCCACCAACTCATTGGTTTGAAGATGGTAGGCTGTTGAGAACTTTTAGGTCACTCCATAGTTTTTACACATGGTCTGCATGTAGTGGGACATAAAATCTGACCCCCTGTCAGAGATGACCTTCTTAGGAAAACCAACCCTAGTAAAGATACCAAGGAGGGTAGCTACTGTCTGAGCAGTAACAGTCCTCATAGGTATGGCTTCAGGATACCTGGTAGCATGGTCTACCACAACCAATATAAATCGGTTTCCAGAAGAGGTGGGAGGGTCTACGGGACCAACAATGTCAATCCCCACCCTCGCAGAAGGAACTCCCACCACTGGGAGAGGCACTAAAGGTGCCACATTCTTGTCTCCACTCTTGCCAGAGGTGTGACAAGTGTGACAGCTCTTACAGAATCTATCTACTTCAGACCCCATCCTGGGCCAGTAGAAATACAGAGATAGTCTCTCTTTGGTCTTCTTGAAGCTCAAGTGATTAGCCAGAGCGAACTTGTGGGCTAACTGTAGGAACTGTGGTCTCACCTCCTAGGGCACTACAAGTCTTCTGTAGTCTCCTGGGGTAGACTCAGTAGGTTCACTGTAGAGGAGGCCATCCTCCCAGTAAAGCCTATGCTTCCCTAGCTCTTGCCCTTCCAGCTGGGAAACTGCATGTTGGCGAAGACCTTCAAAAGTAGGACACTCTCTTTGACCTCGGATGACGTCTGCCCTAGAGGGTCCACCTTTTGCAAGTAAAGTTTGCAGCTCCGGATGGTCTTTAGGATCCATATCTCCAAAATAGGGAAGATTTTCTTCTAGCTCTGTTTCACCAGTAGCTGGCTCTTCTGAGATTGGTTGGTCCTCCCACTCAGCATGAGCTGGGGAAGGGGTCACTGGGGTGACCTTGGACTGTCCTCTTGGGGATGTCCTTGTCCTTTGAACAGGTTTAGGTATAATAACTTTCTTTCTTTCTGATACCTTGGGTTTCCCCTGTGTCTCTCTCGTTGGCCTGAAATTAGAAGGGTGACCTACCTGTGGACTGAGGGTAAGAGGAATCTCTGTACCTCCCACTGAGAGTCATCCAAAGTTGCCTCTCTGGCCAATCTTGTTTGCTCCTGCCTCCTTTTACTAGGAGGCCTGGGGGTGTTGATACAACTCAAAGAGTTTTTAAGTCATTCCCCAACAGGACACTCTCAGGCACCTCATTTTGTACACTGACAGGTATTCTAACAGTCATATTATTGCACTGGATGAGAGCTGGCAGTATTGGAAACATTACGATTGGGCCTACTGCAAGATTAGTGGGACCTTTGTCTGCTTTAGCCACGTCCTCAGGTTTGAAAAAACATTCATCAACCACTTTAATGATTGCCCCAGTGTCTCTAATGGCAGGGGTCTCCTGACCAATTACAAGTACACTGTATTTGTAATATTCTTATGTGTTATCTGGTATGGAGTTGTACACATCCACATTACCCAGGGACCCAAGCTATTACCCAGGGATCCACAGACCCAGGGACACTAAGGCAACACTGGGGGAGACTCCAATGGGGTCTTCAGCCAATAGTTGAAAGTTACCACTTGCCATATGAACTTCTCCCTCAGGGATGAAGGCTAAGGTGCCATTGTGGACCCCTGAAGGTTTACCCTTACATCTGGGATCCCCTTTCACATGGCCAGTAGACCCACATGCATAGCATTTTCCAAATGCTCTCTGGAATGGGTGCTTCTGCTGACCTCACGCTGGTTTAGCATCAGGGAGTTCACTAGACTTAGGTTTGCCATGGAATTTACCCTTATTATGTTTGTGGCCCTCTTTTGGATGGTTGGAATTAGAATTCTCTTTTCCCTCTTTCTTGTGCTGCTTCCCCTCATCCTTCTTGTGAGTGGCCCTGTTTTTGAGATTGTTTAGATTCTCTATTTGGTATTGTGGATGAGCAGACTTAAGCTCTCAGGAGGTGATGCGGTCTGGTTCTCAAGTACAGTATAGTCCCTAAGCACCCACAAAGGAATTCCCACACACTATGTTAGTGAAAAAACAGCCTTTATATAAATAACATTCACGTTATGTACACAATCACAATAACACACTGTGTGCTCAAGATAATCTAGAATGGTAAATATATACAGTCTCTATGTGGTACCACAATTACTCTTTGATTCCATTAAAATGCATTAATTGTACTCAGTTCAAATGTTATACAAATTAGTTAATAAAGTGAATCAACAATAGACATAGGAGGAAAGCAGGTTGGTTAAAACAATAAGCAGAATACTGGGCCCCTACCAATAGGCACAGTTCGGTATGAGGATCCCGCACCTGGGCAACCTGTAAATAAAGATATAACACAAGCCCCATCCATATATTGTTCATATGAGTCTTATTTCCCTCTAAAACGGTTCTAACGCCCCAATGTACCTGGAATAGCAGAGTTCGATGTCGGGTCGTCGACGGCTCCTTCTTGAGCGGCTCCCTTTAAGGCAGGAGCCACAGATCGTCGAGATCCCATGAAGAAATGGTGAACAAAAGGCATTGAGGCAGCAGCTACGGTCCTGGTGGTGCTCATCGACGATTTGACGTGGCGTCCTGAGAAGATGAGGCGTGCGGTGCACCTCAAAGATGATAGTTTGTTGCTGCAAAGAGTTACAGAAGAACTTTGGCCCAGCAAAGGCATTGGACGACCTTGACTTTCTCCGGCAGGACACAAGCGGTCGACTGTGATGAGCAAGGGAGTCCTTGGACCAAAGTGTTCTTAGGCAAACGAGCACTGCGGCTCCAGTCGTCGACGGCGGTCGTCGACGGTGACGGACTTCAATGTCTGGGCGCTTCGCTTCGTAATTCCGCTGCGGTCCCCATCTCTGGTCAGCAGCCTTTCGAGGGTCTGATGTCCAGGTAGCTTTGGCAAATATCAGCTGGTGCACGATTGTCCCACGTAGCTCAGGAGGAGGTCTCCTAGCCAGGTCCTCTCTTGGATCAGTTCCTTGAAGGCACAGCAGCTTTCAGATTGGAGAAGGATAGCAGCAGTAATTCTTCTTCTTTCAGTGGGCTTCAAGGTTAAGCATCAAGTGTCAACTTCAGCTTCTGAATGATTTCTAGCAGTGAGAGGCCCCCAGTTATAGTGTTTAGAATGTCATTCATTCTGCTGGGTCACACTCAGGCAACCAATCACTCAGAAGGGCATTCATGCAGCCTGGCAGCCAATCAGGCTCACAATGCATTCAGAACATTCTCCTCCTTTCATGCAAATACAACGGATGTCCACCAACCCGTGGAACTCTCCCGTCCCTTGAACACCTGGGTTGTGTAGAATAATTACAAATAGATTTGTAAAAGTAAAAATAAATTATATATGAATTGTGTTTTTTAAATAAACAAAATCATATGTACAAAATAAGTCAAAGATTCAGATTTCAAAGTACATTCGAATTCACAATCATCAATTTACATGCATTTTTGTGCTCAATAAATAGGAAACAAATTCATAAATCAAGTAATTCTACTATCATTTGATGAAATTAATTATTTGTGGTTAGCTCTACGCGTTTCGGGATTTAATTCCCTTCATCACGAGCATTTTTTTCCTTTTGTTCAGTATTTGTCTTCATACTGATATGTATCTACAAGAATTCAAAAATAGCAATCAATTATCTGATCTCACTACATCCTTTTCAATATATAGTACTGCACTGTCACCCTCATTAATATATAATCACCTGGATGGTATTCCTGTCTTGGTTCTCTTCGTAGAACAGGATACATTTCTACTCTTAAGTTTGATAAGGATTCCCTGGTGTCTATGGTTGTAGCCACTGTGTCAACTGTAAAAATAAGGTAGAGAGTGTATGTGTCTACAATCGGATGAGGATGTACACTTTAAAACTTCATAAAAATCACGTAATATTGGAGTTGTAAAAGAAAAGTGGATCTACCTATGGATAGATGTTATAGGTATACAAGTGATGATTGCTGTATTATTGTGGTTTAGTTCCTATAAGGTACATCCACAATTGGTGTTGTTACCCAAGCTCTATGGCTATCTTCCAATATGTGTTGTTTTAACACTGCTTCTCAGGCGTATGACAGACTTGTGGCCATTCGGATCTATGAAAAAACGGAATGAAAACATTCCTTTAGGTTTTAGCATAGCGAGCAAAGTCAAATTGGTGCTTAGCATTTTGAGGTCCTAGATTTTGTAATGATGAACCCAGTTACCTGGGATTTTTCCCCAGAAAACGCACCTATGGAGACTCGTGGCAAATCCAAAATAGCAGGTTTTTGATGACACGCGTCATCACGTACTAACGTGATGACGTCATATGTTTACATCCGCCATTGTAGTGGTGCAGACTATACTAATGGGTCAATTTTTACTGTGGACCTTGTATTAATCTTTATTGGTTTGCTCATTACTTATCTAGTGAAATTCTTAAATAAGCTAATAAACTAGTTCGAATATTATCGCCACTACAAATTTCTTGTCAGTAGACGATGAGATAATCTGTATGGTAAAAAATGGTGGAAAAAACCCATATTCTGGATGCTGCTGAACGTGCTACAAATGTTTTGTGAAACTGTGTAGTGTCCATCTATCCGTCGGTAGAAGTTTAGATGCTATTAGATTCCAAATGCTAAGCATGTTGCATAGAAATAGGGCAAGAAGGAATTTAGACTGTAAAATTGAGCATAGTAGGTTTAGTGGGTCCATTTGCAAATTCCGAGTAAGATTCCATATGCAGAGCATGTTAAATTGGAATGGGGCATCAAGGAAATATAGAACATATTAGGTTGTAAAAGTAAAAGAAAATAAATATCGAGGCTGAGTACCACCAAAAGGAAATACACCAAACACAGGCTTATAAAGATTCACAGATCTTTATTCTATAACTGTACAGTTTACAAAGAAACAAAGTATCAGGTAGCTATCTGGCCCTCAGTACATCACAATGAATACCAGCCCTTTTGGTGTGAGAAGTGAGAGGTACTGGACGTCTAAATATTCACATCTTTCATACAGTTTTCAATTGTGATGTCCAGCCCCTCTGCAGGTTAATTGTTCTCGGTCTAGGGTTCGTGCCGAGTTCACCTCTAGTTAGTCCAACTATATGCATGTGGATTACTTCCAGTTTATACAACAACAAGTCACAATAGCAACAGTGTATCTTCAGATTTAACATTAAGCCTTAGTACATGTCTTATTCAATGTAGTTCAACAAGTGTTCACATTCAGTATTTAAACACCATTGTATTGGATGTATGTCCGCGGATCGGACTTGTTGGCGCGAGTAATCCTCAATCTACAGGTCAAATGTAGAACAAAGCCTCATTACATGACCCAAACATTTAGCCTACGGGTAGTTTAGACATTAACCTATGTAAAGGTCAGGACGGCTAAGGTTAAGAGCAGGAGAACACTGTCTACCATTTTAGAATACAGAGTGACTTCGAGATGTAAATCAAAATGGCGGATAGACCTAAAATGGCGGCTAAGTCAATCTAAGGTCAGAACTTCGCAACGCGGATTTCTTCGCAGAGCGACTGGGCTTAGGCCAATATAAATAATAAAGGAGGCACAATATGATGTCCCGTTTAACAAGGTGGCATGAGTTACTTTGCAAATTCTAAGTATGATTAAGACTAACTGCTCAACCCATGCAAGTGATTACACATTATTATGCTCACAATATAATGTTTATCATTCCAAAGGTTCCAGTATCTTTTCTATTTGCAGTGGTATACATAGAATCAAGCAATATCTGATATGCTGTCATGTTAGATATGGTGTTAGGTACTATCGAGTCTGATTTTCCTTTATGGAATAATGCTGGTTAATCACATACTTTCCAAGTTATTCGACTATCATACTAAAGTATTGTGTTCACTTGTCATTTAATGACAGTCCACTTTATAATTTGAATGTGATCCATACTTCTGTCATTAGCAACCACCTTAGAACATTATGTTGTTTAGTCACATAACTTGTTGTAATGTGTTTCCCACTTAGTTGCATGGTCATTAGGTTTTTCGCTTTAGGGGAGTGTTTACACCTATGTTTAGAAACAGCAATTCCAACCATTCTCCTCCTTCCAGACACTCACACCAAGGAATGTGTATTGGGACAAGTACCCAGCCATTCAGCACTCCACGATGCATTCATACCAGTTTTGCGCAGGGCTGTCTCATTTACTGTGTTACATACCAGAAACCCATAACAAGAAGTGCATATTGGTCACACACTCCATTGACCCAGGTCCCACCCAAGGGCGTACCCACAACATACAGTCACTGGGAAGGCTCCAGCCAGTCTGGCCTGGACTTCTCCACAATACCATATATGGAACTTCCACCCAACAGCCAGTCAGGGGGAAGGGACAGAGTCAGGGCTTCCCAGAACTTCGGAAAGACAATGTAAAGGGTGATAGAAAGCAAGAGGCTACAGGGGTCATCTTGTCTCCTATCAGGAATCAACCGATTCTAATGTCAGGGCCTGAGTATCCCAAAATAGAGGGTACACAGAGCACCAGTCAAATTCAGCACAGAGCTGCCACCAGCCTATACCCTGCTCTGTGGGCCACACACAGGTGCCCGAAAACATACACTAGGGATAAAGGGTTGTACCCCCTCCCACAGGTGCCATAAGGGTATCCCAACTGTCTGTACACCAAACCAAAAAGTGGAAGAGCTGCACTACCAGGAGTCCCACATGGACTCCTGGGCAGAAAATACACGAAAAAGGACTACAGAACAAGGACAGGGAGGCCCTGTCCCTCCAATGCATTTCCAGCATCACAGGCACATTTCTGAATTGTATGTTTCTGCGTCCACTGGTCGTACCCAGAACTGAACCAAATTTGGTTGGCTCTAATACATCTTCTTTCTATTGTGCTGTTTTCAACAGATCTAGTTACTGTGTAGCAGTTCATACTAGTTTGTGTTGATCAATATGTCATCAATATATCTTCACTAAAGTCCGATTTGTTTGGTGTAATTCTAGAGTGTTCTACACTGTGCATGTTCCAATTCAAATATCGGCATAAATAAATTTGTCAGAGATGGGGCATGTTTTGTGTCCATGAACACAGCCTTCTATAGACTCTAAATAAGAAGGAGCATGTTGTTCAATAGTATACATTTCTGAGAAAATCCATACACATTGAGCTGTCTATCAGTGAAGTTTGATATATTCAGCAGATGAACAAGGTTATGAAAAGGTACGCGCCTTTACATGCCAACCCAAATTTGCCTCTAGCAGTAAAACCTGAACAGCAAGAGACTACTTACCTTGGTCATCCTCAGTAAGCTCTGACGGCACTCTGAAAGTGTCTTTTCTTAGGTATTTGGACAATCCCATGCAAGAAACCTCAATGGAAGTCTGCTAAATTTGGCATGTGTGTTTGGATGTGGCCAAACAAGTGTTTTACTAAATTTGGCAAGCTTCTATGGGCAAGGTCAAAGGTTACAGCATCACTACTATGATACTGTAATGTAATTTCTGAGGCTTGTTGAATCTGCTTAGATAACATGCTGTGCATAGGCCGACATCTAGTGGACGCTGCGGAGTAGTACAGTTGTTGTTTTCGAAACTCGAACAGGGACGTCGACAGGGCGTGCCAGTAATACTATCCCTAATGTGACATCCACTGTAACCATGATTCCTCACGTGTCGAGGTCCCTCAGATTGTTTTTTTCTGCCATACTAGATGGACACGTATAGCGGAAATCCTTTTGGCGATAAGCCATTGAATTTGTATAATTACGATCGTTTTTCTTTCTATCCTTTCTTCGACTGCCGTAACACCACGCCGAGGAAAGTGAACGAATACTGCCGTCGGAGACCATCGCGACGGACTGTACGGCCTTGGAAGGCCGCCCCGGACCTCGGCCCAGACAGTAGGGAGAGAGTGCGGAGGCCATTGTTGGGAGGCCATTTTAGAATGCATATTCTCCCCTTCCTACACTTTGTTCGCCCAGCTGCCATCCCTTTTACCCAGAGTTATGGAAAACACTCCATTTAAGTGTTGGCCAAAATGCAACCGTAAATTCCCCTGGGTGGACAAACATTTAGTTTGCAACTTGTGTCTCCCGAGAGACCACGTCAAAACGTCTTGTCAAGCGTGCAGGTTCTTCAAGCCTAAGATGTTGAAGGACCGTTCCACTAAGCGCTGGGCCCACTACGACAGGCAACTTGAGGCTATGGCTGTAGAAGGAGCCTTCAGCGATGACAGCGATGCCGCACTTTCGGACGGCGAGCGCACCGGAGTAGCTTCAGCTACCCAAGCGCAGGCCCCCGACCCTGTAGGACAGGGCAGCGGCCATGTTGTGGGGACTACACCCGGTGGCAGGTGCGCTTCAAAAGCACACACCACAAAACACACAAGCCCCAGTCGATATTTGACAGATGAGTCGAATACTCGACAACGTTTGACACCATGCGAACGGTTCACCGAGTCCCGGACCTCTGGGCAATCTCGTTGAAGATCGCCACACGACAGGGCAAAGACGTCGAAAGACAGCAAGGGTATCGCACGAAAAACACCTTCCGAAGGTCATTCAACCGCGGACAAAACCTCGGCCCCCACACTCAAAGTTTGACGTTCTTCATCTAATAAAATGTCAGGCCCCAAAAAGTCAGTTACACACTCCTCTGGGCCCCAGGGTGGGGAAAAACACCATAAGAAATCCTCTGAGACCCCTCATAGGGTCAAGAGTCGTATTAGGGACATGTCTTCACAAAAGGGAATTTTATCTAAAGCCCTAGAGAAATCTAAAGACTCTAGACCAAAGCTTATAGCTCCTACTAATGAAGACATGGGTATTCCCGACACTGTAATACCAAGTTCAAAGGAATGGTCTTCGCAGGATATCGACAGAGTCATGCGAAAAAGGACCTTTATGGGGAATTTCTTAGAAATAAATCCAGATTATCTTCAAAGCTTTCAGAAGAACCCTCCCACCTCAGCCCCTTCTGGCTCTCAACCCGCTGTCTCTCACCTCCCTTCTAAGAGGGCTCGTTCTGATGTCCCAACAGGGCAGAATTATAGATCTATATGACCCTGACATAGATTCAGGAGACCAGGATGAACTTTCATGTGTGGAAACATCTGACCCTCAATTTATTGATGAGGGCACAGACAAACTTTATTATGGGGACGATGAGGACCCGGACCAGGAGGCGAACTTGTATTCCATAGATTCCCCTATTAATCAGGACACTCGAGTGGTAGATTCCCCTGTAGACAATCAACACCTCCTCAACGAAGTCTAAACCAAAGCGGCAGAACTTTTCCGCATTGACACACAGGAGGTACAGGAGGACAGAGACTTCGCTGAATAATTGTTAGGAGACAAAAAGACAGTAGGGCAGTTTACCCCACTGCTCAAATATGTGCAACGCAGAATCCAACCTTCTTTGGAGGCTCCGAATCTCACACGGGCTGTTAACCCACATGTCGAGAAACTGTTCAGGCCTGCACCCGCAGACCCCCTATACATAATAGGCTAGTTAAAACCAGACTATTTGGTGGTTCCTACCACACGGAAATGAGAGCAGGCACACCCCTTGCTTCCTCTGAGGCTCCTCCGGACAAGGAGAGCAAGAAAATATATATGGAATGGGCAGAAAGGTAGCCTCTTCTGCAGCCTACCAGACAAGAATTGTGAATAATGCTACACTTTTGGCAAGTTACAACTGCCATAAGTGGGAGGAAATTTCCGCGTTACTCTCATCTGCACCTGAGCCACTTAAATCTCAACTAGCTCAGGTGGCAGCAGACGGAAGAGCTGTATCTACTTGTCTCCTCAAGTCAAATTTTGATGTGGCTGACAATGCAGGGAGAGTTATCGTAGAGGGCACTATTATAAAGAAGAACGCATGGCTTCGCCAATCAGGCTTCAGGCCAGAAACACAAGCCACCTTAATTAATATGCCAGTGGAACCTGATGTACTCTTCGGCAAGGCTGTAGAAGACGCACTTAAGACTGCAAAGGACGACCATGACACTCTAAAGTCCTTAGGTCAGCTCACGAATAAGCCCACAGGGCAAAGAGGTAACAGCAATTTTCGCTGCTTTCAGGGCCAAAATTCTCAGAGGGGATCTGGATACAACCAAGGCCAAGGTTCCTATGGCAACAACCAATGACAAACCTTTCAGGGCTATCCACGAGGACAACGTAGAGGTCGTGGTAATTGGGGCAGGGGCCCAGCTCGAGGTAGCACCCCACCTCAGAGCAAGTGACATTCCGCTCCAGGTACCCTCCCATGCATGTTCAGTAGGAGGACGTATTTCCAACTTCACCCACGCATGGGAGGGTATCACCTCGGACAGATGGGTGCTGTCCACGGTAGCAGGGGGCTACTGCATATAACTTCTTCAACGTCCTCACGATCACCTCCCGAGATAAAAGGTCCACTCAGAGGAACATCAGCAGATCCTTCTAGAAGAAATAACAGCGCTTCTATTAAAGGACGCCATAGAAGTGGTCCCAGCCAACCAGGTAAACAGGGGTATTTATTCAACTTACTTCCTTGTGCCCAAAAAGGATCTAACTATGCGCCCAGTGTTAGATTTGAGACCTGCGAACAAGTGTGTCAAGGCACAAAAGTTCTGCATGACCACGCTACAAGAGGTAATCCCGCTTCTAAAAAAGGGGGATTACATGGCAACACTGGATATGAAAGATGCCTATTTTCATATTTCAATGTTCCCAGCGCACAGAAGATTCTTGCGTTTCAAGATAGCGAACCAACACTACCAATTCAAGGTGCTGCTCTTCGGAATAGCCTCTCTCCAAGGGTATTCACCAAGGTACTGGCGGTGGTGGCAGCGCACCTGCGCAGGGAGGCAATCCCAGTGTACCCTTATTTGGACGACTGGCTCATAACAGGGTAATCACCTCTGATTTGCAGACAAAACATCCAAACAACTATCAACCTCCTCTTTCAATTGGGCTTCTCAATCAACGAGAAAAAATCAAGCCTGGTGCCCAGCACCTCCAACCAGTTCCTGGGAGCTATCCTAAACACAGAGGAAGGGTTGGTCTTTCCCTCAGAGGAGAGAATAACACATTTGTTACTGCAAATACCACATTATAAGGGCGGCCGCCAGATAAGAGTTCGCAAAGTGATGCGTTTAATAGGCATGATGGCATCTTGCATATACCTGGTTCCCCACGCGCGCCTGCACATGCGTCCTATACAGGAGTGGTTGGCGAAACAATGTTCTCAGGCAAGCGGTCAGTGGGACGATCGAGTGGTCATTTCACCAACACTGGTACAAAATTTTTGCTGGTGGACGAGAGAAAATCTAACAAAGGGGAAGACCTTCTACGACCCACAGATACAGGCAATGGTCACAACGGAAGCCTCACTGGCACGGTGGGGGGCTCACTATCTTCACCACACAGCTCAGGGTCTGTGGTCTCACACTGCAGCTCAGAACCACATCAATGTGCTGGAACTTCTGGCAGTACTGAAAGCTCTTCAAGCATTCGAACCCCATTTAACAAACCTGTTGGTGCAGATCCTAACAGACAGCACCACAGCAATGTTTTATATCAACAAACAAGGGGGGACACGTTCTCCAAATCTATCCAAACTTGCACAGAAAATCTGTAAGTGGGCACTCAGACGGAAGATGTTCCTGTCATCACAACATGTTCCAGGGGAACTCAACGCTCTAGCAGACTCATTGAGCAGAGATCCCCTACTCGAGGAAAACGAGTGGCGCCTACACAAAGAGGTCGTAGAACACCTCTTCTCTCAGTGGGGTTTTCCAACTATAGACCCATTCGCCGACAAGCGAAAATCGTCAATGCCCAGACTTCACATCCAGGTTCCCCCAGCCAGGCTCCAAGGGGAACGCCCTATGGATGAACTGGCCAGAGAAGCTTGCATACGCTTTTCCCCCGACTCCTCTCATGAGGAAGGTGGTGAACAAGTTACACTAGGAACTGATGATGCTCATCCTAGTTGCTTCTATGTGGGCGAGACAACCGTGGTCTCCATATCTGCACAGACTGGCGATGTGCGATCCCATCAAACTCCAGTGCCAGTACAACCTACTCACCCAGCACGAGGGACTAACAGTGCACCCACAGCCACACTCTATGAACTTGGCAGCATGGCTCCTGAAGTCATATAGTTCGGGCATCTCAATCTGCCACAGAGATGCATGGATATCTTGAAAGAATCAAGAAAACCAAACACTAGGCACTGTTACTATGATAAATGGAAACGTTTCTTAATTTGGTGCCAGAATAAGCAATTCAATCCCATTGATTGTACTCCATCTAACATTCTTACCTATATGCTCCACCTTTTAGATGCAGGGTTAGTGTTCAACTCCCTAAAGGTCCACCTGGCGGCCTTGTCAGCCTACAACACTTCCCATAATAAGGTCTCATGGTGGAAGGTACCTGTCATCAAGGCATTTATGGAGGGGGTAAAGAGACTCCACCCTCCAATCTCAAACCCACCGCCAGGTTGGGACCTAAACGTGGTATTTGCAAAGCTCATGGGACCCCCATTCGAGTCAATACACAAGTCTAGTCTCAAACACCTGCCTTATAAGACTGCCTTCTTAGTAGCCATCACTTCCATAAGAAGGGTCAGTGAAATCCAAGCTCTGTCAGTGCAGGATCCTTTCTTTACTATACATAAGAACAAACTGGTTTTACAGAGTCACCCTAGGTTCTCACCTAAGTTAATTTCCAAATTCCATGTTAACCAGTCTATTGAGCTACCGGCTTTCTTCCAGGAACCCAAAAGCTCTGCTGAGGTAAAACTCCACACACTAGATGTGAGCAGGGCGG
This sequence comes from Ambystoma mexicanum, assembly GCF_040938575.1. Lineage (NCBI taxonomy): Eukaryota > Metazoa > Chordata > Amphibia > Caudata > Ambystomatidae > Ambystoma > Ambystoma mexicanum. Next base: position 56,966,049 of record NC_090935.1, on the reverse strand, counting down.
TCCTCTACTACGTAGACAAGACCAGACCGCTAAGAAAAACAGTTCAACTGTTTGTCTCCATGGCGCCAGGCAGAGAAGGAGATTGCATCTCTAAAAATGCCATCCCTAAGTGGATAGTCAAATGTATCCAACTCTGCTATTCCCTTTCAAATAAAACACTGCCATTTACAACAAGGGCCCACTCCACAAGAGGTACTGGAGCCACTCTGGCTTTCATTGCCGTAGACAGTATTTGCAAAGCAGCTACATGGAGCTCCTTACATACTTTCACTCAGCACTACTGCATTGACACTCTTGTATATATCTTGTATATAGTCATCTTCATCAAGTGGAACAAACGGTTCTAAGACATTTATTCGCTCATGGACCTTCTCACATCCAAACCTCCTTCTTCCACTACTCGCGAATCTATGCACAGCATGTGATCCAAGCCGATTCCACAAGCCTCAGAAGGGATACATTACTCACCGTAATCGTATTTCTGATGCTTGTATCTGCTTAGATTCACATGCGACCCACCCTTCCTCCCCTCGGAGAGAAGGCGCATGGATGCTTATGAGCTTGTCTGATACGTATCTGCTTGGATACAACTGTACACACACTACACCTCATGCTACCTCATGTCAGAAAAATAACAATCTGAGGGACCTCGACACGTGAGGGATCATGGGTACAGTGGACATCACACTAGGGATAGTATTACTGGCACGCCCTGTCGACGTCCCTTTTCGAGTTTCGAAAACAACAACTGTAATACTCTGCAGCTTCCACTAGATGTCTGCCTGGGCACAGCATATGAATCTAAGCAGATACAAGCATCAGAAATACGATTACGGTGAGTAATGTATCATATATATATTACACAGCCACGCTAGTGGCTGTGTAGTTATGGTTAAGTTGCTAATCCCATAGGAAGAGCACTTTTTGGGTGGCTTATAACTTCACTCCCCCTGGACGAATCCTCACTAGCCTTTGCAAAAAAAGTTTATGGCCCACTCTGAATTTTTTTGCAAAGTTTGGTGAGGTTTGGTCCGGGGAGGCAAAGTTATAGGGGAAGGTCCCAAAATGTCTTTTTTTCTCATAGACTGAATGGGGGGAAAAACACAGCTACAGATCACACCGCTGGACGGATTTTCACCAAATTTGCGGCAGGAGCAGCAGTTTGGTCCCGAAAATTCATCCAGTACTTTTTTTTTAAACAATCAAAAAGTAGGTCTAAATAATTAGTGATATCTCTGTCCGCTCCACAGTCACACTGCCCTGTTCGCTCCGCGAACAAGATAACAATTGGCTAATCTGGTGCGTCATGTCCGAGGACATGTGACGCGTTCGCTCATTGGATGGTGAAGAGCGTGAAGTACGTCAGATTGCTCCGATGCGCCCGCCATCTTTCATTTGTTTTTTGATGTCCGCGGACATCGCCGCAAAAACATATAAAAAAATACAACATTGCACTTGTTAAACTTATCAAATGCTGTCTCGGAAGGTGAGGGTTGATGAGGCTGGGATGGGATGTGGCAGAAAGAAGTAAAAAAGTGGTGTTTTTTTGTCACGAAAGTTATACCGTACATTTGGAGGTGTTCCTCAATATAATGTGTGTAAAGTACAGGCAAAGGACTAATGTGTCTGTGTTACAATGTATTTAAAATAATATTGGAGTCAGACTGGCGCCCCCTAGAGTTAAACATCTGAGGCAGCCACCTGTAGTGTTTGATGGAAACAGCGGCTCTGCACGTGTATGCGAGTACCAGTTCTCATGAATGCGTTGAGCCATGTTGTCGCAAAGTGAGAATGTATTTGGATTCTGAATGAAGGTCACCAACTTTGATTTTTTGGTTGCGAGCTAAAGAAGCCCAAGCATGGGACATAAACTATAAGGGTCAATTGTTTTTTGACCTTGAGGCAAAGGGAACATTCAGTAAGAATGCAGTGAGAGGAGGTTTGGAATAAGGAACATTTGCTAAGGTTATGCATTCCAAAAGTTTGTAAGGAACATGTAAAATCAGTTCATGAAGATTCTTTGGTTCGAGCGCATTGAGCATTGCAGTCTGAGTTACACGAAGAGAATGGAGACAGTGAATATCATGTAAGTTTGCTTTTGACGATGGTACACCGGAACAAGCTTTAATTTATTATTATCTGAACATTAATTTTGCCAATGTAACTGAAGTACTATCTTTCTGTGTGGTTGTCATTTTTTTGTGGTTATGGGGAGTGCAGAATCTAGGTGTATGTAGACTATCACTAGATTCACCCAGGTTCAACGCTAATATTTCTTTAAAATGTCATGTATGACCATATTGATTTGTGTATCAGTTTCCACGTTCTTTTCGTCTTTTTATTAGATTGTTTGCTAATCGTTAGTTTAAACTGTATGCCGAATTAAGAAATCAATATATGTATTGTAATAAAGGTTGGGTATTGATCCATATTTTCTGTTATGTTTTCCAAATAGTTACATGCCGCCTTAATGCGATTGCCATGGATTCCAGATGCCAACTGATGGCTTCTTTATTCGCCAAGTGCACGTAGTTGTCAACGACTGGATCACTGTGACTGTTTTGTGGGACGATCGCCCAGGGCCCATGTGCCCGTACGCTGCACTAGCGATTAGGAGTAACATAACATCTTTTATGGTGGTCTAGGCCCAAGTTCCTGCAGGCGCCCTGGAATTCACTGTGCGACCCAAGCGGTTCCTTTATCGAAAATGAACACTTTGTGTATGGGAAAAGAACAACGTGTGCCTCACGATTAACATTTCCGATCACGAGCGAAGAAACAAATTTGCAATTTGATTGAATATTGGAATAGTCGGATGTTCACAAGTTTATTGTGAAATAAAAGTACTTTACAAATTGTACAGTGTTATTGTTTTCTTTTAAAGACCGGTTTAATATTTCAAATTGTGACGTGCTATGTTGTTATTCGATGTGTGTTGATTTTTGGGTTCTGCGTCATGGCACGTAGGTGATTATGGGCACATTTGGCTACGCTGAAGAGGAACGTCACAGAGAAAGGTGTTGAATATCACTAGGGTTGGTTATGTGAGGGTCAGGGGCGGAGCATATGATTTTGTGACGTCAGGGCAGTTTACCTTACGCAGATGCAGCAATGGATAAGAATAGCACAAGATGGACGCGCCATGCTGTCAGATTGCGTATGTTTCTAAAAGAGGAAAAATGAGGTAAGGTGCATTGGAAATGTTTGCGATAGATCAACGTATGTACAAAAATACATGGTCGAACATTATGAAATAATGTTTGGGGAGGTGAGGGGTAATGCTGATGGGTGGAATATTTCTGACGGGATTTCGAATGAGTTTATAAAGTTTGTTGGGATTTTGTGCACACCTTATATGACGAATCATTTGTGTATTCTTTTGACAGTTTAGAAAAATAAAACGTGGGTGGATTTCCAGCAAATTTGCGTAAGGCTCATTGGCAACGATCGAAACGCATGGTTTTGCAAATGTGGCAGTGTTTTCTTATTTGACAAGTGTCATAATGTAGTTAAAAAAAAATAGCGGTATAGCTTTAGTGACTGAGGGGTAGACTGTGGCCATGGGCAGTGGCCAGAATGGCGGGGTCATGGTCTAAGGTCATGATCCAGACAATGTGGCTACTGGCCATGACCAGAAGGGACAAAAGATAGGATTAAAGTGGCCATGTCCACCTGGGACTGGCTTTGTGGTAAAGTTTTTTGAAATTAGGATAGATTTGAAAGGGAAGAAAAATTTGCTCGTGGTAATATGGTCACAGGGTTTTGTTTTTGCCTTTTGCAGGCTGCCATGGAAAGCGAAGAGGGGCCCTGTATGGAATCCCCACATTCCCTTTCCATGGTGGCCATCGTGGAAAAGGATTTTCCTTCCTAAACCGGGACACCAAAGGACGAAAAATCCACTATTTTAGTAGCACGGGTTACCATTTTGGAAACCTAGCATGCTAATGGTATTCTTCCCCCAGTTTAGGGGCTGGAATGGGGGGTAATGGTCCAGAGACCTCGTTATCCACTCTCGCTTCGATTGGGCTGATAACTTGGGCTGCTGGCTCTTTATCCACCGTTCCAGTCCCTGGAAGTCCCTGGAACGGAGGATGAACGCCACAATATTCCCATTAGCAGAACACAATATGCAAATGGAAATGTTGGAAAATCTTATTGCGTCTATGTACTTTACTGAGAAATATAAAGTAGATGGAGTCTATGCGTTTTTTTTTTTTTAGTTCTATTTTTTAACTGTGAAAGGTGGTTCCTAAATGAACATTTATTTTGTTTTTGGATGGATTTATTTTGGCAGGAGAGCTAAGAACGGAAGTTGGGGAGGGAACTGAGGGAAGAGGCACCAAACACTTACATGGAGGGCCAGGTGGACGGGGGAAAATGTTGCGCGTGTGTTATTTCAAAGGTAGGGCACAGTGTTTCTCATGCTCCTTGATTACAGCAGTGGTGGTGTCTCTTGGGGAGGAGGGATGGCCTTAGCTGATGTAATTTTAAGATGAATAGCAGTTTTTCTAAAAGTATGTACTGTGTACTAGATTGTTAATGGCCAAGTACGAATAGATGTTGGAGCTGTGCGAGGGAAATGTTGAAGTTGCAAGTTCCTACATCAGTAGAAAATGTAGTTCCACACTGTCCACGAAGCACAGATCTTATTGTGAAGTGCGTACGAGTTCTCGGACACGTCATCATGCTGTGCGCCAACATATGGGCATGTGGCATTCTCCGGAAGGTGTGCAATGAAGTCAGATGTTCGTAGAAATTATGGTTACGTTACACTACTAGAAACCTATCAAATTCAGTAAAAAAAACTTTGTTAAAGGGACGTTACGGTTAAGTTGTGCTACTAAAAACCTATGAAATTCAGTAAAAAAACGTTGCCTAAGGGACGTTATGGTTAAGTTGTGCTACTAAAATCCTATGAATTTCAGTAAAAAAAACTTTGTTTAAGGGACGTCATGGTTCCAAGTAAAACCGAAAAACCCTTGAAATTCGCCAGTTATGGTAAGCTAAGCAACCGTAACTCGCTCCACCACCGTGCACTGCTAAGACTAACACCCAGGACATCAAAGATGACATCACAAATGCCATTGATGACATCACTGATGACATCACATGTGCATTTATTTTCATTAAAAGTCTGTACAAGGGATGCTTATAGTAATGTTGATCAAAAAGTGTGAAGGGTTATTGGAATAAAGTTCATGAGGTACGTAGTGCATTAAGTAATGCATTGATACGAATAGCATTCTATTATCAGGTTCTTTCCAGTATTCTAAGCTACTCATGTAGAAACATAGGCATTGAGTGCAACATACACGATGGATGTGCAATATTATTAATCTTACCATGTTGAATAGTAAAATGATGCATGCAGCTTATTACAGTTTTGTCTACTGGGCAACATTTAATAACTAGCTAATAAAACCCACTTACTACATAATTGCATTATTCAAAACGAAACAGAAATAACAACACATACAAATATGAGCATATAGAGGGAAAATGAAGTAAACAACAGTATTACCAGCCAATCTTCATACCCCAACTGATTAACTTTATACACAGAAATGATCGCTGTGCTTCAAAGCTACTACTTCGCTATGTATAACTATCACATATTGTGACTGGACCCTAAGGAGAGTAGTGTGCATACAATGTATACAAATATGAGCATATCCAGGAAAGTAAAGAAATTTAAAAAAGGCAGAACGATAAGAAAGTGTTGTTAACCTCACTGATGATCTTTATGCACACAAAGCATTGCTGTTTTCCAAATCTGTGTTTTCCCCTAAGTGTATGTTTCATATGCTGTGAGTGAAACCAAGTGAATTACTGTAAGAACATATTTGAAGTATGACTCTACAAATATAGTACTTGAATATGAATAATGAGTTTATGATTTTTTAGTTCCTCACTGTTACTGGCCTACATATGTCAGTAAAGGAAAAAAAGAGGGAGCCAGACATGTGATGTCATCACTGATGTCATCAATGGCATTTGTGATGTCATCTTTGATGTCCTGAGTGTTAGTCTTAGCAGTGCACAGTGGTGGCGCGAGTTATGGTTGCTTAGCTTACCATAACTGGCGAATTTCAAAGGATTTTCAGTTTTACTTGGAACCATAACGTCCCTTTAACAAAGTTTTTTTTACTCAATTTCATAGGTTTTTAGTAGCGCAACTTAACCATAACATCCCTTTAACAAAGTTTTTTTTACTGAATATATATATATATATATATATATATATATATATATATATATATATATACCTTTATAAATATATATATATATATATATTTAAAAAGGTTTCCTAGTTTATTGGCATCAGTGCACTTTGCCTTTCAATTTTGCTGATTTTGTTGCTGAACGATTTTCATCCCAACTTTCCTGATTGTTTCACCGAGCACGGTTACTATCCCTGGCCCAAAAAATATTACGCTTGTACCGTCTTTATGATTTATTCAGTTTTTATTCAATCTCTCAAAAACAACCTTTAGAAACGCTTGTGTTTCATCATCCATAAATAACTTCCTATTGCTTAGAAACACATATACCTTGTATTATTAGACCCATAGGTGGTAACCATGTATTATGGCCCCACAGATTGTGCCTAGCCAGCCCTAAAAAACATGATCTGGCTTATGCTGGAAAAACAATAGATTTTAGGCCTTCGTTCTTCATCCACAAGACACTTCATGGCAAGGCACCTGAGTGTGTCGCTGTGCTCATCCAAAGATCCTTCAGAAGGTTAAAATGCTCAGCTGCCAAAATACTGTCACCAACTACATTCACGAAGAAGCATTTAGAACAATACTTGGTAAGGACAGGACATGCCTGCTTGTGGTCCCACATTGGTCCCGATATTTATCACAATGCTAGCTTTCTGATATTCAGGAAAACATTAACATACACTTATTTAAACAGGTTTTACCACCATAATGGTTTCCACTGGGGCAGATGAGGCTGTTCCTTCGGCTGCCGCACAGACTGCAGGACATTGATAGACTGAGCTGGACTTTGGGTACCTGCACTCCAGGCCTCTCTTCTGGCTGCATCAAATTGTCAGCCTTGCTTGGCTGCTGCTGTGTTATTGCTTCTCTACAATGCACATGGTTGTTATTCGTTCAGCATTTACCCACTTGTTTGCACTCACCCCATGCTCCCTTCATGTTTCTCTTACACTGACCTGAAAGTACCAATAGCCGTGAAATGATGGCCCACTGTGTCCCCTCCTTCTCCTCAATTCCCCCTCCTCACCCCATGATGGGGCTCCAGGAAGTAACTCAGCTTTTCAGTTGGAGCTGAACAAACTAACTATAAATAAATATAATATGATACAGAGATTCTAGTGACATAACAATGAGTAGAAAATGTGTTTACAATGTGTATAAATAACATTTTGGAAAGCAAGACTAAGGGCCTCATTACACGGATGGCGGTAAGGATTTACCGGTACCGGTAAAATACCGGTACTGGTAAATCCTTACTGCCTTACTACGAGGTCTCTTTGCGGGTTGGGGAATTTAATGCCTGCTTTTTGCAGGCGTTAAAAACCAACCCGCAAAGGGACCCAGGGAGTTAATTACGGTACCGCAATTTGCGGTACCGTAATTAGCGCCTTCCCCATTCCCATAGAGCCCTATGGGGCAAAAATGGGAATGGGGAAGGGCAATGGTGGAAGGGGGAATTACCGCCCCGCCAACCTTGGAATGGGGCGGTAATTCCCCTTTCCGCCAAGGCGGTGCCGGTATTTTACTGGCATGAACCATGGCGCTAATAGCGCCCCGGACCACCGCCATCCGTGTAATGAGGCCCTAGAAGTATTTCTGGCAATGATGGATAGTTCTTGGCAGTTGTTAATACATGACATGATTTATTTTTAGACAATCATCCAAGGAACAAATCAGCAATCATAGGGATTTCCATGGGTATCGTTGGCACTCACCGAGCTCTCCGTTAACCTGGGAGAAATCCTTTTCCAGTATCGCCCATTTCTGCACCTTTTGAGCCCTGGAAACTGCCCTCTGGTTTACCCGGTCCAAGCCCTCTTGGATGGCTTTGTAGATCACAGGGTCCTTGGAGCGTAGGACCTCTGACACTCGCTTGGCAGGGCTGCCCAGCTGCTGGCAGAACTCGATCGCTTCCGAGGTCAGTTCATCTTTGGGCTCCATTGTAATCGGATCTATAGGGGACTAAGCATAGGAACAGAGTACCAAGAAAATGAGGTCCCTTCTGAGGTCATTTACTTCCATGTATACTGTCCCAAAGAGGCCACTAGGGCTCAGTAAAGGACTGCATAGCAAAGACAGCCACAGACAGCGAGAAGAGCAGCCTTTATGAAGGGGGCAGAGAGAGAGTCCATTAGCATTAGAAGGTTAAGCAGTTTATTTTATTTATTACGCGCACCAGACCCAGAGGTATCAGGGCGCGAGAACAAGGATACTTTAAGCTTACATAGTTACATAGTTACATAGATACATAGTTACAAGGGACAGTAGGACAGTACAGAGTGTGACGTCAAATATATAGTACATGTTATCTCACTCATATGGTTACACCAATGCAAAGCGAGATCAAGTGTGGGTTACAGGTCAGGTACAAAAGGATTAGCAGGTCATGATGGAGCGAAAGATAATTTTCTTTAAGCTAGTTGATATTTGATCTAAGATGTGGGTAATCATAGCATATGATGTTAAAGGTACAGTTATGAGTCTAGTGGCAGATAGTGCAGCACACAAGGTAGATATCAGCTGGGTGTATCAGCTCCACAATCCTTATAACATGGGTCTAGTGGCAGATAGTGCAGCACACAAGGTAGATATCAGCTGGGTGTATCAGCTCCACAATCCTTATAACATGGGTCTAGTGGCAGATAGTGCAGCACACGAGGTAGATATCAGCTGGGTGTATCAGCTCCACAATCCTTATAACATGGGTCTAGTGGCAGATAGTGCAGCACACGAGGTAGATATCAGCTGGGTGTATCAGCTCCACAATCCTTATAACATGGGTCTAGTGGCAGATAGTGCAGCACACGAGGTAGATATCAGCTGGGTGTATCAGCTCCACAATCCTTATAACATGGGTCTAGTGGCAGATAGTGCAGCACACAAGGTAGATATCAGCTGGGTGTATCAGCTCCACAATCCTTATAACATGGGTCTAGTGGCAGATAGTGCAGCACACAAGGTAGATATCAGCTGGGTGTATCAGCTCCACAATCCTTATAACATGGGTCTAGTGGCAGATAGTGCAGCACACGAGGTAGATATCAGCTGGGTGTATCAGCTCCACAATCCTTATAACATGGGTCTAGTGGCAGACAGTGCAGCACACGAGGTAGATATCAGCTGGGTGTATCAGCTCCACAATCCTTATAACATGGGTCTAGTGGCAGACAGTGCAGCACACGAGGTAGATATCAGCTGGGTGTATCAGCTCCACAATCCTTATAACATGGGTCTAGTGGCAGATAGTGCAGCACACGAGGTAGATATCAGCTGGGTGTATCAGCTCCACAATCCTTATAACATGGGTCTAGTGGCAGATAGTGCAGCACACGAGGTAGATCTAAGATGGGTGTATCAGCTCCACAATCATTATAACATGGGTCTAGTGGCAGATAGTGCAGCACACGAGGTAGATATCAGCTGGGTGTATCAGCTCCACAATCCTTATAACATGGGTCTAGTGGCAGATAGTGCAGCACACGAGGTAGATATAAGATGGGTGTATCAGCTCCACAATCATTATAACATGGGTCTAGTGGCAGATAGTGCAGCACACGAGGTAGATATAAGATGGGTGTATCAGCTCCACAATCATTATAACATGAGTCTAGTGGCAGATAGTGAAGCAAACGAGGCAGGGACAGCCCTACAGATAAGGGGTGCATCAACCACTTCTACTCCATAACAATAGGAAAATATTCCCAAAAAAGAAATATAGGGGCTACAGATACAGCAGAAAGTGGGAAACAGATGCATTAGGTGCCGGTGCCCCTGCCTTCACACACACATCCCTTGGATTTGCTTAGAGCAGTAGTACAATGTTAAGGAGAATGTTCATTCCTGTGCCAATTCCCTTTAACCTTGGAGCCCCCGAGCTCTTTTGCTGGACTCAGGACTTTTTAATTTTTACTCCTGAGTGTGTGGGCTTTTTCTCACTCGTGTGTTTTCCTGACTATGATTTTTTTGTGTTCCTCACTGTTTTATGGAGTCGGGTAATCTCCATAGGTAGCTGCTTTTGCATTGTGACACAAAGCACCTTTTGTGCAGTGCCACATAGAAGTCCTTTGGACTTCTCTTAATGTTTAACTACATTTTCTTGGATGAACTACTGTTCTCAAGAATGGGAAGATGACCCCTGTCTGACTTAGTTTACTTTATGGGTCCAGCACACACCACCTTACGTGGAGTGCTGGAGGGTTACATAGTAACTCCTTTAACCCTTTCCTCATGTAACATTTTGTTACACTAACTCACTTGAATGGCTGCTGGCAGTGGTTTATTTTTTACTAGCTGGTGACATGTTTCTGCAGGCTGATGCTCAGCTGCAGTACAACACCCAAGGGTGACCATTTTCACAAAATGGCCCCTGTCTTCTCTATTTGCCATTTCCTGTCAGTTAGCTTCTTCTGGGCTTTTACTCTGTTGTTTTCATCAGGTTTGAGTCCTTTGTGTGTTTTGCCTTTGGCGGGCTTCAGCCCTGAAGCCCGCCCAGACTTCAGTGTGTCTAGAAAGGCAGGAAGTGAGGGGGGTACCAAAACTTCCCTGTCCTTTGTCTCTAGGTGTGCCTGAGTGAAACCAGTTGCTATTGGCCTGTAGTGTGATTGACAGCATAGGGCTGTGAATGAATGAGAACTTGCATACAAAGTGAGGTTTTTTGGACTTGAACCAGAGTCAACCACAGGAGGACAACATCCGAAGCAGAAGACGAGAGAAGATGCCATCAGCACCCTCCTGGACTGCAAAGTGGCAGGTGAAGCCCTGCAGCTGTGCTAACCCTGTTTTTGAATCAGCAGTTAAGACCCGTACGGGACAACTTCCTCCCATAGGCTGCTGGGACCAACTATCCTCAAGACAAACTCTATTTTGAAGCAACCCCTGACTTGCTGTTACTTACCAAAGCTGCAGAATCCTAATACCGGGGTACCTCGACCATCTGTGAGTATATTGTCTTCTGAAGTGCAAATCTGGCCAAAACCTTGTGGCCATTCAGAGGACCCTACAGAAGCAAGTAATCCGCGTCCAGAGTCACGTCAACAGAGTGCAGGACCGAGGGATCAAGGATCATTTCAAAGGTACTGTGGGGTTTGGGGTATAATATGCTTTTGCCATTTGGGGTGCTTCCTTCCTTTTGGATTGCGATTTAACCCTACACTGAGTTGACCTCAACTCATCTGCACTGGCCTTACAGCTTGTGCTTTCTGAAGGTGACTCCCGTTGAGTGGCTGTGATTTCTCTTTTGAACACTGAACATATTTCTAAGAAGAAGAGCATCAGAACTTTGACTTTGTGCATTGACTTTGGCTGTCCTGGCTCCCTAAAGGCTCCCTACTGAACCTATTGGGTTTGGCAGTGCTTGTTCCCTAACAGGTTTTAAATGTTGAACTCTTTAATGCTGGAATAATAGACTGCCTGCATCCCTTTGGGAGAATCTAACTGGTCATATAACCTTTCAGTCTGCTCTGATCTAACCCTAACCTTTCCTTCCTTAAATAACACAATACTGCAAAGGTGATACCAATATACATGTTATACTGACCTCAACTGACATCACCTCTGGGTGCTGGTACATGTGTAACATATGAACGCTTTATTTTTTTTATGAATGAATTACTCACTTGATTGTTCACTTTTTAAATTGAATACTAGCTTGGGATTGATGGTACAACTAATTGCTTTTTAAAGAATGCTTTAAATATCTTTGTGTAGAAATAAATAATGTAATATATAACTTTAAGTGTGCAAGTGTTTAATCGGATACTCGTATTTACTGATTTCATTGTAGAGCTCTACAGCTCACATTACCCCTCTTAAGATAAGGCTGGCTGCTCAGTTACACTACCAACTTGTGTAGAACAGGTCTATATTAAAAGGTAGGTTACCTATCCAAGAATAAGATGAAAGAAAAATGGGAGAGGGACCTGAACATGGTGATTGACGAGCAAAAATGGGTAAATTACTGTGGATTTACCAAGGACATCTCTTTAAACGCAAACTTCAGACTCATACAGCTAAAAATACTAAATCATCTGCACATTACCCCAAGTAAGGTCGCAAAATTTGATCGCACTAAACAAACTAAATGTCCCAAGTGTGGAGAGGTAGAAGCCAATTCAATTTACATGTACTGGGAATGCCCCCCGATCAAACGATTCTGGGAAGAGATAGCAGTAACCATGAGCGACATACTGAACATGCACGTCCCGGCCATGCCGTAGAAGTATCTACTGGGAAATATCGGGAAGGCCTCTATAAAAACTCGCAGACTTTTTGCAGTGGGTGGAGCGGTGGCCAAGCGCAACAACATCCTCAGGAAATGGAAATCCAAATCCCCTCTCACACACGGAAACTGCCTCCGAGACCTTGTCAACTGACAAGAAGACGAAGAAACATATACCCGAGGCATCCAAACCACCTCCAGACCAAAGGACATTTGGGGCCCCCTCTGGGAGTACTTAGGAAGCGAAGACGACCTCTCCGACGAAGGAAATGCATAGACTGTATAAGGAACATATGCTTGACCCATGTCCCCCTCTTCCCCCCCTTTTTCTTTTTTGAAAGCAAGCGAAACAAATGTAGAGCATGATGATTTAATGCGAACCGATTTAGATGTGATATGAAGGCCTAATGGCACATATGTTGATCCCTGTACTGTAAGATGCCAGCAATAAAGAAAGTTTAAAAAAAAAAGGCCCAACGTTCTCGAGCAGCAGAGTGCTTTGCTGATATTTTTTGTATTCTGTACAATTAAACCTTGTTATCCTTGCAAAAAAAAAAAAAAAAGGGGTGGTTACCTAATACCAAGAGATAAGTCTTGTGTAGTCCCACACCAGTTGGACTGTACTAATTCTTACCTAACATACACGTAGTGCCACAGGAAGAAACTATTATGACTGCCTGATCAAAAGAGGTTAAAATGTGCCTCTTAATGTGCACGAATAGCTATGAGAAAAGAAATATTAATTACAAAAACATTTCTGTTTTACAGCTAAGACATACTTTTAATCGCTTATAAAATACATAAGGAATGGGACTTATTTTTTCTGGAGCACCGGGCATGGATCAACATGATGCCTTTTCTCTTTGACCAAGGAAGGAAAGAAAAGGTAAGAGGCTGAAAGGGGTAAGAGTATAAAGAGAGTATCCAGCCGAGGAGGAGCCGAGGAGGCGAAAGGGAAAGGAAGACCGGGAACGAAGCGTGAATATGAAAACAAGCAGGGAGTAGAAAGGCGAAAAGGGAGCAAGCAAAGGCCCCTAGAGTGTTAAAAGCAAAAAATAAGGAACTGGACTGGGACCGGTAAGCAGCGAGAAGAGACTAGCAGAGAGCGAGGTTCAAAGCGGGTACGGAGCGTAAAGCAAAAAGAGTTGCAACGCGCCAAACCAAACAAAGGGGATGAACTAAATACGGAACATGGAGAAGACAGAAAGAAAGACTAGCATGTAGCAACAGGAAGTAGAAGCACAAGAGTGGAACATGCTAATGGCGGCGAAGCAGCCATCGGTCTCTTAGTTGCCAGGAAATCCTTCTTGAAAATGACGGTATGACAGATACACCTTCTTCTATAAAATACACCTTGCCAATTGCTCTCACACTGATCCGTTTGCCCTAGGCAATGCAGATTATACGGTTTACCATGAATTGACCGAAAAATGAATATGTAATGAGAAATGAATGAATTCCTTTTGGTTGAATATTTGTTTAATAATCCCCCCCCCCCCCCCACTTCCCTCTACCTTCCCCTATACCCTTACCCCAACCCACATCTATATATTATTCAAAATCTACAAAAATATGTAACATATTTGACCAAATCAATGTGGTCATTGCTCTTTGCTCATTAGGTATTTGTGGATTCGATTATTTCTGCGTATACAGACTATCGTCCCCTCCTCCCCCCTTTGATGATGTCTATCAGGAGGGCTTCTATTCTGACACCTTTGCTTTCCTTCACTTGACTTTCTTTGGCTTTTTTCAATGTTTGTTACAATCACCTTGCTTCCTTTCTGCGAATGACATTCACCTTGTTTGAATATTGCTCACTTTTTGCTTTGTTAACGGTGTGGAATCAGGGCGCACAAGTACACAATGGACAACAGTAACACAGGACAGGAGAAGGGTATCAGGCATGGGATAGTCAGGGATAACTCAAAGAGGAGATTCTTGAGGGTTCTCCTAAACCTAAAGGTCCTGCAATTGTTTTCAAGTCATACAGAGACTGGAAGATTTTCCAGAGTTTTGCTGAAATTACGGCAAAAGATTTGTCCACGCCTTTGGTCTGCTTGAAGTTTGGGCAAGCAACCTGCAGAAGAGTAGATGAGCGCAGTGATCTAGTTGATTCGTAGTGTGTCACTAATGGTTTCAAGTAAGCTGGTGTTTTTCCATGGAGAGATTTGTGCACCAAGCTGGCTATCTTGAACTGTGTCAGAGCTATAACAGGGAGCCAGTGCAGCGCCTGTATGTGGGAAGAAATATGATTTCTTATTGGGACCTTTTTTAAGATACGTACCGCATAATTTTGGACAATCTGTAATCTCCGCAAGTTCTTTTTGTCAGTAGCCAATCCTGGATAGTATAACCGATCTTGCTACAGTTGTTTTCAGTGAGTAGGAGACAGATTTTTTAAAGAGTCTTAGGTAGTAGGTTGCACCAGTAGACATACAGATAGACTCACTCAGAACCAACCGACTTACTGTCACGTGTGTGGTCCCCCTAAATTCATTTGTCTCCCAAATCATCTTCAATCTATACATGGAATAATTGGCAACTCTCCTAAATTACCTCAACATAGCCTTCCATCAGTACGCTAACAACATTATGCAGAACCTTAAGGTCAGTAGGCCCCAGGACATTTCTCACTTGTAAATGCCTGGGTACCATCCAAAACTAGATGTCAAAGACCTACCTCAAACTGAACGTCACTAAGAACAAAGTCATCATCACTGGTCCCCCACTACACAGCAGCTTGTGCAGAAATGGCTGGACAACGTGTGCTTGGAAGGATTCACCCCTCTGCTGTCAAGCTCAGCCAAATCCCTGGGCTTCAATGATGACAGTAGCCTTTACTCCCAAAAGTACATATCAACAGGCATGCAAATCCTGTCATCGCCAAGTGACTTGTGCACAGTGGTCCGGGCCCTGTAGATCACATGCTTCAATGCCCTCCTTACTGGGCTTCCAACCACACAACCGGCCCTTTTCAAGGCAGCTCACCATGCCACAGTCCACCTTATTACAGGTGCCTGCTAATTCAACCATATCGCTCCAACACTGCACAAGCTATGCTGTGTCTCCCCCATCCCCAACTCGGATCAAATTAAGAATTACGTTTATTCTCTACAAAGCACTCTTGAATGGAACACCAACATAATTGGCAGGTAAACACTACACCCCTGGAGGCCCTCACACCTCATGTAGAAAAAATATTTTAAAAGGTTGGAGTCTAAGCTTCCTTTATCCCTCAGATCAATTGAAAAGCTCTCTCAATCACATCAAGCCTTGAAATCATGGCTTTTCTGCTATGTTTGTCCCTTCAGTAGATGTCCATTGGTAAACCTCTGTGCCTTGCTAAGTTTAGTCTGTAAGTAGCACCCTACTACTCCTTCCTCCACACTAATCCTCCACTCCCTGCTTCCCTGCAGCTCTCTGGCCTGCCTCTCTTGGCCCTCCTCCCACTCCCACCTGCCAGGCTAAAAACCTCGGGGTCATCTTCGACTCTGCACTCTCCTTCTCCCCTCACATCTCTGACGTCTCTAAGAAGTCACACTACAAGCTGCACCTCCTTAGAGGTATTCTTCCTTTCCTCTCCTTCCCACAGAAGCTCACTGTCTCCAGAGCCCTGGTCCTCTCTAAGCTGGACTATTGTAACAGCCTTTATCTAAATCTGCCTGCCTCCACTCTCCGCCCTGTTAGGCAGAAACCTGTGCAGTTCCCTTGGGGACCACTGCAAAAGATTTAAGACTACAGGTGTTTGGCAGTAAACCCACTTGGTAGCAGTCTGTACCACACAGATTCACTTGGTAGCTGCGGCTGAGCAGTCAGACTTGCCTCAAGAAGAGTTAGGCAGTATATAGAGTATACACAATAGGTACAGACACACAGTAGCACAAGCAAACACTGACCAGAGCTTTGGTGTAAAAGTATATAATTATTTATTTAAAGACACACTTGTAATTTACACTAGCAAAAAAGGTGAGTAAATTCGGCACACAGTCACTATCATATATATACAACCCTAGTTACTTATTAGACTAACTTAGTGAGAAACACCACTTATTTTCAGACAGAGGTGAGCGCTTAACATAAGATGGCACTCTAATAAGTTATCAAAAAGGGAGGGAAAAAGGCAGAGTTATGGAAGCACACAAGTTGACCGTGGTATTCCGGTTGCCGAGGTGCTTGGCACGGGCAAGGCGGCCACGAGATGCTCCAGGAAGGTGAAAAGAAGGCAAAACTGGTTATCCCCACCAGTCAAAGGAAGAAGACTCACCGGACTGGAGATCTCCTCTGTCGTCGGGAAAAGTGGTGAGACGGTTCAGCAGGGCTCCACCGGTGGTGTCGTCGTTGCAGGTCGGCTCTGCTTATCCCTCCTCGGATTCTTAGGTCCTGTGGCGACTTCTGAAGTTCCAGTCCCCAAAGCCCTGCTTTTATGCAGCAAACCCCCATTCATTCAGCCTAGCTGTCAATCAAACATGCTAAGTGGTGAGCCGGCCGGCTCACCACTTGCGCCAATCACACAAGAGTGCGCCTTGAGTTACCAAGGTAACTCAGTCCAGGGTGCCTAAACCCCCTCCCCCACCCCCTGTGGTACCCAGACAGAGTGGCACCACTTTTGGAGGCTTCTGTGGAGAAGCCCGCCAAAAAGTGGAACAAAGGGCTCGACTTGGGTTGGAGTCACAGAAGAGAACACAAACGCCATTTTAGAATGGAGTTCTGGCAAAAAATACCAACCAGTGAATTAATAATAAATAAATAAACCTGCGGTATGTTCGAGGCTATAAGAATTAAATAATTAAAGTCGGTAGCCTCGAACAATGGGAAAATCCCATAGAGATATATTCGCGGTCGTATATAAAACGTAGTATCCACTGCCACCAGCCAAAACTCGATCAGGGGGGACAGAGACGTGCCCCCTCGGACAACAGACCCCAGGGCAATCAAATTGCCCCGACCAGTACGTCCACAATATGATGGTTTGTACTGTTCATAATTTGGGACTAGTAAAGCCAATGGTGACTTTACATGCCCTGGGAGACATTAGTCATTCCCAGGGTATGGAGTCTATGTTGGGGGGTCGCTACGACACCCCTGGGTTACGGCACGGAGGTTGCTGTGTAACCCACATCAAAAACACATGAGACCATATGGAGTAAAAGAGCCTATAGCCCATAAAACACATGGGCCCTCATTACGACCCTGGCGGAAAGCAACTGACCTGACCGCCATAGCGTAAATAGCGTTTCCGCCATGGCACGACAGAGTAAAGTGCGGCTAATTCTGACCCATCGGGCACGAGCACTACGCCTTGGCGGAAGTGCAAAGTCCGCGATGGCGGAAATGTCCCCAAAACGCCCCTCACCGCCGTCGTACGGCGACCTAGGTGCAATTCCGCCACCGGACATAGCGGTCACCGTAGAGAGCGGCAATCGGAAAATACGGTGACCGTAAATATACGGAAACGGAAGCAAAAACATGGTCCCGGAACGGAAAACAGCACGCCGTACACCTATAAAATCAGAACATTCACACAACCATTAAAAACACTACCCTGAGAGACATCCCAACCCGTCATCCACCCTAGTGAAACCAAAACAATGGGAAAAGTAGCGAAAAAAGCGTGCGACCGCAAGCGGCAGGTCCACTTCTCACGTGAGGAACTCACGGTGCTCACAGAGACCCTCCAGGAGAATGCTGCCGTCGTCTTCTCGACGCAAATGACCAGGACGGCACTTGCGAACAAGAAGGCCATATGGGCCCTGGTGGCACAGCGGGTAAGTGCGGTGGGGACCGCACCCCGCAACCCACAGCAATGCAGAAAGCGATGGGACGACTTGCGGATACGCGTACGGAGCATACTATCCGCCAACCGTAACATTACCACAGCTACCGGGGGAGGATCGGAATCACCCATCAAGCTGACCCCCTGGGAAGAAATCTATGCCTCCACCATTGGAATGGAGACCATAGAGGGAGTCGGAGGGATGGAGAAAGGAGTGCAGACATCCGAAGAATCAGGTAGGTGGCCCAAATAAAACTATGCTAAAACCACAATGTCCAATCATGTGAAGTACCATGTGTCCACATAGTGCAACAGAAACACATGTCCAGGAGAACGTCCACTCACATTGGCCTGATAGCGGACATTAAAAGTCAAATTAAATAAATAAATAATTAAAATTCCTAAAAACACCCTCTACACGTGCAGCAAGCACCCCCTAACTGCAGGCTGCAATACAACTGCACCCTCAATCCACACAAAAATGAAACCACCTCCAAGGCCCTGACCCAAATCACCCTCAGGTACCACCCCAATGCATGTGATACATTGCCATTCCAATTTCCACAGACCCATTAATAACGCTCGCCCTCCTTTACTCCACCACAGGGTCCGATTCAAACGACGAGCTCCAGGACACCCCTACCAGCACACCTGCAAAGAGGGCCAAGACCAACGGCCAAAGACCCTCCACCTCAGCTGCACGCATCAAGACACGGCAGCAGCACAAATCAAGTGGCAGCACACAGGAGGGGACTTCAACAGGCACCCCAGCAGCCAGCATGGCCACAACACCACCACCACCACAGGCCCCCCCAATGGATGCCACAGAAGGCACTGCTTCTGGTGGCAGCAGCACCATAGGTGACACTTCATTAATGGCAGCATGCTCCGACACAGAAAACGGTGATGTCGATGTACGATCCATCCATGACCTGTCTCAATCCCCCTGTTTGTTTCATCCCGTATAACATGAGGATACCACGCAGGGGCACTCACAAGACGACGACTGGCCATCCCCCACAAGCCCTGTGTCAAGGCAACATGAGGTGATCAGCCCCTCTGTGACACCACCGCAAATGTCCATGGCCCAGCAGAGGCAACAGTCCCTCGACCAGGTGATCGTGCAACAGCAGCAACTGGCCACGCTCCTCAAGGACCATGCTGATGAATGTGGGGGTACCAAGGCAGCCATAGAAACATGTACAGAGACACTAAGGGCAGAAATGGAGAGAAGCACCGAGAGCCTGAGAGAACAAATGGAGAGAAGCACCGAGAGCCTGAGAGTACAAATGGAGAGAAGCACCGAGAGCCTGAGGGGGGAACTGCATGCGACGTCCAAAGACGTATGTGCTGAACTTGCCGCTGTGCGCCGTGTGCTCACGGAGCTCTCACAAACCCTTAGGGACATGCATGGACGTGAGCAGGCAGAGACATCATCCGTTGCAAGTTCCGTCCAGGGCAGCCCCCAACGTAGATCTGGGAGGAACCTGCGCTCCACAGGAAGGGGTGCCCCTGATACCCGGAGAGGGGGCTTGCAATAGCGTCTGCCCACTGACAATGAGCATCCTTGGACACTGGTGTTCGGGGGGGAGGTAGGAGGGTGGAGGGGGTGTGTTGGGCTTACTTGGGTGGCGGGTCGATGGGGTGTGTAACACAATTTCACATTTGCTATAAACATTTCACAATCATCCAATGAGATGTGTGGACATTGATCTTTGTGTACGAGGCCATCATAGGCGTACAGTTCATATTGTGCATGTTCCAGACACACACAGTGCCACAACTCCCGTGTCCATGTATCAACCACCAGGCGTGAGTGCTAGAAGCATGAATCTATGATAATCTGACGAATTTCACGGGCCTCCTGTGCCTCGCGGACTCCTTGAGGTTCTGCCACATCCCCACCCACATCATGACCATATTCTGGTGCTTGCAGTTCTGCGTCAGGGGGCATGGGCACATTTCTACGTATGCACATGTTGTGTAGCATGACACATGCCATGAGCATCTTAGCAACCTTCTCATGGCGGTACAGGAGTGCCCCGCCAGACCTGCTGAGGCAGCGGAAACGACCCTTCAGTAGGCCGAATGCCTGTTCTATGACTACACGGGTACGTGAGTGGGCATGGTTGTAGTCCTCCTCATGCTGGTCCTGTGGGTTCCGGAGTGGTGTAAGGAGCCATCTCTTCAGTGGATACCCGGCATCACCTGTATGTGGACAATAAAGGATGTTTGAGGAATGACATTGCTACGTAAGCACCCCCCCCCCTTCCTGGCAGGTCATTGCCGCATCACATACCCCACATTATCATGCATGAAAAGGGACTCACCGAGTAGCCAGGATCTGTTCCCTGCATGTCGCTCCATGTAGCGTGGTATTGTAGAGTTCCGTAAGACCATGGAATCATGGGTTGATCCAGGAAATCGGGCACAACAATGTGTGATGATCCGGTTTGAGTCACACACCATTTGTACATTAAGAGAATGATATTGTTTTCGGTTGCGGTACTGGGCCTCCATGGCATGTGGGACAACCAATTCCACATGGGTGCAGTCGATGGCACCAATGCAACCCGGTATGCCGGCAAGTGCATGGAATCCCACTTTTGTGTTCGTAATTTCCTGCTCCGAGCGTGGTAGAGAGATGTAGTCGTCTGCGTGCTTCAGGAGGGCATCGAGCACTTGCAATAGTGTCCGTGACAACAGTGGCTGTGAAATGCCATGCAACTGTCCGACTGTGTGCTGGTAGGTGCCTGTGGCCAGGAAGTGGAGTACAGACACCACCTTCAGTAGGGGTGGGATGGCAGTTGGGCTATCTATCATGCTGACAAGGTCAGCGTGTGTCATGTCCACAATGGCGGTTATGGTGTCCCGGTCCAAACGGTAGAGGGTGTGGATCTGCTCATCAGTGAGGTTGAACGGATGTGCTCGGAGGCGTGGGATTGCGGGCTGCCTGCGTGGTGGTAGTGGCTGTGCTGGTGGGCCTTGCTGGCCCTGCCTTGCCCTCCTCCTCCTCCTGCGTCTCCTCTGTGCTGCCGGTTGTTGTAGTAGTTGGTGTTCGTCTTCTTCTTGAAGTTGGAGTACTTGCAGTGCTATCAGGTCCCCCAGGGCCAACATCGCAAGTCCTGCCGGTAGCATTTTGGAGTGGGTGTGATTGTGGGAGGGGGTTGGGTGTGCAATTTATGTGTTTCCAAGCTGCATAGCCTCCACCTGTGGTGATTCATTCCACCTGTGCAAGCTGCAATCCCCTTTGGGCGAGCACGTCCCGCACACAACGCTGCAAATCGACGCATGGCATCTTGCTATTAATATCATGTATTTCATCCCGATGGCAGTGAGATCTTGCTTCATATGTTAAATCTGCTATGCTCCCATTGTTTCACATACTATCTTTGCAGTCGGGAACATACTTGTGAAGGGTCCCTGGAATGTAGTACTCGATTAACGGTGGACCCTAATGCAGCGCTGTACCGCGGTTCACCGACGGGCGGGGCGTCCCATTTGTGAGTGTAGCCAGTTGCCATTTTCACACACTGCCGCACTAAATGGATGGATTTGTGATTTCAAGCGGTCACAGATGCCTTTCCGACGTGATGTTGCAAATGAAGAATTCGAAGGACAGCGCTTTCGGTTTCCAGCTAGCGGCGAGGAGACGCCCACAGGTCTGACTGCAGATAGAAAGTTCTATTGTTTAATGTCCTTGGGACAGGGGCCATGCCGAGAATGCAATGATTGATATGAATAGTATGGGATGCGCAATAGCGTAGTGGAGGATAAGGCAGGACGTTCCCAAATACATGTTACTTCACAACACTAGAATTCCGGCCTGGAGCACAGTGGATTTTGCAGACTGCATTTAGCACAGATTCAATGGAAATTTCTAATGTGATGTGAGTAAATAATCAGGCGTTTTTATACCGGGATGAGGGAATGATGTATGGATGCATGGACAGATGATTTAATAGAGAGTCTGCCATGTACATGGCTTTTTGGAATCTATCAACTTCCTCTGCGCTATGTGATGCAGGGCTGCCATAGTGGGACCATCGTCTATCTGCCCTTGTTGAACCCTCCCTGTCTCGACGCGCCTTCAAACACTTGTGTCTATGCACGTTACTAATCCCATCTAATGGATTCTGTTTTAACAGACGCATGCACACAAACACTCGTTTGTAATAGTGTTTTCACCTCGATTTATATGGTTATGATTCACAAGTGATTATTGGGTGCGAATAATCCTTTTGAGTGGGCTAGCATGCATATGGCTGTGGATTTAGTGTGATCTTTGAAGTGAGTAATTCAAATGGAGTTCAGATGCCCATACTATTCTTTTCGTTTCATTTGGGTGACAGGTATCTCCTCCCCTTTTGCCGCTGCCATCTGTATGCCACTCCTGCAGATGGCTTTTACTCCCGACACCTGCTGCTTCGTGTTAATCAGTGGAGCACCATTACGATCTTATGGGACGATCGCCAATGGCCCACATGCCCTTACGCAGTACTAGTGGCTAGGAGCAACATTTCGAGCTTTCAGCTGGACTAGTGCCTACCTAATGGGACGGCCCTGCGGTTCTAGGCGCTTCCATGTTGCCTTTTTGACCGTGGATGTAGCCCCTGTGTACCATGGAGGAACAGGGCGTCACACAAGAAGAAGCTGGTCATTTATTGCGGATGCAGCCCACAATTATGAGATATGATTTGGAGTTCATGACCTAATAGCTGTATGGCCCGGGTGATTTTGTTGTGCATTAAATTTTGATCATGATATTGACCTTGTAGCGTTATTCTTTGCAAGTAATGTAGCATATTCCTATTTGGGGAGCGATGTATTGTGAGGAGATCTGCTTTGGGTTCGGCCTTCTGAGCATAGTTGCGTGGTACTGTACTGGGCGCGTTTGCCTACGAAGGCCAGTAAGGTCAGGGATAGGGGCTGCCATTATGACTGTTTTAATGATGTCATGCTCATGGGAGGGGGATTGGCTTTTGTGTAACAGATGCTGGTCAGCCAGGTGGATTGGTGGAATGATGTGATTTTCAGAATATGGCTGGTCACAGGTGCCTGTGTTTGCGTGCGTTTCTTTGAGGGAGACTGAGGTCATGTCCATTGGAATGGCTTCTGTATTCGTGCCATCTGTGCCCTGCTGCTCCCATTGGCCCCTCTTGAGATGTGCCTGGCTGCTCAGTCACTCTGCCAACTTGTGTGGTACATGCTTATGCTGCTGGTTGGTTTGTTTACTGGCAGGAGTACAGGGCTGGTGCAGTCTCACTCAGGATACTGCTTTGTATGTTGCCTTGCACTGGTGTCAAGCGATGGGGGGCCTGTTTTTGTTTGTCTCAGTTTTCAGTTCATGTTGCTGTACTTGGAGGTTCACATGCCTGTGCTGCATCAGTACGGCAATGGTGCCATGGCTAATATGGATGGCCACTCACAAGGCACTTGGAGCCCCTACATTCATTTGTTCGTTGGCATGCATGGGTGACTTGTGCATTTCACTGGTTGCATTGTTTGACTTCATTGCACCTACGAGGAGTTGTGCAATGTGGCCAGGGAGTGGTGTACAGGCACTCAGTAAGGCCTTTTACGGTTGGTTTGCGATGCCGTACTTCTCGCCATGGCGGAATGGTACTTTCCGCCATGCTTGATGGCGTTAGGTACATGTCCGCTAGGGTCAGAATTCCCGTACCGTTGCGCCATGGTGGTAATTACGGTTTCGCAGTGCGCACGTGCGCGTACTTGGTGCAGTTAGCGTTGGCGTTCACTACGGTGTCGCTAATGGCATCGTACTTTACGGTGACGGGTCATAATCGCAACGGGCGGTATTCGATGGCGGTATTGCATTTCCGCCATCGTTTTTCGATTTCCGCCAGGGTCGTAATGAGGGCCATGGAAAGACAAAGGAGCACCTCAAATCATGTCTAAGAGTGGGAGTAAAAGAGTCTCACTCTTAGCAGGAGGAAAAAATAAACCCCAAAAATCCAGCAAAGCTGCTGTGGGGGACTCACTAGGTTTGGGAAATTAGCCTTTACAGAGAATTCTCCCTAACACGCCCTCTGCAACTTATCCAGAACAGGACTGCAAGACTTGTCCTTGGCCTCAAGCCCAGGGATCGTATCTCTCCAGGACTGAAATCTCTGCACTGGCTCCCAGTGGCTGCGAGGATTAAGTTCAAAACCCTCTGCATTGTACACAAGGCCTTCTGTGGTCTGGGACCGCAATACCTTCAACTCTCTCTTCCTAAATATCTTCCTTCTCGAGCTCTTTGCTCATCTGCCTCGAACTCCCTCAGGGTCAGTCGCTTCTTCAAGCAACGATTTGCTGGCAGCTCACTCTCTTCGGCTGGGGCCTCTCTCTGGAACAGCCTTCCTGTCTCCCTGAAACTCGAGGAGAACCATCTCTGGTTCCGGAAGCACCTAAAAACCTTCCTCTTTGCTTCTGCTTTCTCTCCTCCCCTCCCCTGCTGAATTCCGGAATGAAATTGCACTGGTTACCTGACCACCCTTTCTGATCTCTGGCCCAGGCCCCGTCAATTGCCCACCTGCACTGCCTCCCTGGCAACCCCTGCACCTGGGGACCGTTTTCTGTATCCCTACAGTCCCCCTATCAGCACTTATGTCTGCACTTCCTTGCACTTGCCACTAGCTGGCTGTTTTATTTCTTATTTATTCCACTTTCCCATGTACTGCACTTTCCCCTCTCCCTTCCCTCCGCGCACTTTCCTTTCCCCCCTTCCCATGCACTTGTGCAATCTGAATGACACCTGGCCTAGTAGGATCGTTGTCTGTCCTCCCTTTGTCCCCCCACTTGCCTTGTCGCGCCTTGAAACACTTGTGTATAGGCGCGTTATAAATGCCATATCATATCATATCATATATCATAATTCTGCCTCTCCACCTCAGCTTCTCAGAAGTCACATTCCTTTCACTCTCACAAACACGTCCCACTGGCTCCTGTAAGGAAGGCATGGTATCAAACAGTGGAGACAGACACAAGTGATGACAGTTCAAGGGTTTTTATTGAACTTCAGTGGGTTGGATGAACGCCTATCTAACCCTAAATCTAAGGTTGGGAGCAAGCTACAACCATCAAAGTAAAAATAACACAGTCCTAGTGGAGTCTTGTCAAAATAAAAAGGGCCTATACTAATAAACCTATTGCCAATCCCTACTTCTAAATATAAATGGTGTGGGGAAATGATGTATGCATAACAAAGAGTGTTCAAGAAACAATATGTCAGGACAGCCGGACAATAATCTTCCCTTCCCCACGTTTTCAGCACGGGGCAAGATGGCAAACTCAAGCTTAGCAGACTCTGGCTTCTCCAGCACAAGGATGCAGATATAAACCGGATACAAACCAGGCCCTTCTGCGTCAAAGTCTCTTTCCATTCAAAAGTATCTCATTCATAGAATTCCTTGGATACAAAACACAACATCAAAGTTCCTTTCTCTTCAGGAGTCTCACGATAAAACAGTCTTGGGTCTGTTCACCCTGGGTCTCCCTCACCCGGACTCGGACCCCTTTTATACACCAATTCACAGTAGTTCTCCCTCAATCGGGCTTGGTCCTTGCACTCTCGCGTTCTCTTTATTTCACAGTTCGATAAATTCACAATAGGTCTCCCTCAGCCGGGCTCAGACCTTGGTGCATTTATTCATAATCGAAAACTTTTGACTGTGCGATGGATTTTACTTGTACCCTCGGTGGACCACTTCGATTCATTCTTACTTGATTTCTATTCCTCGTTTTCACGTTCACATATTACAGCTCCTTTTGCCACTTCTTTGTGGGATACATCAGTCAGAGACCTTCGATTGGGTGGTGCCGGACCACTCTGCTATCTTGTATCTTAGTTCATGTTAAATGTTGAAATAATTCATCAGCCGTCTGGCCTTTACCCGCATCGTTCATCAAACGCTTCTACGTTCCCTCTTTCGTGTAACAATGTTGCCGCTTGCAGCCTTCGCTTCATCACAGACCGGCATCGTACAGTTTCCTTCAACTCACCGGCTGTGTTGATTTTTCTGTTTGCGGCTTTGATCTCATAGCCAAGGACGATACCACAGCGGTACTTCTCCTCTCCAACTCGGTCAGTCATACAGGAGGCGCCTGGATATCTCGGACCCACAATGCAGTATTCTTTTGTTTCCCTTCTTGGCCTTACACATGCTGCTTCAAGTTCCTAGGAGTATAACGATCACTCGTCAAAAAGGTCAAGGGTATCTCCTTCCTTGTTCCCCTTTCTCGGTCGGCCGTCTCTCTCCATTGGCTCAGCTGCTGCCTGGGAAGAACTGCTCCTGTGTGTGCTTTGCCTCGCTCAAAGTGTGCTCTCGTGCTCTGCCTTTTTTCTGTAAGAGGAAGTACAATTGAAGTCAGGTGTGTGTTGTCAAAGCTAATTGCCTGACTCTGCCTGATCATGGTAGTGGGACAGGTCAGGTATATTGCTCGGGTACTAGTCTGTTTTGTCCCAGAGTGGGCTGTTTGTGTAGTGGTGTTTGTGCAGGGAAGGGGTGGTGGGTTAAAGTTCCCAGGTATCCTACCTGGTAGGAGGGGTTCAAGGTGTTAGAGGGAAAGGGATACCGCGTCGCGCCATCAGGTGTCCCACTCCCCAAGGTCCCCTCACCCAGGTGATCGCCCGCACTGGTCCACCCCCAGGGTCTGGATCCAAAGGCGATGACTGTGCCCTGGCCACCTGAGAGAGAGATCCCCAGGGACTAGCGGATGAGACACCCTCTGGTTTCTCACACTCCCTACACTACCTCTAACAATTCTCACTTGCTAGTCATGCACATGCACTCACCACACAGTGCCACAGTTGCTCTCAATAACCAAAACATCACCTTTTAATTAATTCCCCTCCACACTGCAGTCCAGCATGCTGGTCTCTTGGTCTGCCATTTCCTCTTCCTCTGACCTTAGCAGTAAAATCCACAACTTTCTGTTTCCTGTTGCCTCTATGAGCCACCCCCTCTCCACTGATTGGTTTGGTGACCATGGCCAATATGGCCCTGTCTTCCCCGCAACGGTTACAATCATGAGAAATTACAAAGAATGGGTTAAGCCCTGCCCTATCTCCATATTTGTCCGATGTGTTGCAACAACAGCAGCCCATCCTGCAAAGTTTCTGATTTCGTATTGGGGTCCTGTGGCTGTTCTCCTCTCATGGTGGTTGCTTCTCTGACAGTTCTAGAAAGGAAAGAGACAACCTGGACAGCATTTCTATCAAGAGGTATGGGTGATGCAAGCTGGTATTGCACATGTAAAGATTTTCACTTGGGGAAGGGATAGCAAATGGGCCCTCTAAGCTGCCTCCATCTCCCTCTGGGGCAGGGCTAGCTCTGGCTTCCACCCTGGTTGGGGTCCCACTCCAGTCTGAGAGGGGTTCCTATCCCCTTGCAATGGGGTCAGGTTACTGACCTTGTCACACAAAGAAAATGTCAAAAAGGAAGATGTGGTTTATACAGAAAAGGTGGGGTGAGAGGGATGAGTTAAGACAAAGGGAGGGAGAAAGGTGCAGGGGGCTTCAGTGTAAATGCACATAATTTCAGAAGCATTGAGGCAAAGACATGGAACCACACCTTTGCACAGAAGATCTACTGGTCATTCCGAAAACGACTAAACACCTGGCTATTCAGGTAACACCAGAATAAGCCCAGAACAACAACAAAAGAAGTACACTTGCAACAATGTAGACACCCGGTTTCATTTCACAGCCATGAGAATGCACTACAAAACCACACACAACTATTCAGCAAGAACTATTAGAGAATGGGATCATTCGGGTCGGGCTCCACGTGACCTTAACCGAATCGACGCCTACCAATCCATCTATCATATTTATGCCTAGTCGGTCTACTGCCCCTCTTCTCTCTGACTAATAAGTAATTGTTTTGCAACGTTCAGCGTTCCCAGGGCAGCCTGCCTCATCCTGAATGGAAGGCTAGAGGACATCATGAGTACTCTGATTGCCTTCCAGAGGGTCGTTTGACCACATCATGAGAATGGATTGTCATTTTAAAGTTGTTTATTTGCCACTACCTACATTCCCAGAGGATCCTGTGCACCAGCTGAGTGTCTTGGCTCAAAAACGAATTTCCCGAGCCTACAACACCCAGGACCCTGACTGGAAGTTGTCGTGAGCACTCCGATTGGCTCCCAGAGGATCTTGTGACACACTACCGCCCTTGTTAGTGAGTCTCCGTAGGGCATCCTGCATACATAGCTGGTGAAAAGGGACAAAAGTAGAAAAGGGCATCTCCATGTTTGAGACTGCGAGTTCTGGAAAGGGACTAGGGCCAGAGCACCTGTTCAGGCCAGTACTTTGCTGTACTCGCCCTTTGCCCGACTACCACCCATAGGGATCCTTGACACAGTAACTATGTATTCACTGCAGAGCTGATGTTACCTCACAGGACCGAGTACCATCCCTGTTTTTGTTATTGATGGCTCCATTCCAGCCCAACTATGAATGTACGCCTGCTCATTCCGAGGCAAGCTTTCTCCCTTGCCATCTCACTCAGCCATCTCCCCTCTCACTCTTGAGCTGCACCCTTCCTTCACATGCTTGCTTATTCTGTACTATATCATGCTCCTTGACTTATCTTTGTACTCACTCTTCTCCTCCCCTTCTCTCATAGTCTTCAGCCACAACTTGGTCTAACTTGTACCTTATTCTCCTCACTCCCCATCTCTTTCCTCCCCCTGCACCCACATCTCTCAAACCCGACTATGCCATTCTCTCAAGCCATTCAGCCTCATCTGTTCTGCACCTACCACACAACACCTGCTCTTCTCCCCTACCTCCTATTACACTTTCACTTGGCCTCTGGAATGCACAATCCCTCTGCAACATATCTTCCTACAGAACTGACCGCTTCCACCATCGGGAAAATTTGGTGGCTATAGCATAATGGTCTGGTCCCGTGACTCTTTCAAGACACCACCAACGTAAATTTTCACAGTCATGTTGGTGTTCAACAAAGTGAGCAACTAAAGGAGAAGAAAAATTACGAGTCCTAATTCTGGACTTATGCTCCGAGATTCTCAGTTTAATGGGTCTAGAGGTTTTGCCTATATATGACTTGTCACATGAACACATAATCACGTAAATCACGTTTTTAGAATTACACGTCGTGTGATCCCTCAGTTTCCAGACTCCATGGTTGATGGTAACAGTATTGGTCACTGTGGTAGATCTGCACTGGCAACAATTACCACAAGGATAGTTACCAGTAACCCTTTCCATGCCTCACATGTTGAGACCCTGCAGTACCGTTATTTAGGTTACATAATAGATATACGGATCCTGCTGTGCATGGACTGGTATAAGTTCAGTTTTTTACGAACTTTCAGATTATGCTTTCTGCTTTTACCTCATACAGTGCAGTGATGTATTCTATGTACGATATATTTCGGGGCATAACAGATGACTTATCAGCTTTTTGTATCTTCTATTGCTTCATAGACTTTGTCTATCCTTGAATGGCATTTGGAGGTTCACCCTTCTGAACCCACTGAAATCCTGAACTGTCTATGTACTTGAGGTTGTACCACAGATAAAGGAATCACCTATTGATGGTACTTGATTGATAGATCTGGGCTTGATCAATGGTGAGCATAATTACAATTATGATGTTGCCCTTATTCCTTTTCTCCGGGTGCAGGATCTTCTTCTTTTTTATCATTACTATTGTATCACTTTTTCGGTTTTTCTATCTCTTATTTATTAATTAATTTATGACACACGGGTGGTCCTATTGTTGGGTTTTCCTTTATATTTTTATATGTCTACTTTATTTAGAGTGGAATTTATTTACTTCTTTACTTTTGGTTTTCCTTTTTGGCTGCTTGCATCTCACTCGAGTCTTTTTTACCAGAGAAATTTTATGACCACATTGTGGCCTTTTTTTTATTTTTATCCATTACAGATCTAATTAATTTGAGATTTGTTTCGGTGTGGCCGGACCGCTATTTCCTGGACTCTTTTGTCAGGCTCCTGGGCCCACCCCAAAAGGGTCTGAGATTATGGTAATTAGATTTTCTCTAATTAGAGTTTCTCCCCTACTAGTTACTTTGCACGTTCCAACCCAATGTTGGGGGACGGGTCCTTCTTCGGGATCCTCAGATCACTTGTTTTTATGTACGAACTATTGTGCTGTTTACATGTTTGGTTGTTCTGATGTTATATTTTTGTTTCTTTTTATTACTATTTTCTGTTTGGAGAACATACATTTTAGTGCCTCTCTGTAATTTGTAACATTTGTGTAGGTAAATCCAAGACACAAATGAATTTTCAAGAATGTTTATACGGGAATGCTACGTCCTGATGAAGATGGACATCATCTGTAATTCAGCCAGATGTGTTTTCCATCGAAACTACCTGTTCCAAGGCGCCATGCTCACTGTACTGTTTTTATGTATTTGTGGTTTATTTTGCATGTCACCTCAGTAGTTGACATATAGTATCCCATGTTAGATTTTTTAGAGTATGGGTTTATTATTATCATTTTTGTGAAGCTTCTTCAGTTTCTTGTTTTATGAAATGTTTGACCTGCTATATTTGGAAACAATGATTTTTCTTCCCTGTCACTTTCAGGATTCAATCCATCTTTGAATTTATTTCTAAACCATCCTGACTTTGCTCGGTTGACCAGGATTTTTCCTAGCCGAGGGATTCCCTTCTCTCCAGTGGGTTTAATCCACCGACACTGACTTAGACCCATCTGGGGACGATGGTGATCATTCCCCAGCTTGTGATCTGGCAGCAAGCTCTTAGCAGTCCTACTGGGAAATTAGTATTTTCTTCACACTATGCACTTTATTCGTGCTGTATAGTTGTATGTTCTATATTTACATTTACTCTTATTCATGTATGAGCTCTGATTTATTTAATAATCATTTTAATGTTTCTAATTAAATAAAGGAAAACAAATTTTTCATAAATTTTTTTGTGAATTATGTGCAGTGATCTAAGGAGTTGATATAGGGACCGCTCCCGACTGTTGGTGGGATTGTGCTTCTTTTAGTAGACTTATTCACACATCCGCTGGCTTGATTCTTGTGCTTTGTTGCTGGTTGCTTCCCCTTTTGCCAGCGACGTAGGGGGTACCCATCTATTGCATTGTTGTACAGCCTTACCAGCAGCCATCCCGAAGAAGGCGGTACAAGAGCTGCAAAAGAACATACTGAAGTACATATGGGAAGGCAAGAAACCGCAAATTCCGAAGAGGATCATGCTCCGCGGAATGGCGCTTGGAGGCCTGGGGGCCCCAGACATAGCAAGATATATCCTGGCAGCGCAACTCTCACATGCGTTCGCTTGGAACATTGTCTCCCAAAAACCACGTTGGCTGGAGTTAGAGGAAGCCTGGAGCCCGATCCCAATAGACTCATTGCCACACACGAAGAGGCCTTCGGGCCCACCAACCCCATCTCTGCTCTCAGCAATGGAAAGCACGATCCCAAGCTGGAGAAAAGCGGCTCGCCTCTGGAAATGTGGAAGTATGGAAGCACGACAGGCCCACTCACCCCCATCTGGAAGAACCCTGTCTTCACTCCAGGGGCCAAACAATTTCCACAGATGGAAGGAAGGAGGGCTGGAGAAGGTCCAAGACTTCTTCGAGGAGAGGAACCCCCTAGATTTTGAAGCCTGCAAAGCGAAATTCAGCGAAGTTCCGGAGACGGAGCAGTTCAGATACGCACAACTCGGGCACTGGCTTTCAAGTAACCTAATGAAAACCCACAGAAGTAGAGCTCACTGCCCTAGAGCGCACCCTGACAACTACTTCCCCAAAATGGAGAATATCAACCCTATACAAGTTTCTGAACAGAACTGACCCAGACTTCAAGGAAGCCTATATGCTCAAATGGGAAAGAGACATAGGAAGAACTATTGACCCAGAGGAATGGTGTCACATTTGGGACAGAGCACACAGAAGCTCCAAGTGTATAACCAACATGGAGGGGGCATTCAAGGTTTGCTACCAGTGGTACCGTACCCCAGTGATGCTCAACAAATGCAACTCCATGATCTCCCCGCTCTGCTGGAGAGGATGTCCGGACAGAGGCACTCTGTACCACCTTCTATGGACATGCCCTAAGGCCACCCAATTTTGGGACTCGGTACTAGATCCGATCAGAGCGATCACCAGCCTCACAATCCCATGGGACCCAGGAGTGACCCTACTGGGAGCTTGAGGCGAAGGCCAATTTGCCCAGACTGGCCGTAGGGCGGAACTATGCTCTCCCCTACTAACAGCCGCTAAAATCTCGATCGCCAGGATCTGGAAAAACCCAGAATGGCCGGCAATACAGATGTGGTGGTCGAAGTGTTGGGACATAATAGCGGCTGAGAAAATCACAGCCCTCAGGTTTGGGAACAGAGACACATTTTACCAAACCTGGTCTCCATTCCTGGACTACACAAACCAATACCCGGAGCTGGCCAGACAACCCCCCACACTCCGATGGATGGACAAGCAGGACTAAGGTGGCGGCGGGAGGAACAAAACACAAACTATCGCCGGTTGAACCCCAAGAGATGGGCACAGGCAAACCACCGGGGACTACTGGCCTCACTCCCACCCTTCCATCAAAAGAAAGCCAATGCTCACTATCAAGGACATGGAGTCGTAGGGACTCGGCATGCACCCAAGCCTCAGCCGAACTTTAAAGGCCGCCCTCATGTCCCCCTTGACCCGCCTCTCCGCGGATCTCCCCGATCCCCCTCCCCATCCCTCATGAAGACTTCAAAATTGGGTTATTAAGATTACTTGCCTTTTGTTGTGTTCCTCCTTCTTCTTGCTTTTTGATGTTTGATTCCTGTTATCATGCAGTCAAAATGCAACAAGACGCATCCCATACAATGCGATGCTGTAACATTGTTTGTATAAAACCAATAAAAACAAGTTTGGAAAAAAAAACAGCGATAATAAATAAAATAGAAAATGACAGTTTAGACACTCAGTGCCAATGAATCTTTTGCTGCAGCAGTTGTATACTTAAATCTCTTCCTCCACGGCTGCACCAAAATATTCCCCATACAGTACAACATTACTTCATCATTTTCTGCCAAGCCAAAACACTGCGCCATTTTGACCATATCGACCTTAAATTGCTTAAAAAGTGGTATCATGTATTTCCTCCTGGCATAAAGGTAGGCTGGGCAAAACAGGACAAAGTGCACAGTGTGTTCTACTTCATTTGGGCAAAAAGAACAGGCAGCTGGAATTCCAATTGTGCTTTAAGCTAGCTGAAGGCAAAATGCCAATACACAACTTCATGTAAAGAGCCCACATTAGTTTAACCTGCATACTATCCAGGTAAGGTTCACAACCAGGGGCTACTTTCCTAGATAAGAAACTAAGATAACTGAGCATATAAGATTTGCTTGAAATTCTTTCATTCACCTGTCCATATAGGCCTTCTTAAGTAGTGCTTTAAAATGTTCTGGAATTGATTTGGGTTGTTACCAGTAACCCTCCAGCCCCATGGTGGTAAGTTCCCTTCTTATGGCCTTGAACAAAAGCAAACTTGAGCCACCTGGGTGGGTTAATACATTCCAAACAGCTCTCCTATAATGACCCAGTTTACCTTTGGTCCACAGTCTAGCCCAAAGGAACACTGGCCTCATCTGACATAGGAAGCCAATGCTCTGTAGACCCAAATCCCACAATAACGGGACATGAGATGCATTAAGGGGCAGGACCAGGACTGAAATAAGGAATTTCTGCCCCAGGCATGGAGCATGCTTGGATTGCTCATAGCCCATAGTTCGGCTGCGTAAATTGCGGCTGGCTTACCTGACTCTTGTAAATATGAAAAGTAACACTAAGCGAGTGAACGGAGGATAGCACAGGGGCAACGTGCTGGTCTTGGAAGCAAGACTATGCAGGTCAACAGAGGTTTGAATACCGGATCTGTGCTTAGAAAAAAATAATTCTATAAAGAAATAAACCAGATCCTCCTCTTGTGCCTGGATGAATCTGGATACTGCTGCACAGCTCCTGGACAAATGAAACCCTGCCCACCTCACCTGATCGCTCCAAGCACAGTTGGCCATCAGGTGAACCCCCAGGTAATCGTAGCTCACAATCTGCTCGATAGAGCTGCCTCTCAAACCAACATTAAACCATGGAGATTTCTTGGCCCGTGGTTTACTTAACACCATAGATTGCGTTTTCAGCACATTAATTATTAATCCATTAGCCTCACAGAAGCCCTCGAAAATTGCCAGCTGCCTCCGTAAACCCTTTGGAGTCAAGGAAAGAAGTAGTGCATCATCGGTAAACAGCAGAATAGGACTTCACTCAAGTGTCAGCGAGGGAGTATCTGTTTGTATTTGACTCTATATTTTGACTCAGAATGAAATTACGATCAAATTATATTATGGTCAGCCATATGCTATTTTATTTTCACAACAGATGTAAACCATTAGTAACACAACCAGTGATTAAATACTTCCAAACATATGCTCAAATCAGATTGGGGAATTACAGCTAAATTGTTATAAGGAACACGACAATATAATCCCCAAAAGATGGCGCGTGGCTAAACTGAAGCGCGAGTAAAACAAAAGAGGGACCATGGCACGACTATTCCCATGATGACACAACAACAACACTAAATACTGAACTCAGACGCCATTCGGCGCCCCATTTAGCAGCCAATGCGCGTGGAGATAGTTATCGGAGGAAGAGTCACGGTAAGAGACCGTCTCAAAACTATAGTCCCGTATTGTTAGCTAAATTTCTCAAATGTAAGAAGCGCACACACGTAAAAAGCAGAGCGCATGCATATACTGATAAATGTAGAATATGATTGATTGTATTGCCCATTTCACTCACCAACATATATTGTACAAAAAGGATCTCTACCTTAACCACAATATAGATAAATGGCATAACTATGCATCACATGCTATTTGCATATAAATACGTTTGATGACAGTATAGATACTGATTATAGATACACTTGTTTTTAATTCACCGCATAGGGATTGAACCCTGTTATTGGTCGAGCATCCATTCCACAGCCCGATGGGGACACACATTAGAAGGTAAACTAATCTTAATAAACTAGAATGAATACAGTTTAACAAGTGTACTTTATCGGGTTCAAATCACTCAGACTCATTTTGCCTTTTCATTGTCCCTTTTCTTATTTCGTGTTTCTAACCCCGTGAATCCTTCCCTTCACCAACCCCCAACTGTCTGTGGCTAGTAATTGTCTTGTAAACTCACTTTACATGAATGTGAATGAACATCTCACACTTTGCGCAATGGTTTAAAATAATCAGTGTGTAACATGATATTTTGCAAATTTGATTTGTGTGCATTCTGTAAAACATCTTGAATCTTTACCTGCAATCATGTTTTTTTGTGTGCAAATTTTGGACTTTGCCGGGGATTGTGGGTAATACATTCTGGGCCGATTCGCACAAGTCAAACCTCTGCGGATTAACACAGTGTATTAAGTCACTGATTTGATAAATGCTTACAAGATAGCCGAAACACGTGTCATCACCAAGAGCAAATATTCCAAATAAATCTATGTTCTTAGCACTAACCTGCCACTGTCTGATATCTGAGTATTTCTGTCAAATACTTATATATTTTATATGTCGATCCGGTGAAGGGAATAACTGGCTTGTAATAACTGGATGGTAGTTCACCATTCTTAGTTGGAAATGTACATATTTTTAAAATGTTTTTAATTTATTATAATATAGCCATAATAATGGCTTTTTATAAATTGATCTTTTCAATCATCATACGACAGAAGAGACAGAACTTCCTATCCATCATTAAAAAATTCAACTATCTCATTTGAAAATTTGCTTTGAATCACATATCTTTCTTCCACCACCTCTCGCAGTACCCTATTCACAACATTCAATGAGTTATAATTAACAGGTGGTTACTCCTCAACAACTTATTTTATGTGTATCCATAACTGTGTAAAGTGATAAACAAGTCAGATATGGTTACCCCTTATATAGTTTTCCAGATGTTATCTTCCTCTATGCTTATCCGATTATTAATTCCCACCGCCCTCAGTGTATTGATCTTGTATGGGCCAAAATATTTATAAAGACATAATAGATGTTTTGCAGTCTCCAATTCATTTGTCCCACATAGCCTGCATTTGAGTTCTTCCCTTGGTAATCCACATCTTGCTCTTGTTACCTCTGTTACAAGGTCAAACTTTACCCGCATGTATTCCATGCAACGGTAAGTGTTTGAAACTCCTTTATAGTGCAGTTCCTTTAATTGCACTATATAATACTACATACATATTCAGACCATAAACAGCATTTGGATAGGTGTTTAACCTCTGAAGTGCGAAGGACGAGCTATCTCGGCCTTGACATTACTTCTGTGTTGCCAAGGACAAGATAGCTCGTCCTTTTTGGCACATTGTTTTGTGCGATCCCTGCAAATCAGGGATCGCACAAAACTTAAGTCCAACCCCCAGGCTATGTGAGGAGGAGGTTCCTCCTCATGGCCTGGGGGTTGGATTTCTTTCAGTTTCACATCGGCGTGTGTAACGCACGCCGACATGAGACTGAAAGTAATTTTCAAGCGGCAGCCGAAACGGGCTGCCGCAGTGAAGATGAAAGGTGAGTTTTTACCTTTCGTCCCCTCGATCTGCGGCACTTTTGTGCTGTTCAGATTGAGGGGGGTGTCATTGGAAAGGGGATACGCTCCCCTTTCCAACAAGACCTTTTTCAGAAGCATTGATTGGCGCAGATCGTTCGCAGAGTGCTTGATCCACGCCCAGCAATGCCCACTAGACACCAGGGATCTGTTTTTGTAGTGGGTGGGGGGGCAGGCTGCTTACTATGTAAGCAGACCTCTCCCACCACCCCCAAAGCATGGGGGCAATACCCTGGGGGCAGATGGGTGATCATCTGCCCCCAGGGAAGGGGGTAAACAAAAGTATATTTAGAAAACAGGGTTTTGGGTTGGGGTGGGGACCACTAGGGCACCAGGAATGTTATGGGCAAATGAAAGGGGGTGGCTCTCTCTCCCCCACCCTAAGTGGATGGGGGGCAACTCATGTAGCCCTCCCTGGGGGTAGATTTCTGCCCCAAGGAAGGGGTCAATGAGATGCCCCCCATCCACTTGAGGTGGGGGGCACCAGAAATATTGGTGCAGGACCCCCCCAAGCCTGGGGCAGTATGTTTTGCCACCCACCCTGGGGGCAGATGGGCACACACATGTGTGTGCCCATCTGCCCCTAGGGAAGGGGCAAAACAAAAACCCCACAAAATGTAGCATTTTCCCATCTGTGCCCAGGTAGGTGCACCCACACATATGAGGTACCGTTTTGGTTGCGACATCTGTCGGAACGCGGGAAGGTAGGAAATATGGTGTTGGCGGCATGTTTCGGTGGGTGGCCACAGTGAAATGTCTACAAATTGAGGGGTTTTTTGCAAATTTTGGACTTTGGCATGGATTGTGGGTAAATATTTCTGGGCCGACTCGCGTGAGTCAGACCTCTGTGGATTCCCATGGGTATCTTCTTTTCGGAAATGCATGGGGTTCCTTGTTTTCATTGGTGGTTTCCACACCCTAGGCCCAAATCTGTACATTGTCCACATGAGCAAAATCTGCTCTCCCAAAACACTTGGCGTTGCCAGTGGTTTAGCCTTTTCCCTTTGCACCCAGGTAGGTGCACCAACACATGTAAGGTACCGTTTTCTTTGAGACACCTGTGGGAATGCGGGAAGGTAGGACATGTGTTGTTGGCGGTGAGTTTCGGCGGGTGGCCAAAGTGAAATGTCTGAACATTGTGTTTTTTTCGCCTCATTTCGGCCTTTGCCATGTATTGTGGGTGATACATTCTGTGCCGATTTGCGCAAGTCAGACCTCTGTGGATTCCCACAGGTGTCTTCTTTTCAGAAATACATGGGGTTCCCTGTTTTCATTGGTGGCTGCGACACCACAGAGCCAAATCTGTAAGTTGTCCACAAGAGCAAAATTGTGAGGTACCGTTTTTGTCGGGACACCTGTGGGAACGTGGGAAGGTAGGACATGTGGTGTTGGCAGCGTGTTTCGGTGGGGGGCCAGGTGGAATGTCTGAAAATTGTGTTTTTTCGGCAAAATTCAGGCTTTGCCAGTGTTTGTGGGTAATACATTGTGGGACGATTTGCGCAAGTCAGACCTCTGTGGATTCGAACGGGTGTCTTCTTTTTGTAAGTGCATGGTGTTCCCTGTTTTCCTCGTGGCTGCGACACCCCAGGGCCAAATCTGTAGGTTGTCCACAAGAGCAACAGTCCTCAAAATCTGTTCTGCCGAAAAGACTTGGGGTTACCAGTGGTTAAGCCTTTTCCCTTTGCACCCAGGTAGTTGCACCCACACATTTGAGGTACCGTTTTTGTCGGGACACCTGTCGGAAAGCAGGAATATAAGACATGTGGTTTTGGTGGCGTGTTTCGGTGGATGGGCAGAGGGAAATGTCTGAAAATTGTGGGATTTTTTTCTGTCATTTTCCCAATTTCTCCCCAAACTATGGAATGTTTCCCAACATAGTTGTTGTCTGACCTGCGCAAATCACCCCTTCCGAAACTTGGAATTATTTCTACTTTTCAGAAACATATGCCTTTCTGGCTTCCCATTCAGCTTTCCTACCCTTCTCTTCCATTCCGTCCACGCATGTCCTATTGGACAAAAAAGGCCAAAATTGCCTACCTCTCTCAAAACGGCTTGTAACCATATCAAAATATGTTTTTTTGGTTTCCACTCAACCTGTTCTTGAAAGCCTGGTAAATAGCGAATTCAGCACAGCAAACCATTTTTTCCTAGCTGTTACAAGGGAAAAAACCACAGGCTTCTTTGTACTTCATTTTATTGGCATTTTTTGAAAAAACTCAAAATGTTCTCCCTTTTTGGCTATTTTCTCTCACCCCCCTACAAGAAACTAGGATTACGACGGCCTACATGTGGGGGGAAAAAAGGGACCAAATTTGGCAGAGATATCTCTTGTAACAAAAATGTTACAAGGGATTGAATGGCGACATACCGTAATCACCAAAAAAGGCCTTGGCACTGGGAGGGGAAAGCCCATGGCAGTTAAGTGGATAAAAACCATGCTGCAACCTCTCGTCCAAAGTTACATTCTTATGAGGAGTGGACAATGTCTCACCTGTTCCTTTATTAGACCAAAATCAGTAAGAGATTGTTTGCATTGTGTTATAAATCTTGTTACTCTTGGGCACGATTTATCTGCAAAACATTTATAAAAATCATTGACTAAAGAAAGAGGGTAAGGAATTTTTACTTAATAAATATAAACCTATTTTCTTCCATTTTCAATGATTTTGAATGAAGCTCTGTTCGACAAAGCAACAGGAGTAGACTAAAGTAAACTCAAGAGTTTTCCATATCATTCCCTCCTCTAGATTTATGCAGTACCAATTCTTTACCAAATAAACCTCTAAACTGTATAGTAACATCGGCACAACATTTAGGTTACATAAGGAAATCAGAGGTAACAATGACAATTTACAATACATTTCCTTAAATGATCTCATTGAATCCATTATAACAGCAATCTTTAATTTTAATTTCTTGAACAATAACGAAGGCGCAGTTACAAAGGAGAAGCCTTAATAGGCCATTTGTTCCAACCTCTGACCATTCATGGTTCAATTAAATTTCTTGTACCTTTTATTCTTAATAAACATATTTGTTTTATTTTTCAGTATTAACCTTAAGAAAATTTACCTCGACATTTTTTATTTAAAACAGGTGAACTTTGTTTGTGATATATAGAAGTAGAACCCCTTTGTAAAACGTTGTCAGCATACGCCTACCATAGAATCTTCAAAACACAAACGCTAGGAGGGAAATGATTTATACATAAGATATATGTGAATTAAATAAGCTTGAGGCCGAGACACATCCCTGTGTCTGACCTTTGGATGAAAAAAGGGACCAGGCCAGAAGTATTCTTGTCCACGAAAGATGGAAACCTGCCCTAAACCGAGTAAAATAATCAAAAACCTTAGGTTCTCCCTCATCCTAAAACCTTAAATAAAAGCAAAGCCATAAGCTTCTTCTTCCCACTAAGATTTAGTCACCTTTCCTTTCCATTCCATGCAGTCCCACAGTGCAGAAAAGGTAAGTCCATCTAAAACACACAAACACAACACTTAACTAAATACATTATTTCCACAATATCGTGTATCTGTTAATTCCTTCAAGGGACAAGCATGTAGCACTACCTAGCGGGACCCAAATTGGGATTGGAACAGCATTCATGAATGAGCTCCTTCCAATCACCTTCAGAAAGAGAATGAGTGAGCTCTCTCCACTCACCTTCAATGATAGGAGCAAGGTGTAAAGACCGGAGGGGGGTCTGCACTTCCTCTCTCTATATTGTAGAGGGGAGGCACAGAGATCCCTGCCAAGATTCTCTATTATTAGTACGTGGTCGAGCAATCAAGGGCCAGATTCTCGGGAGGTGATGCGAGCTGGTTCTTAAGTACAGTGTAGTCCCCAAGCACCCACGAAGGAATGTCCACACACTGTATCGGTTTAAAACACAGTCTGTATATAATTAATATTCATGGTCATATACACGATCACGATAACTCACTTTGTACTCCGAAAATCAACAATGGTAAATATGTACAATTCTAAAGTGGTACCACTAACGTTACTCAATCTTATTAAAGTGCATACAGTCAGAATGACACACAGATCAAAATTAAGAGGAAAACAGCAGTAGACAGAGGAAGGAAAGCAAGATGGTTGAGCAATAGGCAGAATACTGGTAACTACCGTTAAACACAGCTCTGGGTGGAGATCCCCCCACCTGGGCAACCTGTAGAAGAAAGATACAAGCCCAGTCCATATATTGTTCACCCTTAGACTTCCCAATAGTTCTGCAACCCCAAAGTACCTTGGTGTTGTAGCGTTCCGTGTCAGGGAAATTGACAACCCTTCTTGAGTGTCCCCCCCACGGGTCGTCGAACGTCCGACAGAGAACAGGTCGAGCTACGACAGTGAAGTGGCCGCGTCGTTCCTAGCAGTGCTTGTTGACGGGGAAGCGTAAACGTCCTGCCGTCCTGTTCCGGACCGCAAAGAGTTGAAGAACTGTGGCCCAGCAAGGGCGTCGAGTCGTCGGCATCTCTGTGGTCTTTGGGTGGCGGGAAACCAACCAGTGGATTCTCCTCGGCGCGTCAACGGTCAGGCCTTCTCCAGCCGGATACGGTGGCGACAATGCAGGCGAGAGCGTCCTTCGATCAATGAAGTTTTTAGGCAACGGGAGCACAGCGGCTCCAGTCGGCGACGGGAGTCGACGACAGTGGCGGACAACAGTCCGGGCCCTTCTCCTTGGAGTTCCTCAGCAGTCCCCGTATCGGGTCGGCAGCCTGTCGAAGGTCTGTCTACCAGGGAGCTTAGGCAAAGATA
Source organism: Ambystoma mexicanum (assembly GCF_040938575.1). Classification (NCBI taxonomy): domain Eukaryota; kingdom Metazoa; phylum Chordata; class Amphibia; order Caudata; family Ambystomatidae; genus Ambystoma; species Ambystoma mexicanum. The sequence continues at coordinate 56,924,412 of NC_090935.1, read as the reverse complement.
AGCTGTGCACAATGGTCTCTCGTAGCTCGGGAAGAGGGCGCCTTACCAGGTGCTCTCTGGGTCAGTTCTTGAAGCACAGCAGCTTTCCGATTGCGAAGGAGAGCAACAGCAATTCTTCTCGTCCAGCAGGGCTTCAGGATCAAGCTTCAGTTACTCCAGTTACTCGTTGTAGTGGACTTCAGCTTCTGAACATGATTCCTAGCAGTGAGAGGTCCCCATATATACTGTTGATCTCCCATTCATTCCGCTGGGTCACACTGAAGCATCCAATCATGACTACGGGCATTCACGAGGCAGGCAGCCTATCAGGCACACAAGGTATTCAGGCCATTCACTTCTCTCCAGACACTCACAACAAGTTATGTGTATTGGGACAAGTACCGAGCCATTCAACACTCCAAGCTGCATTCATGCCGGTTTCGGGCAGGGCTGTCTCAACCATTGTGTGAACCACCAGATACTAGACAGCCACAACATAGAATGTATATTCGTCACACACTCCATTCACCTAGGTCCCACCCACAGGCGTACCCACAACATACGGTCATTGAGAAGGCTCCAGCCAGTCTGGTCGGCACTTCCCCACACTACCATATACGGAACTTCCACGCAACAGCCAGTCAGGGGGAAGGGACAGAGGTAGGGCTTCCCGGGACTTCGGGAATATCAGGGCAACAGGTGATGGAGGGCAAGAGGCCATGGGGGCCATTTTGTCTCCATCAGGAATCTACCGATTCCAATGACAGGGTGTCAGGAACTGAGGGTGGAAGATATGGAATCACTGGAGGTACTAGCGAGCTGCATTGCTACGCTCTAGTCCTCAGCCAACATGGCAGAGTTTTCTATAAATTCTGGCTCCGCCCCCTGTTTCGGTGCGTTGTATCTGTGTATTTTCAAGCTAACGCTCTGTTTACTCTAAAGTACTCGCCTTCTTCCTTAGGCTCCTCGTAGCCGTTTGTTGTGCTTCCTACTTTCCAGCCTGTGCTTCCCTTGTTTCTTGTTGTTGGTCTTTTGTACGTCTTTTGACTTCGTCTCCATTTAGGCTCCTGAGCCGGTCTGTTTACCTTTTTGCTTCGGCATCCCTCGCCGTTCCCTACTCCCCGCCTGCGGTCTCTCCGACTGTGCACGGCTCTACTCTCTTACCTTATCTGCCTTCGGCTTCCTTCGCTGTTTTCAGCTCTCTGCCTGTTGTTGATCCGACTGCACGCGGCTCTACTTTCTTACCTTTTTTTGCTTCGGAGTCCTTCAATGTTTTCAGCTCTCTGCCTGTGGTTGTTCCAACTGCGTGTGGCTCTACTTTCTTACCTTTTTTTGCTTCGGCGTCCCTCACTGTTTTCAGCTCCCCGCCTCCGGTCTTCCGACAGTGTGCGGCTCTTCCTTTCACCTTTCTATTGACTGTACTTTCTGCACTGCGGTGTCTTGCCTTTCCTCCCTTTCACCTGGATTCGGCCATCAATTTAGTTTCTATCCTTTAGTTTCTTGGACCTCCCTCTTTTCTGACTCTGTGTAGGATACCTCTATATCTCATCTATTCTTTTGTAGTTTCTTACCGAATCCTGATACTTACTTGCAGGATAGGTACTTTTCCTTGCTACTTCCAGTTCTGCTGTCTATGTAGAGGATTCAGCCTCTGCTAGTTCGTCTGTGACAACTACCCAGCTCCCATCAGCCACCTTCAGTGTTATCTTCTGGCAACTCAGCTGTTTGAAGTGTTTCCTTCGCTTACCCCTGGTTCCTGATGGCTTCTCATCCCATCTCCTTCAAACAAGATCCTCAGGGATTTTTCTGCCTTTCGGCTTTTTCCCTGGATGTGAGGCTGGCCCCCTGGGAGCCCGCGCAGGCAGGTTCCCATCACTGTCAAGGTGGCCTCCGGAGGGGCTAGACCTTATCTACACGAGTGGAAGGTCTGGACTCCTAAGGACAAGACTTCCAACAAGAAGAAGAAGCGCCCAAAGACCAAGGTTACTCTCAAGGGCCAAACTTCCGAAGGTGAGGAGCAAGGGCAGGTGGAACCAGAGCCTGACACTGGGCCTGGGCATCCCAAAATGGAGGACGCTCAGGGCACCAGTCATTTCAGCATGGAGCTGCCACCAGCCCGTACCTGCTCTGTGGGTCACACACAGGTGCCCAAAAACATACACTAGGGGCACAGGGTTGAACCCCTACTGATGGGTGCCATAAGGGTATCCCACGGGTCCGTTCACCAAACCAAAGGAGAGTGAGCTGCACCGCCAGGAGTCCCACATGAACTCCTGCGTGGAAAACACGACAGAACATACGTTAAAAAGCAGTAAAGGACAAGGATACGGAGGCCCTGTCCCTCCGATGCATTTCAAGCATCACACAAGGGTAAACTATTTTGACGAGCACTCTCTACTCATCTTTAATATGATCATCATGGATGAGATCTTCCATCTCTCTTCCAGCTCTTCTTCAGAGTGATTAGCATCAATGTGTTCTCCCCTACTCATTGTCAGATTGATCGAAATGGACAAGCCTTCTCTATTCATCTTTAATGTGATAAGAATGGGTGAGCTCTTCTATCTCCATCCATCTTCCATCTCTTCTTCATGGTAATAAGCATCGATTTGCTCTCCCTACTACACATTGTCAGCTGTATCATCCCATTCCTCCTTTTCTTCAGATTTTTCAACATGAATGAGCTTGCTGCAACTTACCTTGAGAGTGATTCGCATGTTAGAGCTTCCCCCACTCCTCTACAGTGTGAGCAGTATGAATGAGACATCCCTCATTTATCATCAGACAGATCCGCATGGATGAGATCTCCCACTCACCTCAATATTAACCATCCTGGATGAGCCGGCTCCGATTTACCTTCAAGGAAATGAGCCCACTGTCCTTCAGAGTGACCAGCATTTGTGAACTCCCCCCTTCAAAATTATTAGAACGGAGGAGTCCTCCCCCAACTACCTTCTGGGTGATTGCCATTGATGAACTCTCCACTCTTTTCTCCAGAGTTATATGCATGGGTGAGTCCTCGCCCACTTACCTTCAGAGTGATCAGCATTGATAGGAATTTCCTTTGGTCGCCGACTAACACAGCGTTACTGATGATGGGCACCTCCATCTTCAGAGCCTCCTCAATAGGGACTGGGGGAATATTTTCACCTCCTGCTGTGATGACCAGATCTGCAATTGAAAAAAGGCACTAGTCATAACGGGGCATATCCCAAGAAGAGAGATGGTGCTGCAACCTGCCTGGCTACTTTAAAATGAACTGAGCTAATGTGCTCGCTACTGTGCATTACATACTGGTGCTAAAATATATGGGCCCTCATTACGACCCTGGCGGAGGTCCATGGTGCAATTTGCACCATGGACCATGGCGCAGAGCTGCCAACTCCGCCATGGGGGTTGGCGGACTTACCGCCCCATTCCGACCTTGGCGGGGCGGTAAGTCCCCAATCCCCATTTACCCTTCCCCATTCCCATTTTTGCCCCATAGGGTAAAATACGGGTAGAATACGGTGGCGTAATTAACGAGGGCACCGTAGCGCCATGGATTTTTCCGCCCGGAAAATCTGGGCGTAAAAATCACCATGGCGCTACGGAAAGTCCTAATCTGGCGGAGAGGTACGCCATGCATTACGCTGGCGTAAACCCCTCTCCGCCAGGGTCGTAATGAGGGCCATGATCAGAAAGTGGCATGTGGCCTCCAGACAAGAGTGACTCAGCCTTTTGATCTTTTTTGAGGTTAATGACATAAATACCAAGTTGAGTTGGGCAATAATCATTGTATTAAACATATTCTATCATAAGAGCCCTGGCGAAGTGCTGTACAAATACTGTTATAATGATTCTCCACAGCATTAAAGCCTGACGATCACCATAAGCCCTGTCTTGATGCATTGCACAACATAATCAAAATACAAGTATAAAAGTGTAGAATTTATGGAAGGACACAGCGCTCAGTATTATGCTTCGCAAGAAGGTCACCTTTTTTGCCTAGATGGAAAACAATGATTTGGTGCCAAAGACTGCTGCAACTGAGTAAGTTACACCATTAAACATGAAATCTGTTTAACGATAAAGACCTATTTCAAAGAGAATGCGATTTACTGGACAGCAGAAAGTGTTATATAAGTATGTATTAATTACAATATCCAATGTTTACATTTTTTTGTATCTACTTGAGCTTCTGCCAGGGATCGAGAACATTTCAGATATAGAAAAACATATAGGTCTTGCACATACCATATGACAATGAGAAGCACACATTCTAGGCAGCAAGTTAGAACTGCTACCTTATGTACCCCAAATGAGGTCTTGTGTTTTGCAGTGAAGGCCACAGCACTCACTGTGGGCCATTCTGAATATAATTGTATTGATTTAGGTGCAGCCTTACATTTTTGTTTCCGTAAGCATACACGTCCGATTGTATGGTTTTCTGATTAATTATCTGTATTAAAGATTACATTAACTGCATTAATCACGTCATGTGCATAGACATGATCTAAAATGCACCAGCATACTGTGTATAGGATGGGTCCCTAAAATAAAGGTCAGGCTGCGTTGATCGGTTAATCATTCTCTAACATATATACAAAATATACTGTGGTGAATCGTTGTGCATTAAACAAAAATGAGGGGCATTTTAGGAGGAAAAGTGCATATGAACCGTCATCAAAAAAGCATTAGAAAGGGAACCATGAAACACCATGTAATGAGGTATTAGCAAGCTAGGCATGTTTGTTGATGCAGTCAAGCGGGAAAGACCGGAAGTCATCTGTGATTAGAAAGGGGAGGGGACCCATAAGGCACCGCAGGATTGACAGCTCAGAAGGACTCATAGCACATGATTCAATGGAGCGAGAAGGTGCCGGCAGGAAAGACTGAAGCAGGAGATGGCAGGAGACAGCACCATGCTTATAAACTGTTGCTCTTCTCAAGGAAATGTAAAGCGCTAAGTAGCTTAGATAATAATTTCCTCTCTGTAAGAATATGTCAAGCTTCACTTGGTCGTCACTAAGTTCAGACAGAACCCCTTCCTCCTCATCTGTGTCTTCTGAACTGCTCGGTGGATTCTTGCCTTTCTTCTTGTGGGTATTCCTCCGTTTTTGAAGAGATACGTCTTCCCAGAGTCAAAGCCACTATGCCGTCTAGATGCACAAGACCGGCAAGGGGCCCCTTCCCGGGGAAGCCAAGGCAGAGGAAAAAGCCGGACGGCTGAAAATACCTCTGAAGTAAGATGGTCCTTGATTATTAGCTGTGCATAGTCCAATTACAGGATCTTGGTAGGGAGGTAGGTCATGAAGTAAATAGTCTGCAAGGTTTGCAACGGAAAGGAGATCTCTGGAGGTCGATGGGACTGGCACTGCAGAGTAGTCCCACAGAGGCGTAACCATAGAATAGTGTCAGCTGTGAGGTTGCCAGAAGGGCGCAGAAGTCAACAGCAGAAGGGCAAGGGCAAAGTAACTGCAGCGGAGAAATGAGATGGAGCTCGGAATACTGAGAGAGAGAAGTGCCTTCAGGAACGCTATAATGCAAGCTCCGAAAGAGAGCAGCAAGCGAAGAGCGCAGAGGGAGCGTGATAAGAAGAAAAGCTAATGCTGGGGGGAAAAAAGGCAGGAAAGGCGGAGAACGAACAGAGGAATGGCGAGTACCGAAAAGAAGGCAGAGCGCGAACGCCGCTAAAAGGAGGAAACAGAAATATGGAAGGGTTCCGAACAGGAAAGAGAAGAATGACGTGAAACGCTGGAAAACAAGGAGAAAAAACAGAGGACAAAAGCTTACAGCAAGTACAGAACGCAGAGGGGAACACTAGCATTAACCCAGGAAGCCGAAATTGAAGGCAGGGTGACAACGCAAAGAGCCGGACGGAAAAAGCTGTTAAGTAGTCTTTGAAGTCGGCCATGACAGGCGGAACACTAGACCGCTAAGGCAGCGTGGCTAGAACGTGATGGCACATTCAATGGCAGGGGCAGTGGAACTGAGTCCACAAGCACCAGGTGGGCAGGCGCGTGACAGAATGATATCAAAAGACTATAAAGAGTGTCCTGTCTGTAAGGGGGGTTTGTGTATTTTACAGGGATGCTCTTCTAGGTTGTTTCCCTGCATTGCAATTACTTTTTTTATTATCAGTACAATACAGTCAACTGGTGACCATAGAGTAAATGATCAGTACACATAACAAACAAGCATCAGTAAAACAACACAAATAGTGAAAGATCAAAAACGGAACAGGTTTTTTCCTGTGTATGATGATCAGACTCTCACATTTGAGGAGTAAATGCTTTGTGGATTCGAGAGAGTCACCACCGCAGAATCGATGACTATTTTCACTTTTGGGTATCTTTAGTCTCGCCACCACAATCTCTAAAGATTCTGCAAGATTGAACTTGATACTAATACACTTCCATGACAAGTTATCATTAGGGAATGAGTAGAAATATACCGGGAGGTGCATTCCATTGGGGCATGACATTAGGTAAGAACCACTATTTACTTTAGTGGCCAGATTAACTGTGGAGGATTCTCGATCGAATAGCGTAGCCATAGTTTTGGCTATTAGGTGGCGCTGAAAGTGTTACCTTTAAGCCAAAACTATTGTAATTAAAATAAAAGCTTTAACATAAGATCTTTTTATCGGGGCTTTGCATGAGGGTCTGTAATGCTTTTCAATGCAGATGACATATGAGGGTGGATTTGTGTTGTTTTGCTGTGTCCCACCACCTATTTAACGCCCATCTCTAAGTCAAATGTATATGATTTCTGCCTTTTCTCACCCATCTCCACCGAAAACCACACCCCTTTTAAACTCTTTACCTACATTTGTATTGTGTGCTGAATATTGCAGCTATTTTACTTCCTAAATGTCGGCTGCCATATGTTTAATAAAAAGTTATTTGACTTGATTGAAGCTTTAAAAAATATTGACTACACCTTTTAAATTATGTTAAATATTTGAATGTATTTTGTATTAAAAATAACCAAGTTACTGTTGTAGTTACGTTTTGATCTAAAATGTCTTTGAAAATGCCCATGTACTGATTTGTGGGTGTTGGTCTAGTGTGCAGAATGTTAGTGATATCACTGTGGTTTCAATCTGTCTGCAGTATGTGCTTCTTTTCGGCAAAGTAGCCATTTTCTTTCACCGAATCGTGGTGTACCGAGGACAGCGTGCACGAGCCCGAAGAGCACCTGAGGCGTGCCCTTCTTTCCTGGCTCATGAGAATGCAGGTATAGGTGAGAGCACAGGAGGATCTGTGCCGAGGGTGTCTCGTTAACGCTCCTGTGGGGCCAGTGTATTTGTATAGGCTTCAATCAATAGGGGGACGTTGAGGCTGTAGGCCTTTTGTGACTGCTCTGAGCAGGGCAAGGTCAGCAATCAATGGAGACCATAAGAAGTCCTCCCAGCAGCCACGCTGGGCTTATTGGAAATTCATTACTTCCCATAAGCCTCTGTCTTTTAAATCAATTGAACCCCCCTTGCCTGCCAACAACCCCATAACAAGGCATAGACAGGGTAGGGCCTGAGTGGGCAAGGCCCACCCAAAATCTATAAATGCACACTGAGCAGCGCTGTGTGGGGATTTTCATATGTTAATATCACTCTGGTGGGCCCACCTGCATTAGCTTCAGACCCCACTTGTTAGACAATCCTGACTACGCCGATGATAATAAGTACTGCCTAAATGGTGTAATTACATCACTTTACGAAGTCACGATTTAGAGGCTAAACTTGTCTTCCAGAGAGCCGCTCCACAGCCGCTTCCGATTGCGGGGTCGCACTCAATGAGGTCCACAGCTAGCCCCAAACCATCCTGAGCTCATTTTTGATGTTTTAGTTTCACATTCCTGGTGTTCTCGGTATAACGGGGATCCGCGAACCCTAGAAACAAAGGCTCAGCGTCCAAAAACATGCAGCGCATTTCTTTTTGGGTTCCCGCCGCCACCCTAAGTCATTTCCCAGGAACTGGGTACAGAGGCAGTCTACCTGCAGGGTTTTCAAGCGTCTGAGCCCCCATGAAAGGCGTGCAAACTAGGATAATGTCAAGACAGAAATTAACTACTAGGCACTAAATATCATGTCAGCGCTCAGGAAATATGACACATTCAAGCTAAGACCCTGCTCTGTACAACCACCACAATACTGAGGGTACGGGGGCTCAGAATAGCTCAGCGGGTAAATGTACCAGCAGTAGGGATGCGTGCGCAGATGCGTGCAGAACTTGCAGGACACCAGTCCATCGCCAGACTATCCACTGCTGCGCTATTAGGCTGTCTAGTAATAACACCTACTGTTTACATGGCAATTCGGTTTGTGTTGTGCACAATGAAATAGTCATCTGCATCTCCCTTGAGGCACTATAAAGCCTGGATTATTTAATGGAAACCATTACAAATGCGAAGTTCACAGAGTGCCAGCACTTACTGCCAAGACATCTAAGCACTATCGAAAGCATAAACTACAGCCAACAAACGGGGTGCACTCTTAAAAAATAGTATGTGGAGGCAAAGGTTTATTTCAGTCTTCAACTTATCTTATCTACGTTGCGGCCTGAATATGTACTCGGTGCAGTCATGATATGCTGGAGACAATTCCAACAGAACTATCATAGCCCAGGAGCACCAGCACAACCTCCCACTGCTAGTGCTGCCATCTTGTATAGTATCACCATTTTATACCATTTTAATCCGCAGATGGCGTGTGCAGCCATGATATGCAACTTGGTATAACTTCACAAGCCCATGTGTTGTGAGAATATGCCAAGTGCAGCCTCAGTCACCTAAGCACGGATAAATGTAACCATCTAAAGCCTTACATGCTAGGTAAATGATTCTGCTGCTGTGTTTAATAGGTAAAAGGCTGGGATTTAAACCAGTGTTATGTTGCTGGATGGATAGAGTTACTAGCGGCAGGCGCCTTACCCACTAATCTGTCTCCATCACTTTCCCCATATTACATAAAAATGTAATTATTTTGAAAAGAACCAAAAAAGTACAAAAGGATAAGTGATTTGTTTAGTTTGTAATGAAGTATCATACATGAAACATAACAAGCATTGGCAATGCCAACAGTTTGGGCTTTTGTGTAGGCAAGGGAAAGGCATTTGCCAGGCACAGCCGTAGTGGCATTAACTGGCCATTGATGGTAGCAGGTGCAAAATGGTGCGAGTACCTGGGCATCTAATAGCAGTGTCTGGCGAATGATTGATACTTATACGCAAGGCAAACCGGTTGGCTTTGCCAATGCTTGTTTTCTTTGTAGCTAGTTTATATTTCCCATAAATGGAGTCTGTAAAGCTAAATAAATAGTGGGGGCTTTAGCAAGATGCGGGTTCAAAGATGGCAACGGTGTCAGCTCCCCTGAGAAAGAAAGACTTTAGAAAATAGCCCTGTGTGACAATTGAAAGCCAGCAGAGAGGGCCAGCGTTTAGGCACCTCCAGTGGCAGTCCACAAAGATTCAAATCTAATAAAACATACACAATCATTTTTGAGGAGCTCATCTCATGGCATCAAACTCCTTACTATGTTTTACAGGCCAGATATTAGCACCGTATGTTATAATCAGCACTATTTGTGTTAAATAGATCTTTAGTAGGGCGTGTAAAGAATGACCACCATGCCTGTGTGGAAACGATATGATCACCCCCAGGTGTTGGTTAATGGTCATCAACTGACTATGCCAAGTGATATTTGTGTCAATGTTGATACCCAGATATGTATATTAATCCACCAGTTCAGTAATGCAGTCATCCAAGGACCATTTAAATCCCTTCTATTTAGCTTTGCCCTTCGGCCGGGTAAAAGGCCGTGACCTTAGTTTTTTTTATGTTGATTGTTGATCCATTTAAAGTAGCATAAGCACCAAGAAGATGTAGTTGTTCTTGGAGTCCACTGGGGGTGTAGTCCATTATGACCAGGTCGCCAGCATAACCCAGCCATTGAATGAAAGAGGCTGCCATTTTGGGGGGTTGGATTTTATCAGATGTTAGTGCCAAGGGTAAACCAACTAGATAGAGGTTGCATAGAGTTGGTGCCAAAATGCACCCCTGTTTGAGGCCATGATGTGTTGGGACCCAATCTGTAACTCCACCTAGTCTACTTAGTGCACCTCTCTCTCTGCTATTGCAGTATAAGGCAATGATCATCCTGAGTAATCCAGACGGAATATTCCAATGTTGTACTTTTCTCCAGAGACTCTCTTTGAACTGAATTCATGCAGGTGGCAAATACAGCTTGATTACGGATTGTACAACAGTGACCAGCGTTCGACTATTCTCCAGTGTGCAGGGAATTTTTAGGAGCCTGTTTGATTGAAAGGTATGATGTTATTTTTCCCAGTTATTTCATTTGTTTGATAGCACTCGTCAAATATTTTAGCTGGAGTATCCAGCATAGTCAGGATTCTATAATGGCTATTATTATTGCGTAAACTGGGTCTCTAATGCTATCTGTCCATGAATGGGGTAGAGAACCAATTAACCTTATGGTCAGAAATAAGGAGGGTAGGAACCTTTCGGATCATCTGATTTTGCTTTAGTAATGCAATGAATATAAAATGACTGTTCAATAAATACAATAACCATCCTTTGACTCTACCAAGGAGCTGGGCTCACACCTAGACTCATAATCCAGAGTTTCTAGTCTGTATTTATTCATGGACAAATGGAGGCTGATTGGTTTAGATATTCCCACACATATTGTGAATTATCCCTCCTAGGTCCATCATCATTTCATGAAAGCCATGCTGAAGAAACCTAGCCTTGACCCAGCCACTCTAACCTTGAGTGTGCAGCCTTCCATCAAGGCTCACTGCAAGAATTAGTGGTTATGTCTTTGCAGCCTGGCCTGCCCCTGCCATAGGATGGTCCTGTTAATTTGGAGGGCTGGGACAACATTTTACCAACGGCTGATGCTGGCAAAGCCTCCCCCTTGGCACTTCTTGGCAATTTCAGTGGGTACAAAACACAGCTGCAAGACTACTCCTAGCCCTAAGCCCTAGAGAACACATCTCACCCACCCTCTATGTCCTTCACTGGCTTCCGATCGGCCAACGATCCACCTTTAAGGCAACGTGCACACCCGCCGAGCACGCCACAACACAGGACTGGAATGCCGGCAGCGTAAACGTACACAATGCAGGCCTGACAGAAACCTCAGATCAGGCGTAGCACTTCTTCTTTTTCATTCCAGTGACAGATTCAACAAGATCCGCCCATGCACCCACCATCTGGAGCTTGATCCTACTAACCATCTGTTGCATAGAAGATAACCAAACCTTCAGGAAGTCTCTCAAAACTTGGCTTTTCCCTTCGACAGCCATCTCCTGGTTGAATTATTACTCACCTCTAACAGGAATGCTGGGGCACCTGAGAAGTCGACAAGGGGGGATATATCACCCACCATTGAATGCATCTCAGTCAAGCCTTTTGACAAGCTCTGCAAGACCTTTTTCCGTCCAGGTGTCAGTCTTTCTTCACGGTAACGTCAAGCAGGCCATCACGATGTAACATACCCTCACCCGCCTGACCCACCCACCTTCATACATCTCAATAACACTACTCGGTTATACATACCCAAAACACGCATCAATAACTCCAGTAGAATACAACTGAGACCCCGACAAAATGTGGACCAGCCCTCCACTCTGTCTCCTGATAACTACGGGTTGCTGCTAGGGACATAGCCACTTCCTACCCACCTTCGCACTTGCTCAAAAGGCACACATGCATCCTTTTCTGGCCTCTCACATCTCTGACTATGATCTCCCGAAGGGCGTTCATCCCCATAGTGCTTCGAGGCCATACCAAAGGCAGTAGGCAATTTACAAATGCCATATAATATAACATAACATTGGCCTAGCGGGGATACTGTGGGCTTCTTCAATCTTCCTTTCAGGTTCAGAGCTTGCTTTTCTAGTTTATATAATTGTATTAACTTACTATTAGTCTTGGGTAGATACAACTACTTAATAATGATAATACTTCTGTGATGAACGTGTGGATGGTGCTTTATTTATTCTTTAATAATTGTCACATGTAACTTCTATTTTGCAATGTACACATTCTACACCCACAATTGAGTAAGGAATAAGGAACAAGTTACTTACGTGTAACTTTTTTCTCCAGCATGGATATCTTTCATGGATTCACATGCTTGTGAATATTCCCCGTCGTCAGGCTGGGAATCATCAGTAAAAATAAAGCAGTTTTGCTTGAAGGTTAAAACTGCTTGGACTTGTGTAGCCCACTGCGGTCACTTTGCGTCATGCTGCCCCAGCCAATGACAATGGTCCTCCTTAGCTCCACCCCTGGTGTCCATCTTCAGATTTAAAAGTGCACGGTCAAGTGGTTTTACGGGGAGAGTTTATTCTCTGTGTCTACCCTGCTGGAGGTGTGGCTACTGCTGGAGCTCTGCTGCTTTTCCATAAGGAGTAATTTTACTGTGGAACGCCAAGCGGACAAGTGGAGTCAAGTGGTCTTACGGGGCAAGTCTTTTCTCTGTGTCTACCCTGCTGGAGGTGTGGCTTACTGCTGAAGCTCTGCTGCTTTTCCATAAGGAGTAATTTTACTGCGGAACCCCAAGCGGACAAGTGGAGTTATGTGGTTTTACAGGGCGAGTCTTTTCTCTGTGTATACCCTGCAGGAGGTGTGGCTACTGCTGGAGCTCTGCTGCTTTTCCATAAGGAGTAATTTTACTGCGGAACACTGAGCGGACAAGTGCAGTCAAGTGGTCTGACGAGGGGCTACGAGGAGCTGCAGATACGGTTTACCTAAATTCTGGCTGCTAGGTCTTGTACCACCTTGTTCCGCCTTGTACTGAATACGTTGATCCCTCATATTTTATATTCTGCATTATTAGTGCTTTGCTTTCACTGCGTTGACCATGCCAAAGCGCTGTGCATTGACTGCTATTAAAACACGCTCAGCCAAACACAAGGCTGGAGAACCACCAGCCCTCACCTATCCAGAACCAATTCTCTCTCCACCTACTGGTCCTGGTGGTGCTATATGTCTCACCTCTGCTTCACAGCTGGCCAAATCGCTGATGCATAGAGGCAAGACTATTGAGGCGGAGAGGGCCAAATACTTCCATGAAGTTGGAGAGGTAGTTGGGGCGGAGTTGTACCAGATGTCTCCAGTGAGGTGATTAACAGTCTCCACATCGCTCGTTCTTCGAAAGCATGCCCACAGCGCGTTGTGGCTTTGAAACATCCAGCAAACATTAAGCCCAATGCCAAAGCTATTTCTAAGGCCACATGTGTTGCCAAAATGACTGACTTCTTCCCTATTGCTGAATCTGGAAAACAGGGTCAAGTCACTCCCCTGGGTTGGGGTCGCAACTGGGGGGGAATTTGGATCTGACTTGCTAAGCAAGATGCTGGTAGCTCTGCCATGTTTGGGCACTAAAACAACTGAGCACGTCATGAAGGCATTAATCACTGCTGGCTTGGGGCAAGATGTGACCTTCGGTATCAGTGCCTCATCTCTGGTTCTGACCAGCTTGCCTATTCACGGCATTCTGCACCCCTGTGCTCTGCCCTGAAGCCCAGTGGTGGGCACAAGGGACATGGTGCCGACGGAAGAGATTGAGGTGTAGCCCGACAAGTGTACGGAAATTGGGCTCTCCTATAAAGAAGCGCAAACTGCCGATGGTTGTGGGAGAGCCAATGAAGATAACTTTATTCATACTATTCAGGACTCTTTCTCTACTTCCATCCCCCTCTCTGCCTCCTAGGTGGAAGGTACATCTACAGTCCAGCCTGCCCAGGTGAAGCTGTTGGAACAATCTGGTTTAATCGTCACAAGCTCACACCGGGGGCCGGAAGACACACAGAGGAGTTGAACCAGGCCGTCGTGAGCACCGCGAGTGAGTCCTTGGCTGTTATGTTTAACATTCCGGAAACTATATTGGACTGCCTACACTCTAAATGTGATACCATGGCGTGTACCCTAGTGAAGGTTGAGGTTTCTGTGAGGAACTCATGGTGGCAACAGTAAAGACAGACACAAGTGACCACAGTACAAGGGTTTTTATTAAACTGTATGCATGTTGGAAAAACGCCTAATCTAAACCTAAATCTAAGATAGGAGCAAGCGCCGACCATCAAATAAAAATAAGGCAGTCCTAATGGCATTGTTTCGAAATAAAAATGGCCTCTACTAAGAAACCTATTGCCAAACCTTACAACTAATACAAAAAGGGTGTGGGAAGATTTTCAAGAAAAGAAAGAAGTGTTCGCAAATAATATGTCAGGATGCGGTAGGCTGGGACTTCCTGCCCCATGTTTTGAGTACAGCGTAAGATGGGAGCTTGGAGCACAGCACACACTTGCGCTTTCCCAGCACGAGTCAACAGTTCCACTTGCAGCTGTCAGGACCGGCGATGGCCAAGTCTTGTTTCCCTTGAAAGTCTCTTGCCTTCGTGGGCCTGACGTATTTAATAAGAAAACAAAGGTTCCTTTAACAAAATGAAAGTTTGTTTCCACAGTTCACGTTGGGTTTTTGGCTTCATCCCTTGGTCCCCCTCATCTGGGCACTGAGCCCTCTTTACTTTCAATCTCCCTCTTCCGGGTTCACTTTTGTCAACACACTGTTTCCTGTAACTTTAGACTTTGCCCCCTTCTCGTAAACATCCCTCTTCTGGGCTCACTCATCCCAACTTCACATTTACTTTCCAATGATTACGGGATTTACTTCCCTTGCTTATGGATGCGGCGGGATTCACTTCCCGTGGTTTCTTTATAGTTCTTAGGTCAAAGGCTTTCGACTGTACAGGTATTTTGCTTGACCTCCTGTATGACCACTTTGACCTAACTTGGCGGCTCTCCTTTGGCCTTCTGGTATTAGTAGTTTCAATCAGATGGGGCTTGACCAGAGTTTCCCGGAGCAACACCTACGTGGTGCCGGTTCCCTTCGCAGCTGGCCTCCCCTTTAACACTTTTACAGTTCTTTGAACTTGGTTCAACTTGCCACTTTGTGACTTTCATTCATCACAGCCCGGCTCTTTTCGGCTCTCCCCTCGACTCACCGGCTGTGATGAACCGCTTGGCTTTCCTCGTAACTGGAGTCAAGGCCGGTACCAAGGTAGCAGGAGTTTCCCTCTCTCCTGCTTATCAGCGTCGACACGTTCTGTGTACCGTTGACATCTGCTGCAGAACACTTGGGCTATTGTCCTTGGTCTTACGATCTCCTCTGCAGAGGATTCAATGGGTCTGGGTCGAAAGGGGCAAGGATGTGTCTCTTCTTGTCAGCCGATAGATATTCGCCGCCTTTCTCCTCCTCTTTAACTGACGGGCCTGGATAGCTGTATCGTTGTGCAGTCTGCCTTGCTCGTACTGTGCTCTCCTGCTCCACCTTTTATTCCTGTGGGGGAGGGGAAAGGGTCGTCAGGTGTGGGTGACTCTGATCAATTGACTGACTGTGCCTGACCCTTGTATTGGGACATGTCAGGTAAACAGCTCTGGTTTTAGTCCGTTCTCTGGTGTGTTGTGCGAAAGTGTTTGTATCGGAAAAGGGGTGGGGAGTGTTTTTGAATGTCCGATGTGGTAGGATGGGGAAAAGGTGTTGAAAGAAGGGGAATAGTGCATCTCACCCATCGGTGTCCCACTCCCACTCCCCAAGGACCCCACTCTATGTGATTCTCCCTCACTGGTCCACCCCCAGGAAATTGTCATGATGCCTACCCCCGGAGCCCCAGGCCAGGCCCAGCGCCCCCGGGAGCAGGCATCATGCCCCCGGGTAAAAGCCCAGCGGCCCCTTATAGGCTCTTTGGACTCTGTCCTGGCGCCGTTGGCGCCAGGCTCATGTTGGATATCAGTCCTGGCGCCATAGGCGCCAGGCTCATAAAGGAAGGTGTTTTGTGCACTTACCTGATGCAGACCAAGCAGGGACTATTTTTTCATTGGGACTATTTTGGTCAGGGAAGGATACTTACCTGGAACTACTTTGGGGGCTATTTAAGCCACGCCCAGACAGTAGCTCACGCTTCGCGTTGTTCTGCATCCAAGCAGCTGAACGCTCACTGTGTCTGCTCCTGCATCTGGTCTCCAGCCACGCCCGCCTCGATCCTGGAACACCTGTAGGGAAAGAAGAGAAGAGAAAGGTGAAAACCAAGAGTTTTATCAAACTTCTTACCTGCATCCGGAACCTTCACGCCAGCGTTCCTGAGAAAAGACTTTCATTTAAAAGCACCGCGTTGCTCGCTGCAGCGCCGCGCTTCACCCACCTGTCCTCGGGAGTTCTTCTGGCTCCACCGCGACTGTCTGCACCGGTCGCCACATATCTGCGCCTAGGGGAGAGAAGAAGAGACAACAGGTGAGCAGAAGGAACATATGAGGAAAGCCTAATTTTCCGCCATAACACTTACCGGTCTTCTGTTGGTGGACCATTCCTCATTTCGTGTCGGCGCCGCTTCGTTGGCAGGTACCGCACCCCGGCCCCTATGGGGAAAGGACAAAAGACATTACTGGCGGAATATAAAGACATTAAGAGGGATCGCCCCCATCGCTAACTCACCTGAGTTTACCATCGGCAATTCAATCCCTCAACGCATCGCCTTCATTCTGCACCTGAAATAAAGGACAGATCACAGGTTAGGAAGGCAACAGAAAAGGAGGCTCTACACTTGAACTTTTGTAATCTTCATACTTACGGCGTTCCGCTCGGAAAAGTCAAGTGGATTTTGCCAGCGCCATTCTGAAAACCAGTGAAGTAACTGGACAAACACGCGCCCCTGCACCAGAAGCAGGATGGAGAGTTCATCCTTTCAAACCATAAGGTGAGCTTCAACCGGGGATTTCGGAGGAAGTTAGAGAAGAACGAAGGGGGGAAGGGGGGAGCAAGCACACTATTCTGCAGACTGTTAATCCCCTTTCTCATCTGCAGAAGGATTTTCCTATGGGCCAGACAAGCAAGATTTGAGAGTCCTGTTCAGTCGGTGTTCCGAATTCTGCGCATCACGCTCGAAGAGACCACAGCAACCCAGACTAGACCAGCGCCTCCGTGGGAGTCAGGTGAGCGTTACAGAACGCGAAGCCTTCCTACAAATTCCCACCCAGGCGCTATGGAAACTTCTGAGACTGATCAGTTGGCCCAACTACTGGGGGAATTACGGGCCGAAGTACACGCCGCTCGTCAAGAGACTAATGCTCTCAGGAGGGAAGTGATTGTATCAAAGGAAAGAACTGATGACCTGGCTAGACAGTTTTTGCAAGGTCAAGCTGGACACACTCCTCTACCCGGTTCCGGGGGGAACCCCGCTCCTGTGGTTCCCAGTAACCCTGTGCAGATTAATCTACCTGGAAACATGCCGCTGGCCCCACCCGAACGCTTTGCTGGGGACCCCAAACGATTCGCCGTATTCATGAATCAGTGTCGTTTGCACTTCCTATGCCTAGGCCTTTGTATTGTCATATCTCAGCGGCTGTGCTGCCGATTGGTCAGTTCCACTGGTTACTCAAGATGACCCGATTCTCTGTGATTTTCAAAGATTTCAAGCAAGCATGGAAAGGTTATTTGCTCGACACTCTCAGGGGCAGGCTCTGGATGACGAACTCCTATCCCTGCGACAGGGCAATCAGGACCTCCTATCCTACATTGCAACCTTTAATAGACTAATTGTGGAAACTGGGTGGCCAGAGGATAAAAGAATCACGTTATTTTATCGAGGTCTACGTGGAGAACTTAAAGATGTCCTGGCCCAAGTTGTAAATCCGCCCCAAGAATGCACAGAATATATAGACTTAGTGGTCCAATTGGATCACAGACTTCAAAACAGAAAAGCAGATCGGTCCAAGTTTGAGAACCGGGTGTTGGTCAAGACCCACGCTAACCCCAAGGGTGCTGATGTCTCTGAGCCTATGCAAATCGGAGGGGTTAAAGGACCTTTAACTCAAAAAGAACGTGAAAGAAGACGGCAGATGCAATTATGTCTTTATTGTGGGTCCTCTGGACACTTTCTACGAGATTGCCCGGCAAAACCACCCAAGAAGGTGGTAGGAGCCGCTGATAAAAACCATGAAGATTCTGTTTCGGGAAACGACCACGCCCGACAAGCGTAGGGGTCCGCTTGCCGAGCTTGAAAACTAACTCTCAGACCTCGCATTTCATTGTGCCAATGGTCCTCGTAGATCCGGAACAGCCTAAGCGGTTTCGTGCAATAAAGGCATACATCGATAGTGGGGCTATAGGAAATTATGTGGATCGTGAATTGGTCTCTAGGATTAACCTCCCTCTGCGTCCTAAAACCAGCAAAGATGTCATCACCACAGTCGATGGAACCGAAATTGCCTCTGGACCGGTAACACATTCCACTGCTGAGGTGACACTTATACGTCCGGGCGGCCATCGGGAGGCAGTTGTGTTTGATATAATCAAGACTCCACAGTTTCAGGTTATTCTCGGAATCCCTTGGTTAGAGACACATAATCCTCGAATTGATTGGCGAGCGAAGAGAATAACCTTCCCGGATTGTGCACAAACCTGCTACTCAGAAAATCTGAAGATTAGTCTAGCGTCTGTAACCTCTGTCTCCATGCAACTACCTCCTGAACACCAAGACTTTCAGGACGTCTTCCAAAAGGAACAGGCCAACACGTTACCTCCCCACAGATCGTACGATTGCCAAATCGATCTGGTGCCCGGTGCACAACCCCCTTGTAGCAGGATTTATGCCCTTACTGAACCTGAGAATCTGCATTTGAGACAATATTTAGATCAATACCTAGCCAATGGTTTCATTCGCCCGTCAAAGTCTCGGCTTTGTTCTTCGTGCCCAAAAAAGAAGGCGACCTTAGAACTTGTATCGACTACCGCGCATTGAACCAGATAACTGTTAAAAACCGTTACCCTCTGCCTCTGATCCCTGAACTCCTTGACCAGGTGAAGGACGCTTGCGTATACACCAAGTTATATCTCCGGGGGGCTTATCATCTGGTGCGAGTAAAAGAAGGCGACGAATGGAAAACGGCCTTCCGTACAAAATATGGATTATTCGAATACCAGGTGATGCCTTTCGGGTTGTGCAACGCGCCTGCTGCCTTCCAATTCTTCATGAACGATGTCCTTCGGGAACTCATCGATGTTTGTGTTGTCGTATATATCGATGACATTCTTGTGTACTCCTCTTCGGAATCTGATCACAGAAAGCATGTCAAGGCCGTCCTTGAGAAATTGCGCCAGCACAAACTGTTTGCAAAGCTGGAAAAGTGCGTTTTCCATACCACCGAGGTTGAGTTTCTTGGATTCATCCTGACACCTAAAGGGGTCCGAATGGACTCACGAAAAGTGGATGCCATCCTCAAATGGCCATCACCTAGTTCGGTGAAAGGTGTCCAAAGCATGCTTGGTTTTGCTAATTTTTATCGCAGATTTATCCCGGAATTTTCACGTGTGGTACAACCCATCACTGCACTCTTGCGAAAAAATAAACGCTTCGAATGGACCGAGGAAGCCGAACAGGCCTTTCAGGAATTGAAAGCTAAATTCACGTCCGCACCTATTTTGAAGCACCCGCGTCCCGATCTCCCATATATAGTCAAATCCGACGCGTCCAGCTTAGCCATGGGAGCTGTCCTGTCTCAGAGAGACCCTGAAACCAACCAACTGCACCCCGTAGCATTTTGGTCCAGAAAGGTAAATTATGCAATCACCGACAAGGAATTATTAGCCATTAAGTCCGCCTTTAAGGCTTGGCGGCATTATCTTCTTGGTGCCAGGCATACCATCAACGTGATCACCGAAACTTACAATATTTAAAAACTGCCAAGGCTCAATCGTCACGTCAGCTCCGATGGGCTTTGTTCTTTGCTGAGTTCGATTTTGTAATCACTTACCGCCCCGGCTGTAAGAATGGCAAAGCGGACGCGCTATCTCGAATAGGAATGGGAGAAATAGACACAAACTCAGAACCTGTGCCGATAATTCCCGAACAAAGAATTTTGGGGATAACCTCTTTACAAACCCTTGAAGACATTCAAGCACGGGTAAAACAACTCCTGGACTCTACAGCCTTGCAGGATTGGATCCAAAGGGGGTCTTACTTTTCGGTCAACGATGGCCTACCTTACTTCCAAGGATGCTTATTTCTGCCAGAAAAGGAATTGCAAGAACTGGTTATTTCCCGTCATCATGATACCCTGATGGAAGGACATCCTGGCATTGCCAAAACTGAGGAAAAAATTAAACGACAAATCTGGTGGCCTTCCTGGCGAAAGGATATTAAATCTTTCGTGATGTCCTGTGGAGTTTGCGCCAAAAACAAAGGCCAAAAGACAAAACCCGCCGGTCTTCTTCAGCCTTTAGACATTCCACCAGCACCTTGGCACACCTTGTCACTAGATTTTATCACGGACCTGCCCCCTTGTAATGGATACAATACTATTCTGGTTGTGGTGGATTTATTTTCCAAGATGGCCCATTTTATTCTGTTGAAAGGAGTACCTTCAGCTTCTGTCCTAGCCAAGGAATTCCTCGAAAATATCATCCGTTTGCATGGATTCCCGTCCATACTAGTCTCCGACCGGGGAAGCCAGTTTATTTCTCATTTTTGGAGAAAGTGTTGTCAACTGGCACAAATCGACGTGAGACTCTCAACCAGCCACCACCCACAGACCGATGGTCAGACGGAGAGAACGAACCAGACCCTTGAACAATACCTATGATGTATGTTGCACCAATCGGAGGGTAATTGGAAGGATATTTTATGGGTGGCCGAATATGCATACAATAACTCGGTACACTCTGGAACTGGACAAAGCCCCTTTTATACCCTATATGGACATCACCCTCGTACTTCAGACCTGGACTCACCTCTGAGCCTTGAAATGCCCGCAGTGGACCATTTGCATTCCACGATAACTCAAGCCTTCAAGGATGCAACTGCACATTTGCAACAAGCGTAAGGGAAATACAAAAAGAATGCGGATCTGCATCGGAGTGAGGCGCCTCCATACCAAATAGGGGATCAAGTATGGTTGGCTACCAAACACTTATTGCTCAAGGGTCCTCGAACTTTTAATCCAAGGTATTTGGGCCCTTACTCGATCAAAGCTATAATTAACCCAGTGGCAGTCAAGCTCGATCTACCAGCTAACATGCGGATTCACCCCGTTTTTCATGTGTCACTTTTGAAACCAGTGCAACCAGGAACCAGATTAATAAAGCCACCAGAACCAATCCAGATAGATGGTGAGCCTGAATTCGAGGTGAAGAACATTTTGGATTCTAAGATCTCAAAATCAAAACTTTTCTATCTAATTGATTGGAAAGGGTACGGACCTCAGGAAAGGTCTTGGGAACCCAGCGACCACGTACATGCACCTCGGCTGGTAAAAAGGTTCCATCGGAATTTCCCAAACAAACCGAAACCTCCAGAGGGAACGACCTTGGGAGGTGCCTTGGGGGGGAGTGCTGTCATGATGCCTACCCCCGGAGCACCAGGCCAGCCCCAGCGCCCCCGGGAGCAGGCATCATGCCCCCGGGTAAAAGCCCAGCGGCCCCTTAAAGGGGCTCTTTGGACTTTGGCGCCAGGCTCATGTTGGATATCAGTCCTGGCGCCATAGGCGCCAGGCTCATAAAGGAAGGTGTTTTGTGCACTTACCTGATGCAGACCATGCTGCAAGATTCAGGCCTCCCTGAGACCTGAAAGGGACTATTTTTTCATTGGGACTATTTTGCCACTCGGGCGTGGCCAGGGAAGGATACTTACTTGGAACTACTTTGGGGGCTATTTAAGCCACGCCCAGACAGTAGCTCACGCTTCGCGTTGTTCTGCATCCAAGCAGCTGAACGCTCACTGTGTCTGCTCCTGCATCTGGTCTCCAGCCACGCCCGCCTCGATCCTGGAACACCTGTAAGGAAAGAAGAGAAGAGAAAGGTGAAAACCAAGAGTTTTATCAAACTTCTTACCTGCATCCGGAACCTTCACGTCAGGGTTCCTGAGAAAAGACTTTCATTTAAAAGCACCGCGTTGCTCGCTGCAGCGCCGCGCTTCACCCACCTGTCCTCGGGAGTTCTTCTGGCTCCACCGCGACTGTCTGCACCGGTCGCCACATCTCTGCGCCTAGGGGAGAGAAGAAGAGACAAAAGGTGAGCAGAAGGAACATATGAGGAAAGCCTAATTTTCCGCCATAACACTTACCGGTCTTCTGTTGGTGGACCATTCCTCATTTCGGGTCGGCGCCGCTTCGTTGGCAGGTACCGCACCCCGGCCCCTATGGGGAAAGGACAAAAGACATTACTGGAGGAATATAAAGACATTAAGAAGGATCGCCCCCATCGCTAACTCACCTGAGTTTACCATCGGCAATTCAATCCCTCAACGCATCGCCTTCATTCTGCACCTGAATTAAAGGACAGATCACAGGTTAGGAAGGCAACAGAAAAGGAGGCTCTACACTTGAACTTTTGTAATCTTCATACTTACGGCGTTCCGCTCAGAAAAGTCAAGTGGATTTTGCCAGCGCCATTCAGAAAACCAGTGAAGTAACTGGACAAACACGCGCCCCTGCACCAGAAGCAGGATGGAGAGTTCATCCTTTCAAACCATAAGGTGAGATTCAACCAGGGATTTCGGAGGAAGTTAGAGAAGAACGAAGGGGGGAAGGGGGAGCAAGCACACTATTCTGCAGACTGTTAATCCCCTTTCTCATCTGCAGAAGGATATTCCTACGGGCCAGACAAGCAAGATTTGAGGGTCCTGTTCAGTCGGTGTTCCGAGTTCTGCGCATCACGCTCGAAGAGACCACAGCAACCCAGACTAGACCAGCGCCTCCGTGGGAGTCAGGTGAGCGTTACAGAAATGGATCCAATAGCGATGGACGTGTCCTGGGCACCTGGATGACAGATCCCTGGGGAATAACCAGGGAGACACCTTCAGGTTTCTCACATTTCTCTCACTCAGTGGTCTGTGTTGAAAATGTGTCCAAAGCCGTTTGCGTGCTTGCTACATCTCAGGACAAGTTTTCTGCTCTTCTAAAAGAGCTAGTAAAAAAGTATATTAGTCAGCATGCTGGCCCAAACGACCAAACAGAGCCATCCATGAGGGCCCAGCGAGTAATTAATAATTTGGAGCCACATTCTACCAACTGGTACCTACAAAAAAGAAGCTGTTGCTGAAAAAAGCAATGATATATGAAGAGCTATCAACGGCTAAGAAAAAGCAAGTTGTAAAAGCCACTTCTAAAAGTGCCTGCACAAAATAAATTTGGGAAACACAATATTGGAACTGTGATGGCCGGTTCTCCTGGGGCGCTGGAAAAGCACGTATGTCTATCAAATTGGGCAACCATAACACATATGCAAATAGAGCAATTGCCGGTGAGCGACATGGGAGTAAAGAGCAACCATCCCAAAAGTGCTGGCATCACTTCAAGTCAGAGACAAGCTGGAACCTGTAAGGCTAAATCTTAGCAATATGGTGGCCAGAAACACACCAAGAAGGCCAGGCCTCAAAATATTATAGATAAAGGAGAAACAACCTTTAATTTGGAAGGGTTGTTCCAAGCTCATCTGCTCCAAATTGAGGATGGGTCAGTGTCTGCAGTGTTTAACGCTGCTGTGCAAACTGACCCGGGCAGCTTCTCTCTGAAAAAAGGTGTGAGCCTGTCCCCTGCAGCGTCCGCTCTGCAAGATAAGCCTAAAATAGTAGCACTACAAATCCAGAGTATATTTGGACAGGACAAGTGTGCCTAGGTGAATCGACGCCAGGGTTTTGAGTTATTCTATTCCGTGATACCCCTACCCCTTCGATTCACACACACTAATGATATACGTATCGTTGATATATGTGATGCTGCATGCAGGGGTAAAACTGCAACTTCTAATGTCTTCTTCCATACTGAATGAACACTGTCATATGTTCTGGAACATCGTTAAGCATTGCTCAAACTGGGTTATGACTGTATGGCAGTTGAGGTTTATGCCCACAAATGTGGGTACGGTTCTGGTAATCATGAAGCAACCAATAATCAGTCTACCAGAGGGTAGAGCAGAAAGTCCCGAATTGATGATACCTGTCTTACTGGCAATAGGCAACTCGGAAATCATAGTGACGAGGGGCACTGGGCCTGGCTGGCCAATCTGGTGGACCAACACGGCAGGCCTAATTCCTAATCCCGAAACGTTGTGCTTCTCTTATTTACTCAGTTGGAACACCCAGGGCAACTCCCATAAATACGAACATGGAGGATTATGACTCGCATTGACAAATTTGCTATAATCTCCCTACAAGAGACCTGGCTCACCTCCCCACTATTGATAGATGGCTGGAATGTCCTCTCCTCCTTGGCATCAAAGGGCCTGTGGGGTCGACCAAAAGGGGGCCTGGAACTGGGTATCGAGAAGGACATGGGAATTGAGCTGGTCCTGCCTGAATAAAAGGATCTATTAGTTGGCAGAATTTCCTTTACTGAATCCTCCTTGTGTCTTTCCAATAAGATTTTGAATGTACCATACTAGGGTATTGAAGTCTGTCAAAACAATCCTTACAAATTTGGGTAACAGCTCTCTGATCGTGATTTATGGGGATTTTAATGCCAGGATCCCAAATATGTCCGAAGCAACAATGTGTAATCTGTTAGGCCTTACATCTCCAGGACAGTCGGCCAGGCGGATGACAGGTTGTAAACGTGGAGCCAGCTGGGCCAGTCTCTTATATTCGCATCATTTTGTAATGGTCAGTTGAAGCTTTCCCTCTGACATCCCCCATACACAAGGGTGGGGAAGGTAACTAGCAGTATAATTTACTATGTATTTGTCTCTAAACCCAATAATGTAATTTTGCACATGTGTTTGGGGGACTGGATCGAGAGTGATCACTCTCTGCTGTTTGTGAAACTGAATTGTATCTCGGCTAAACCGGCTCTCATGGATCTCGGCCAGCTGTCACTAAACAGAACCCTGAGCCGGATATCTTGGCACAATGAAAAACATAGGAAGGCCTCTACTAAGGCACGGGTCAGCCTTAGCGCTTTCTGTCAAGTATGAGGGAATAATTGTCTTAAGAGTAGCACCTTGCCCGCTGTAAGCACAATAAGCCACTTTGAAGACTGCATGGAGTGTATTAAGGCCAGTTCGGTAGGTCCACCAAAAAATGTCAAAAGAACTTGCATGTGGTACCATAAGACTCACCAACACAAACACAATAAAGAAATTCAGGCCAAGAAAATACACCTGCGGCAGGAATTGTGTGCCATCTCCCAAAGCGAGCAAGAGGCCCCTGCACACACTGGGGCTGTGAGAACAGCAAAAAAAGGGTCTGTGATTTGGTCAAAGAAACACAAACTAGAAAAGGAATGTGCAAAATAGCACCTTCTGGTGTGGTCGTGTCAGTCTAACAATCCTGTGTTGTTTTGGAAAACAGTCAACGAGAAATCTCCAAAACGTAGAGACTTAAACATTATTTCCAAGGAAGGCTGTAAAATATATGTGGCACAACACTTCACAGGAGAGGTGTCCTATAAAATTCTGGCTCATGTTACTAGCGCTGTATGGTCATATACGAAAAAGAGCAGCGATATAGAGAACATAATCAGGTCCTGTAAATCATCTCGGGCGCCAGGCCCTAATGGGGTACGCAGCTCATTGCTCAAGCTGGATCTAGCAGTGTGGGCAGAAGCCCTTAATTGAGTGTTTAGCTGGAGGGGGTGGTGCAGGTTATCCCTGAGTCATGGAGAGATAGCATAATTGTTCCTGTCCTGAAGAAAGGCCGGCCTGAGGAGCCAAAACATTATCTACTGGCGATGCAGGATATTCCAGCAAAGATCTTTGCGTGAATAATTTTGGCAGAATTGGAAGACTGGGTGGCTTCAGATAACATCATCCTGCTAAACCAGACAGGCTTCCGGAAGGGGTGTCCTACCACAATGAATAGATTGGCCCTGGTTACAATTATTCATCAGGCCTGGACTATCCGTAAAGCATCAGTGTATCAGGGTACGCCGCATCCATAGACTTTAGTGCAGCGTTCGACATGGCACACAGACCTAAAATATGGAATAAACGGATTAATTGGAATACACCTCCGGGACTCCTCAAAATGATTATTCAATTACACGACTGTATGCGTGTTTAAGTTCACCTTGATCAGGCGGGGAGGACTTCCAGCTGGGTTGACACAAACAAAGGGCTCAAACAGGGCTGCATGTTGGCCCCCATGTTATTCAACCTCTACCTGGCGGACCTTGAGGGAGAGATTGTTAATCACTCAGTGACCCCACCGAAGTTTGGGGTTGCTTCTATTCAGTGGTTGGGTTACACTGGCGATCTTGTCATCTTAGACTCTACCCCATGGGGTCTCCAGGCAACCCTGATTAGACTGGCACGAAAATAATAAGCTCATAATTAATACTGAGAAAACCATGACTGTGGTTTTTGGCATGATGGGGCAGGAGAATAAAAGGTCCTTGGAGGATGCAAAGGTGGAGGAGGTTTCCGAGTTTAAATATCTCGGGATGTATTTAGACGCTTCGTCGCAGGCGACCTGCCACCTGGAATACATTAGAATGAAAACCGCTAGTTCAACTGGCCTGATAAGCTCCCTTGCTGGCAAGGGAGGCTGATATTCCCTAAAGATCATACTGCAACTGTACCAGGCCAAGATCGTGTCAACCATCCTCCACAGGGCTGAGATCTGGGCACTATCTCATGAGGAGAGCATTGTAAGATTAGAAGGAAAGTCTCTTAGGAGACTACTCTGACCTCCCCCGCGTGTGTCCATTGAAATGACTT
Organism: Ambystoma mexicanum; assembly: GCF_040938575.1. Classification (NCBI taxonomy): domain Eukaryota; kingdom Metazoa; phylum Chordata; class Amphibia; order Caudata; family Ambystomatidae; genus Ambystoma; species Ambystoma mexicanum. The sequence goes on along the minus strand of NC_090935.1, from coordinate 56,897,715 downwards.
ATCTGGAATTTAATTTAACACCTATTAATGTAAAGCTGCAAATGCGCTGTATGTCACTTTTTGGGAAAATTTGCAACGCACCAAATGACTCCTTTTTGGGTCTCTTGCATAAGGTTACCCAATCCATAGCTAGGCTCATGCCAAACAGTAATATACTGAAAATCAGGGATGCTGATAACATTTGCTTGGAGAGGGCACCCGACCAGCCCTTGAGCTGGCCACTTGGTAAATTTAAGATCTACATAAAGTCAGTTTTGCGTTCAGACGCACACGAGCAATGCATAACTAGTCTGGCAAGCACATCTCAGGCACCTGGCTTCCTTGAATACTTTAACACACCCATTGGTACACCGGGATACATCGAGAGCTTCACTGTAACATATGTGATCGGAGTCTATGTTAAAATCAAGTTCAACACAGTGTTAAGACATATGAGATAACTAGGGCCTGGCAAAACATCCCCCGGAACCTACAGCAATGCCCATTATGTGGAGAAGACTGTGTTGAATCTGCAAAACACCTCTTAATGGGTTGTGAAGCGCTTTATTCCTTATGGCTAATTACGTGCAGAAGGGCGGGTATACAGATGTCGTTCTCAACTGAAGAGGCATGGCATTTTTTTATGGCAGTGAACTCGGAAGGCTTTATGTACCATTTGTGCCTGTTATGGAGGAAAATTGTTTCAATTTTTGATGTACTGTTCTAATAAGGAGTATGGTTTCTATGATGTGGTATCGGGATTTATTATTTTAAAAGTTGCTTTGTAGAACTGTATTAAATAAAACATTTTTTTTTAAAGTGCACTTAATGTTGCAGTAGGAACCAAGAAGGGTAGGAGGGAGATTTGCATGTGAATTCCTGAAAGATACCCATGCTGGAGAGCAGGAGTGTAATGAAGTTACCTCTTAGGCTTCTTTAGGTTGCTTCAGGTTTATTCACAGCTTCTTCAGTTCCATAGAACATAAACACTGGCAGCCATCACTCAGGCAGGGACTCTCTCTAACTGCCTGGACTCGGAAGCATCACCACAACATTCTCACATCCACAACATAACATTGCACATGACATCACAGACTTCCACATACACTTACATGCACTATACAACACATCTCCCTTCCTTACAAATATATAACGCACACACACAAGCCACATTACAACACATCTCCCATCCATACTGAAATCACTACAACACGCAAAGCACCTTGTTTAGAGAGTAGGCAACTCTGAAAAACATGCAGAGGGGTCCCTCCTCCATTTTCAACCCGGAAGGTGTCCCTCCCTCTCTAACCACTCTTACTGACCTGGCGCGGTTCGCACACACCACTCAGACTGTCCAAACTCCTGACCTGGAGTGATTCACACACGCCACTCTTACTGACTTGGTGTGACCTAACACACACCACTCAGACTGACCCTGTGTGATTCACACACACCACTCTTACTGACCTGACGTGACTCACACACACATCACTCAGACTAACCCGGCATGATTCACACACACCACTCTTACTGACCTGGTGTGACCTAACACACACAACTCTTACTGACCTGGCGTGACTCACATACAGACCACTCAGACTAACCCGGCATGATTCACACACACCACTCTTACTGACCTGACGTGACTCACACACACACCACTCAAACTAACCCGGCATGATTCACACACACCACTCTTACTGACCTGGTGTGACCTAACACACACCACTCTTACTGACCTGGCGTGACTCACACACACACCACTCAGACTGACCCGGTGTGATTCACACACACCACTATTCTATAACCTGGTGTGACCTAACACACACCACTCAGAATGACCCGGTGTGATTCACACACACCACTATTCTATAACCTGGTGTGGCTTCACACACACCACTCTTACTGACCTGGCGTTACTCACACACACACACCACCCAGACTGACCCGGTGTGATTCACACACACCACTATTCTATAACCTGGTGTGACCTAACACACACCACTCAGAATGACCCGGTGTGATTCACACACACCACTATTCTATAACCTGGTGTGGCTTCACACACACCACTCTTACTGACCTGGCGTTACTCACACACACACACCACCCAGACTGACCCGGTGTGATTCACACACACCACTATTCTATAACCTGGTGTGACCTAACACACACCACTCAGAATGACCCGGTGTGATTCACACACACCACTATTCTATAACCTGGTGTGGCTTCACACACACCACTCTTACTGACCTGGCGTTACTCATACACACACACCACCCAGACTGACCCGGCGTGATTCACACACACCACTCAAATTAACCCGGCGTGATTCACACACACCACTCTTACTGACTTGGCATGACCACACACACACCACTCTTACTGACCTAGCGTGACTCACACACACACACCACCCAGACTGACCCGGCGTGATTCACACACACCACTCAAACTAACCCGGCGTGATTCACACACACCACTCTTACTGACTTGGCATGACCACACACACACCACTCTTACTGACCTAGCGTGACTCACACACACACACCACCCAGACTGACCCAGCGTGATTCACACACACCACTCAGACTGAGCAAACTCCTAACTTGGCGTGACTCACACACCAGTCATACTGACCTGGTGCGACTCACACACACCACTCAGACTGACCAAACTCCTAACTTGGCGTGACTCACACACCAGTCATACTGACCTGGTGCGACTCACACACACCACTCAGACTGACCAAACTGACCGCCCTATCATTTGTAAAAGACATATTACAATGTGAAATCTTTTTTTTTAAAGTTTAAAAACACACTAAAGGTCCAGGCTGATAATCAGCAACAACCCTGCAAATCCTCAACATGTTATCTCTAATCCTATTGTTATCTCCTCACAAACTCTGGCACCTCTCTTGCCTTTATGACGCCAATAACTTTGTCTTCTATAAGTCCATCGGTGCTGTGCACCGCTAACCTGCAAATCCTCACCAATGCTAATTTTAAAACATATATTTTTTTAATCCATAGTTGCATAGCAACCTCCAATCCTACAATGCAAAATGTGTTATTCCTAACAACAGTACCCACGCTTCGTGCCCTAACATCTCTGGCAGCAAAACACCGTTACAAATGTGAAGCTTGCATGCGAAATTCACCTTACCCAACCACTGCTTTTATTATCTACTCCCACACCGTACCATACACGCTTGCACTCATGTAAGATAGAATGCCAACATGCCTTCCACACATATAACCCAAACACAATACTTCTCTTGACATAGCTTTTTCGTTTATCTCGTGATACCAAAAGCAAAACTACGCTGCTGCATTACTCAATGCAGCCCAAGCAAAAATACCTCATTGTGCCAATTTATTCTACATGTAAAGGATACATATATTGTGTCCATCTTCCCTACACACTGCAGGGCACATAACATGTGCACACAAGCATCGTAGACCCTTACTTCAGTGTTCCTAAGGACGTTCTGTCCATCTCCATCTCCCAATGTGACGTCACCACCAGCCACAGGACCGCAGCGGAGCATTGCTGAGCTCCAGTTGCTTAACAGTTTATGCCCAACCTGCCCCGGTCACACGCTGCCACATAAATGCCCATAACACAACATGCACTTCTGGGGGCAACACATAGCATTTTCTCATTAAAGCCCACTGCTTTACCGTTTTAGTAAGGCCAGTTACTTCCTCCCTTGGACATTAAACATAATAACCTTCACCGGCCTCCTCAAACTCCAGCACTCCTCCCCTTTTGCTGCCCAGGGCTTAGACACAAGGCTCCCTTTTGACTCAGTCCTGGGTCTTATCAAGGTGCTACGGTGCAGTCCCTCTCTTTACCTTTCCTTGGAAAGTCTCTTTACTTGTCTAAACTAAGACACGCTCCCCTTTAAATCACCCTGAGTCTCTGTTGGGGTTATAATTCCCCCTGTCTTTCAGTGTCTTGGACTGCCGGGCCTCAAATCATCCCTCTTATCAGCCCTGGGTAATGGCTCTTACTTGTCTGGGGGCAGTGCATTCTCTTCTGTCTCTTTCTGCACCCCCCGCAGTAGATTTAACTCTTCTTTCCTTACACGTAGGTTCTTCTTTTGACCAGCTCGTCGCCAATGTAATCAAGTGGGCTTCTTTAGGTTGCTTCAGGTTTTTTCACAGCGTCTTCACTTACAGTTACACATAAAGTGACATAGAACATAAACACTGGCAGCCATCAACCAGGGAGGGACTCTCTCTGCCTGGACTTGGAACCCTCACCACAACATTCTCACATCCACAACATAATATTCCACATGACATCACAGACTTCCACATGCACTTACATGCACTATACAACACATCTCACTTACTTACAAATCTATAACACACACACACACGTCACATTACAAAAAGGAGTTACAGGTAAGTAAGTTGTTCCTTCTCCAGCATTGGATCTTTCATGGATTCACATGCTTAGGAATAAGATTACAGAGATGTACATATACACAACCAAAGGGAGGCGGTACAACTTTACAGAAGCAATTAACTCACCTCTGAGACACTCACCTCAAGCAAACAGGTTGCGAAGAACCACTTGGCCGACATGGGACTCCTCGCCAGTCCTGCTTGCACCAATGATAGAAGATAAGGCAGATTTTGATTTGAAGAGGGTCGAGCCATTGCGAATGACACTATATAGTGAAACGCTTCCACTTGTGCTTGTAGTAGGAGAGAGTGGAAGGAGCTCTAGCCTTTGCTAGAATTTCTCTGCATTATAAAGGCAATATGAAGTGTCCAAATTCTAGGTCTGCAGGTGCCAAGCCGTCAACTTCAGGGACACTAGGTCATGGTGTGGAACAGATCCTCCTTCTCTGGAGAGCAGATCTGGGAGAGGAGGCAGTCTGATGCAGGGCGCCACCGACAGACGAAGAAGGTCAGAGTACCAAAGTTGGCATGACCAAACTGTAGCCATGAAAATCATCTTGCACCGATTCTGTTTGAGTGCATTGACTAGACGAGAAGAAGCGGGATCAGAGGGAATGCATAGACGAACAGGCCCTCCTAGGGAATGGATAAAGTGCCCCCCAGGCTTCTCACTTGAGGATAACTGCTGGCAAACTGGGCGAAGTTGATCTGTGGGTGCCCCCACCTTGAGAAAGGTTGAAGCACTTGATCCTGATGTAGTTCCCATTCGTGGCATGAACAAATCTGCGATGCTGAGGGAATCCGCTATGGTGTTTTGGACCCCTGCCAGGATAGAGGGAATGAGGAACATGCCCTGGGACAGAGCCTAGTGCCACAGTATCTGTGCTTCCTTGGACTGAATGGGAGAGCGGTTCACTCCCTGTTTCCTGATGTAGAACATTGTGGTCATGTTATCTGTGAAGATGTGATTCACTTTGCCCTGGAGTTGGGGTTGGAGAGACCTGAGGTCCCAGAACACAGCTCAGAGCTCCAACACATTGATGTGCAATTTCTTGTCTTCCGGCTGCCAGAGATCCCTGGTGAGGATTTTCCAGTGTGTGCTGCCCAACCTTCCGGGGAGTTGTCTGTTGTTACTGTCGCCTGATGTTCTTGTTGGTGAAAAGGGGCGCCTTGCATTAGGTGTTGGTGATGATTTCGCCAATGCAGAATTTGATAAAAAATTTGGTTGAGTGTGATCTTGCCGTTTCAGGTTCCCCACAACTGTTTCCATCTGGCATCTAGAAACTTCTGGGGAGGCCTCATATGCAGTCTGCAGAGAGGAGCTATCTACCCAGCAGTGATTTCAGTGAGTGAACTGTTAGCTGGAGAGAGGGCAGCTGCTGAATCCTGCGGAGTATGGCCTTGGCCCTCTCCTCCGAGGGGATAAACAGGCACCATAGCAGGTCCGTTTCTGAGCCCAGGAACAGAGCGTTCTGAGAAAGCGACAATGATGACTTTGGAATGTTTATGGAGAATCCCATAGAAGTCAGGCACTGGACGGTCTATTCGCTGTGCTGCCGGGCTAACGGCCGAGACTATGTGCGAATCAGCCAGTCCATGCCTGCATGACGCAGATGGATGGCAACCGGTGCTAGGCACTTGGTGAATACCCTTGGTGCCAACTGGTTTATAGCGATAATTTCGAATTACATTATGTCGAAAGTCATAATGTCAAAATAAAAAGTCTAAAAAAGAAAATTCGAATGTCTATTTTTGTTTGTTTTTGGTTCGAAATGGGGGGGTTCCCCCCAGGCCCTCTTTTTTGTAATTTATTTTTTGTTTTACCCCTTTTTTTTTAACTTTCGGAATCCAAAAAAAACATGTAAATAAAAAAATAAAATGTCCGGAAAAAAAAAATTACACATTTTATTCGCCTTTTTCACTGCACACCGATCCAACTTAAGCCTGCATGGCAGAACTTTTAACTGGTAGCGATTTCCCTGTGGTAGCACAAAAACAACGGTTTTGTAGGAAAATTTGTTTAATTACTCAGAGTTTCTGAAGCAAAAAACTGGGGGTTCATATCCTCGAACTCAAGTGCAAGGGGTGACAAGAGAGTAGCAAATCCAATAGGGTTGGTACATAGCTGTCCAGAACTGAAGATTCGATTCTGTAGCTGTGTGGTGGTAATTCGACCTGAATAAAGTCAACTGTTCATATTCTGTTTCCTGTGTTGTTATTTTAATGGTTCCCGTGGGTCACAGGGAGTCAGGAATACTTGAGATTCAACGATTGGAAATGCACAAATTAAAAATGGCCAAGGGGCCAAAGTGGTGAGGGAAAGCTCTTCTAAAAATTGCACACTCTTTCCATCTGGGTGTGCGCAGGAACAGTTGTTCTCTCGCAATATCTTATTCCTTTCGGTGAAGATATTTGGTGTAGGTCATGAGAGCCCTCATGACCTGTGGGGTCGACCGGTTTCAATGGCACTCATTATTAGGGCCATCTTCATCAGGACCGTGATTCAAAAAGGGGGTCAATCCGAAAGTTTCAGAGTGTCTGAAACGGGGACAAGTTCCTCTTGTAGGGATACAGAAAAGGGGGGGGAGAAACAAAACAAGGGGAAAAGAATGAGAATTCAAGGGCTGGAAAAATCTGGCCTTGAAGAGAAGTGTGATCTGAACCTTACCCCAAGAGTAAGAGGATCAGTGTGGATCAAGTCATAATATAGTGGAGGTGAAAATTACAGGAAAATTATTGGTGCCTGATCACCGGTGTCTATTAATGCCTCATCAGAAGGGGGGGGGGGGTGAAATGGGAGGAGTGGTGGGGTGAGGTGACCTGGTCACTAAGGGGAACGTGCTAGGTGGCATATGAAAACAAATGAAACAAGTAAAAAGGGCCATGGGTACCTCTATGCACAAATTGTGTGCTGGGAGGGTCTGTCACAGGCTGGCTGGTAACTCTGGAAGACAGGAAGGTAAGTCTGTAACAATCAGGCTTAAAAAATATTGAATAAAACATGGAATGCAGGCTGCTCTGTTGGGCAGGGGCGGCTAGGGCAGTACCTGATCTGCGTCTCCGGTGGAGGCGTCTGCTTCGTTCGGTGGAACCTCTCGAAATGAGCGCGATACCGAAGTGAGGCCAAACGCCTATAGAAACAAGGTTTCAGCGCGTGCCCGCCTAGCGTCAAGGTGATGTCGGCTGGCGTCTAGGCAACATCCTGTGAAGAGCGGTGTAGGCCCACACAGGAGTGACGTGCCCAATCGCCCATAGATAGATCCAAAAAACACGTGTGAACAGGTGATGGATTCTAAAGCTGTGAAAGGAGCTCGGAGGCTAAACACACCAAGGAAAGGCATATATCCATGTTGGGAAAGGGGGAGGGGTGGGGGGGGAAGAAAGGAAGGGGTGGAAGGGAGCGAAGAAAGGAAGGAAAGGGAGGGGAGCCCAATGGGGTCGGGAAAACATGTCTAAGTAGGTGCATGGCACCAGGTGAGGCAAAACAGGGGGAGGGGGGAGGAGGGGCAGGGGGGAGGGTACAGGAACCCTAAGGATGGTCACTCAAAAGGGCTGGTCACACTGTGGGAGGTCACTGTGAGGAGGGATGGTCACTCAAAAGAAGGGGAGAGAGACAAAAAGGGGGGAGAGACAAAAGGAGGGAGGACTGGACCAGTACTATCAGCCAGGCGGCCTATGATAGCACCGCTAGGTCGTGCCACTGGATATTTTCATTCAGTCCTTTGGAGCATGTGTTGAGTCTGTAGATCCACTGCTGTTCCCTTCTGAACAGAATGTTGTTAAAGTTACCCCCTCTCACAGGAGGTGTGACCCTTTCTATGATGGTCCATTTAAAAGAGTCTGCAGTATGTCCTTCGGCTACAAAATGTTGGACTAAGGGAGCAGTAAGTTTGTTGGTGCGTATGCATGACCGATGTTCGACCATGCGTATGCGGACTGTCCTGGTTGTCATGCCAATGTACCCTAGGTCACAGGGGCACGTGATCATGTAGATCACTCCTTTGGAGTTGCAATTGGTCAATGTCATTTGCCTCCATGGTGACTGCCATCCTATGTCGATCTCTGTGGTGCGTGATGTCTGGGGGCACATGGAGCAATTACCGCAGGGGCATGTCCTCTGGGTGGAGCTGTGTTCCAGAGGGTACGCTGGCTAGGTCCTGTGATCGGGATATTGTGTGTTAGTGTTTTAACCACTTTATCTCGCAAGTTTGATCGTCTTTTGAGAGCAAAACGTGGTACAGGGATGGTGGTGTGCCCTGTGTTCAAGATCGGCCATAAGGTCTTGACTTCTTTCTTGATCTTGTTAAGTAGGGGCGAGTAACTGAATACTGCTGTAATTCCTGTAGTGCTGTCTGGTTTTGTGTGTTGTTGCAGGGTTACAGATCTAGGAATATTTCTAGCTCTTTTGTAAGTGTCCCTAATGATTTTCTGAGGGTACCCTCTACCACAAAGCGAAGGTAGCGCCTGTGCTTCTGATGGATGGGAATGTGGAAGTATGCAGGCTTCAAATCCAGGGATGAAAGGAAATATCCTTGCTTCAGTTGTTTCATCACGTGCGGAAGTGTGACCATGTGGAACTTCTGCGATTTGAGTAACTTGTTGAGTTCCCTGAGGTCCAGGATGGGTTTCCACCCAGCAGACTTTCTTCTCACCAGGAAGTCCCCTCTGACACTCCAGAGCACCACTTTTGTAGTAGGGACTGAACCTCCTGCAGGAGGAGGGGCAGATGTTGCTCTTGCCTTCATACTGGGGTCATTTGTCTTGAAATTCCAGTGTGTGTCCCTGCCGGACCATGTTGACCACCCATTTGTCGGTGGTGATGTTGAGCCACTGGTTGACAAACTGTGAAAGCCAACCTCCCACTGGGAGGGCGAGATGGGGCCCAGGACCTGGTCAGGCCTGCTTTGGGGTTTGCGTGCGAGTGGAAGCACCACGTCTTTGTTGGGTACCTCTATACGCCGGCAACCTCCCTCTGTACGCCTCTTGCAAGCAGGTGCGTGAAGGTTAATGATAGGCAAGTCGATACTCGCTAGAGGTTCTGGAGAATCTGCCCTTACCGGAGCGAAAGGACTGCCTTCTCTGTTGCAGGGTATCCAGGGAATCTAGCAGTGTCTGTGTTGATTTTGATGGCTAAACGTGTCTCATCGATCTTCTTCCCAAAGAGGTCTACTCCATCAAAGGACGTGTCTATATCCTTAGACTGCACATCAGGGCAAAGGTGTGTGGCTTTCAACCACCCCAGACACTTCAGGACCCCTCTGTTAGCCATCTGGCGTAAACCTGTGTCAGCTATGTCCAGAGCCACAGTGATGGCGTGATCTGATGCTGCCTCTCCTTTGCGTAGCAAAGCCAGAGCCTCATCTCGTCAGGCAGGAAATCCAAGATTGGACCCATCCTGTACCACAATTCCCTGTCGTACGTGGATAGGATAGCTAAGAAATTTGCTACCTTTATGGTGGTTGCAGCTGTGGTGATTACACGCTTTCCAAAAGTGCCCATCTGCTTGCCTTCCTTGTCTGGGTGCACCATGTAAGGGCAGGATGGTTGGTCAACCTTTTTCTTTCTGCAGCGGACACAGAACAGTCAGGGCCGGCTGAGTGCGGAGATACTTGGGACCGAAGTCCGTGACCTTATATTTTTTGTCCCGTCGGTCCTTGGAAGGTGCCGATGATGGGTTCTTCATAACCAGTAGACCATCCTTCCAGATTTCGTCAAGCATTGAGATGGCTACCACTGATTTACTTGAAGCTTTCCACCTTTGAAATAGGAACCCTTCTTTCTGCTGTTCCTCTGGAACAAGGTCAAAGACCTTCACAGCTCATGTCAGCAGAGCGTGAAAGGAGCCTATTTCGTCTGGAGGCAAATCTCTTGAAGGCATGTCTGGGGGCTCCCCATGCGCTGAGACCAAGTCTTCATACTCATCAGTAGCAGTATGCGTGTCCGGAGATGCATCCGTGACTAGACCAGTATCTGTGACTGTGGTAGCCAAATGGCCAGCAAATAATTGAGAAGATGGAACCGGCCTCAGAGAGTTGGATGCTGAAGCCACTGGTGGGGTCACTGCCTCATGGGAGTGTTCGCCACTGGGAGCGCCTTGAGGGGCACCTTCAGGGGTTGGAGGAGGCAGCCTCTGCTCTAGTTCAGTGACCAAAGACTGCAAAGTAGACATAATGTCTAGAGACAGATCCCTGGGTGCAGATGGCATTCCCACAGGAACTGTAGTCACAGCCACTGGTGCAATGGGTTGACAGAATGACTTGGGAGGTGCTGGCTGAATTGGATCCAGATCTTCCTCAATTTCCTCTTGATCAGAGAATAAAGCCTCCAGAGGCTTTATATCTCCTGAGAAATACATTCTTGCAATATTTGAGCAGATGATGCTGCTTCAGTGGACCTAGATACCAGGGTGAAGTGTGGTTTGGTTTTAGTAGGGCATGGTAAAAAGAAGAGTGTTGGAGGCATCTCTCTATCCACAGTTGAGCTCCTTGGGCACATAGCGAACGCTGATGCTTGTGGAGTTGACAACACTGCCGTAGACACCAATGGTGCTGATGTTGGCCTTATAGGCAGAGCAATTCTGGAGACCGTGGTCTTAATCATGGACAAAGTGGTCGACAAAGCGACAGAAGGCCTGAAGGTTGAGAAGAAGGCCTCTCGCAACGAGAACATCTTCGGATGTTCAGATCTTCACTGGCAATGGATCCCTGCTATCGGCAGTCCCAACAGTGAACGATGATGAAGAATTGAAAACATTCTTCCAAAAGAGATTTTTGAGGAGAGAAACATGAGGACTCCCAACACCTAAACGTGTGGTAAAATCTGAAGATGGCCACCAGGGGTGGAGCTAAGGAGGACCACTGTCATTGGCTGAGGCAGTATCACCCAAAGTGACAGCAATGGGCTACAAGAGTCCAAACAGTTTTAAATGTAAAGCAAAACTGCTTTATTGTTACCCAGGATTCCCAGCCTGACGATGGGGAATATTCATAAGCATGTGAATCCATGAACGATCCCATGCCGGAGAATGATAGGAAAGTCAAGAAAGAATTAAAGAAAGATGAATGGATGAAAACAAGAGCAGCGGAGACCTTAATGTATATGTACACGGAATGTGCTGTTGGGAATTCACAATCTTGGGTAAAGTCAGAATCAATGGACTAAATCTTACTCAGTACTCAGAGACTCACTGCTCCAAAAATGCAATGGAAGGTACAATGGGTTTTGAGGCCTTCGGCAAAGATACATGGACATTCTTAGGCAGGGAGTCCATTCTTTTGAAGTGAGACCACGTGTGTGTGTTGTGTGGTGAGAAGTGACAAGTATATGATGGGTAAACTAGCAGTGAATGATGGGCAGATAGTGACATGCAGTTTGTGATACCTACGTGTGCTATATAGTATTATAGGAGTCTACAACCTGTGACTCTCTAGAGGTTTTCTAACTACTACTACCATGAGTCCTCACCATTTTCTGTGCTGGTTAGGGATAATGTTGTAGTTCCAAACATCTGGAGAGCTCAAGGTTGTAGAGCCTGCTCAAGTCTGAAAGGGGCAGGGAGGCCGTTCCCGAGGGAGGCTCCTGCTGAAGAGAAGGTTCTACCCCCCACTCTCTGCTTGGAAAAACATCTGATCTGCAGAGAGTTGGATCTAGAGGACCGAAGGACTCTAGCAGGGAGGTATTTAGGGAGAGCGAGAGTTGGATGTAGTGGAATCACAGGCCCCAGAAGGCCTTGTGGATGATGCACAGGGCCGTGTAATTGATTCTTGCAGCCACTGAGAGCCAATGGAGAGATTTAAGGGCTGGAGAGATGCAGTCCCTGGGCGTGAGGCCAAGGATAAGTCTTGCATTCCTGTTCTGGATTAGTTGAAGGCGGCGAAGAGTGGGAAGAGGCATATTGAGGAAGAGGCTGTTGCAGTAGTCCAGCCTCGAGAGAACAAGAGCTCTGGAGACATTGAGCATCTGAGGGAAGGTAAGGAAAGGGAGAATGCCTCTGAGCAGCTGAAGCTGAAAGTGGGCCTCCTTGGCAATGTCCGTGATGTCAGAGAAGAAGAGAGAGGAGCCATAAATGACACCAAGAGTTTTGGCCTCGTAAAATAGTGAGGGTAGGTGACCCAAGGAGGGCAGCCAGAGAGTGGGAGGAAAGCATGGAGCATGGGTCCCAATGAGACGGATCTCGGTCTTACTGGCATTAAGACTGAGATCATTAGCCGTGCACCTTGCCTGAATAGCAGTCAGACAGTATGGGAGGAGATGGTGGAGGGAAGCTTGAATGAGAGCTCGGTGTCATCAGCATAACACAGGAAATGAGGAGAGAAGGACGAAATCAAGTGGGCCAGAGGGGCAATGTAAATGTTAAAGAGCCACTGCGTTAGGACAGTCTTGAGGGATGCCGCAGTTAGAGTGTGAGATGGAGGAGAGAAAGGGGCCTAATTGCACCTGGGAAGGACTATAAAAAAGGAAGGAGGTCAGCCAGTCCAGTGCAGGGTTCATGATCCCAAGGGTGTCATGGAGCCGCTTTATGAGAGTGGCGTGATTGACCGTGTTAAAGGCAGAGGAGAGATCAAGGAGGGTGAGAACAGAAGGAGATCTGGAGTCAAAGTTTGAGAGCAGGTTTTAAAGGGTGTTCAGGAGAGCAGTTTATGTACCTATGGATGCTCTGAAACCAGACTGGTGGTCATGGAGACAGTCAACAGATTCAGTGTGACGGGTCAGTTGGGAGATTACCAATTTCTCCAGGAGTTTGCCCAGGAAGGGCGTAGTGCAGATAGGGCGATAGCCAGGTAGCAGGGGTCAGCAGACAACTTTTTGAGGAGAGGGTGCACAAGTGCTTGAGGGAAATTGGGAAGGCGCCAGTGGAAAGGGAGTAGTTACAGAAATCAGATATGGCAGGTGCAAGAGCAGAGATGTTGTCCTTGATAGTTCTGGAGGATCAGGGGAGCACCTGTTTGGAGGAGACTTTCAAAGAGCGGACAGTTTTAGAGACCTCGTCCAGTGCTAAGGGCGAGAAGGAAGAGAATATAGGGGGGGGAGTGCCAAGCGAGGCCTAAGAGCAGGTGGGGGAGTAGGAAGGGGAGTAGAGGAGAGTGAGGACAGGATATCCTGGGTTTTATTTTTGAAGTTGGAGGCCAATGCAGTACAGAGGGACTGGGTTGGAAGAGGAGAGGTGGAGACTGCAGCAGGATTGGCAAATTCCTTACAGATTGTGAACAATTCAGCCATATTGATTGGATATGGGCCCTCTTCTTGAAGCGGATGGAGAAACGGTATTGCCTTTGGAGCAAGCGATAGGCCAGTTTGTCATTGCATGAGGTAGAAGCCCGCCACTTCCATTCTGCAACTTTGCACTTGTGTTTCAAAGAGGCGAAGCCAGAATCATGCCAACTGTTGCACTTGGAGGCAGGCTTCATACGGATCCTCATGACTGGGGCAAGGGTGTCAAGGGTGTTGGCGATGGAGAGGGGAAGGTTAGCGAGGGCTGTGTCAGTGGGAGAGTCAATAGCAGGGGCTGGAGGGGGGGGTGAAAGTGGCGGCAAAAGCAGCAACTGACACTCGCCTCATCGGTCGAATGAAGGAAAAGGAGACTGGCAGTGCGGGCAGAGTCTTGGCCAGGGATACCAAGATCTCCAGGTGAGAGGAGAGGAGGGAGTGGTCAGACCAGGAGACAGGTGTGGTGAGAGGATTAGAGATAAGGATGTCTGCAGAAATGAGTGCCTCCAGGGTATGTCCGGCTGATTGAGTCAGACCAGAGGAAAGAATGGCAAGGGAAAGAGAGTGACAGAGGTTGTGGAAGAGTGGCTGCATCAGAAGAATCAAGATGAATGTTGAAATCCCTGATGAAGTGAAGCTTGCAGGTAGAGGTCATGAAATAGGAGGTGACGTCAGCCCATTCAGAGATGAAGAGGGAGAGCGGGCCAGGGGGCCTGTAAATGGTGACGAGATTAAGCGAGGAGGTAGGGAAAACACCAATCTTGCAGACAAGGCATTGGAAGGAGGAATAGGATTGAGTGGGTATGATGGTAGCAGGGTCCCATTCAGGGAAGATCAAGGCCACTCCGTCTTCAGACCAGTTTGGATTTGGTTTGGAGAGAATAGTGTAGCGCTCAGCTAGAAGAGTGTCTTAGTCTTAGTAAGGGCGAGAACATCAAGGTCAAAGTCTTCAAGAAGGAGACAGATGTTGGAGAAGTGTTTACTGGCAGAGTGGGCATTGAGGGTAGCTAAGTGAATCTGATTTCCCCCTTTGAAGGTTTTCCGAAGAGGGGTAGAGGGATGTGGTACACCCGTTGGTTGTGGAGAAGTGGCTGAGGGGGTGACAGAAAGGGGAATAGCAGGAGAAGGAAGGAAATTAATGAGAGACGGAAGGCGCCTATGGAGAAGGAGGGGGTTGGGCTGAGAGCCCTGGGCCATGACGGTGCCATTCTTGTAGACATTAATGATGCACCTGGAAGATGTACTATTAACGGTCGAGGAAGAAAAAGGGGAGAGGATAGAGACCATTTGAGGAGCCCATAGGTCAGGAGAGGGGACGGCAAAGAGGATGTCAGTGATAGTCTTCCTAGTAGTAATCAATATTTACCCAATCAATGCTTAAAGCACCTACCGTGGAACAGATCCCCTTCCACACCAGAGGAGCAGGAGCTCTCCCAGACCCTGCAGGAGCAGTGGCCCCCTTGTTGGAGTCAACCTGAATTGCCCTCGAATTCCAGTAAGCACCTCTCCCCGTGCAATAATCGTTTTTCACTGCTGCTAATTGCACCAATCGATTTGCCAGGCTGCAAGAATACTCACACAGCCTGCATGCTGTAATATTGATGCCAATAGCTGCTTGATTGCCACTGCCACCATTAGCTACCACAAGGTTTTTGCACCTCCAAGATGGCCGCCCGCCATACCTCGACGAGCCCCAGTGCCTAACTGGGCATAGCTGACTGTTCTCAGCTCTGATTGGCCATTGAGCCCTCTTCTAGAGCCTATCGCCAGCCGGTAGGGGAAGCCGGCTGTGATGCTGGAAATGCATCGGAGGCACAGGGCCTCCGAATCCTTGTCCTTTACTGCTTTTTATCGTGTGTTCTGTCGGTTTTCCGCGCAGGAGTTCATGTGGGACTCCTGGCGGTGCAGCTCTCTTTCTTTTGGTTTGGTGAACGGACCCGTGGGATACCCTTATGGCACCCATGGGTGGCGGTACAACCCTGTGCCCCTAGTTTATGTTTTTGGGCACCTGTGGGTGGCCCACAGAGCAGGGTATGGGCTGGTGGCAGCTCCATGCTGAATTTGACAGGTGTGCTGAGTTTCCTCCATTTTGGGATACCCTGGCCCTGCCATTGGGATCCGTTGATTCCTGATGGAAAACAAGATGGCCCCTGTGGCCTCTTGCTTTCTATTACCCATTACCTTGTTTTCCCAAAGTCCTGGGAAGCCCTGACTCTGTCCCTTCCCCCTGACTGGCTGTTGGGTGGAAATGCCATATATGGTGTTGTTGTGAAGGCCCGGTCAGACTAGCTGGAGCCTTCCCGGTAATGTATGTTGTGGGTACCTCCTGTGGGTGGGACCTGGGTGAATAGAGTGTGTGACAAATATGCATTCTGTGTTGTGGATGTCTAGTATCTGGTGGTTGACACAATGACTGAGACAGCCCTGCCCGAAACCGGTATGAATGCAGCTTGGAGTGTTGAATGGCTCGGTACTTGTCCCAATACACATAACTTGTTGTGAGTGTCTGGAGAGAAGTGAATGGCCTGAATACCTTGTGTGCCTGATTGGCTGCCTGCCTGCATGAATGCCCATAGTCGTGATTGGATGCTTGAGTGTGACCCAGCGGAATGAATGGGAGATCAACAGTATATCTGGGGACCGCTCACTGCTAGGAATCGTGTTCAGAAGCTGAAGTCCACTACGACAAGTAACTGGAGTAACTGAAGCTTGACCTTGAAGCCCTGCTGGACGAGAAGAATTGCTGTTGCTCTCCTTTGCAATCTGAAAGCTGCTGTGCCTCCAAGGACTGACCCAGAGAGGACCTGGTAAGGCGCCCTCTTCCCGAGCTACGAGGGACCATCGTGCACAGCTGATCTTTGCCAAAGCTCCCTGGTAGACAGACCTTCGACAGGCTGCCGACCCGATACAGGGACTGCTGCGGAACTCCAAGGAGAAGCACTCGGACTGTTGTCCACCACTGTCGACGACCGCCGTCACCGACCGGAGCCGCCGTGCTCTCGTTTGCCTAAGAACTTCCATTGATCATCGGACGCTCTCGCCTGCATCGTCATCCGCTTGTCTCCCGCTGGAGAAGTCCCCGACCGTTGACGCGCCGAGGAGCATCCACCAGTGGGTTTCACGCCACCTAAAGACCACAGAGACGCCGACGACTCGACGCCCTTGCTGGGCCACAGTTCTTCACCATCTCTTTGCGGTCCAGAACTATAGTCACTGAGGTGCCCCGCACGCCTCTTCCTTGCAGGACGCCAATGCTCTGTCGTCGACGAGAACCGCTAGGAACGAAGCTGCCACTTCCCTGCCGAGTTCACGCCGTTCACCGTCGGACGTTCGACGACCCGTGACTCCTGCTTTAAAAGAAGGGCACTCAAGAAGGGCCATCAATTTCCCGACACTGAACGCCAAGTTCCCCGACACCTCTCGACGATCCGTGGCTCCCGCCTGAAAGGGAGGCACTCAAGAAGGATCGACGCATCTTCAGAGAACTCTACTCCATCAGGTACATTGGGGTGGGTAAAACCTTAATAGGAGGAAGTAAGACTATCGGACAATATATGGACTGGGCTTGTGCTATATATCTTTTATTTACAGGTTGCCCAGGTGGGGGGGATCTCCACAAAGAACTGTGCCTATTGGTAGGGGTGAGCATTCTGCCTATTGTTTCAACCATCTTGCGTTCCTTCCTATCTCTATTGCTGGTATCCTCGTTATTGATCTGTGTGACATTTTAACCGTACAGTTGATGCACTTTAATGAGATTTGATAACATTGGTGGTACCACTTTAGAATTGTATATATTTATCATTATTGACTTCTGAGTGCAAAGTGCGTTATTGTGATCGTGTACATACCTTTGAATATTAATTATATAAAGACTGTGTTTTCAGTAATACAGTGTGTGGACATTCCTTTGTGGGGGTTCAGGGACTACACTGTACTTCAGAACCAGCTTGCTTCACCTCCTGAGAAGCTAGGCCTTGATTGCTCGACTACGTACCAATAACTGAGAATCTTGGCTAGGGTCCTCTGTGCCTCTCCTCTACCATATAGAAAGCGGAAGTACAGACACCCCTTACCAGTCTTTACACCGGCCCACTCCCATCAAGGCCCAGGACAATAAGGCCAATTCCTGGCTTCGCCTGTCCCATCCTTCCTCGCCGTTCGCCCAGACCCCCTGCCGGATTCCTGACCCATTACAACGGTGAACTCAGCCTCGCTCAGGGGGCCCGTGAGTAAACAAACTGCAAATGACTTTTGATAAGACCATGTCGCCGTAAGTTTCATATTGCCATTATTGTGCACCCGCGCCTCACTGCACGTTGTATCTGTGCTTGATGATCCACCTTAGTGTAATTGCCCGCTCCCCCTCGCTCCAATCTATGCGCATCTACCAACGCCCAATTGCCCTGCACGTCTGCGCCTTCCTAGCTTCTGGGCACCCTGATACTGCTCACCGCCGTCCCGATGATAGCGATGACTGATAGCTGGTAATTACTTATGTGCGACAATTATATGTATCCCGCCAGACCCTGTCCTCACTATTGTGTCCATTACATGCGCACCCTCACTGCTCTTGCTGGCTGGCTGTGGACATAACTGTTGATTACATTGGCGACACAGAAGAATGTGACTTTGTTTGTTCTTGTGACTCCCCTGCTCGCCCACCACTCACGGCACCCTCGCTCCACTTCATCTACTCGACCGCATTCTGTAGATTAATCCACTAAGCGCCAGTAACTGCCTGAACCGTCTCCATGAGCTATGCTAAATTACTGCAATACTTTGCCATCATTGCCTATATGCTCGCTGCCTGCCTGTATGCTTTGCCGCACTCATACTCTCTGCCAACTTACATCTAACATAACTCATGTGCCGTTCTATGTATTGGTAGCCAACTGTTGTCACCTGATGTTACATATTACACACGGCCACGTTCGTGTCACCTCTTATATTTAAATGAATTCAGGTTAGCCATCACACCTGTCAGTCTGCCTAACCTGAACTACGTGTTCTCAATTGAACTTATGTACTGCCTGTGCCACTAGCCTTGCATTCAGACATAGTACTTACTACACACTCTGAGTCCTCCATCCCTGCCCACTGGCTTAGCTTACTTCCACTATGTATTGGTGCCTGACCACACTCCTCCACCTAATGTACATTTACACTAGACGTTGGACAGGCCATCCCTACCTACATACTAACCAACACACACACAGTAGCACACCTAAGTTAGGTATTACCCACACCTTGTGGTCTACTACTATGGACACGGCCAACCCTTACTTGGATTATCCAGCACTCTGGATACGCCACTTTGCTACCAGACCAACTCCCAATCAACCTTGCACTATTACTAATAGAAACCTCACACTCAATTCTAGAACCACTCCACTAAAACAACATCCATACTTTAAGCTTTATAATAGCTCATCCCTATCCTGTAACAACATCACTAACAACTACGCCCCAACCTCACCATGCTCTTACCACCCAAGCATCTCAATTAGAAACTTCAGACTAGGAGCACGATTGCGATTCAAAAACCCCCAACCACACGCCCACAAGAGCAACAAACTTCAGCGCAGTAACAACACTCTAGCTAATCTGGCCACTGATTTAGACAGCAAGCTAGCCCCCATCACCATACATGGCCAATCCCTACCATCGCAAAAAACTCCTGCAAAAGACACATTCATCAAAGCAGCCTTGGTGAATGCTAGGTCCCTATCCGCCCAGGCACTGGACATCGCTGACTTCATAACTCATGAAAAGCTTGATCTCCTCGCAGTTACGGAAACCTGGCTTAATGCAGCCTCTGGACCATCTCTGGCCCTTGCTATACCAAATGACTATGCTATCATAAGATGCGATAGAAACACCAACCAAGTGAAGGGAGGCGGACTTGCCCTCACCTTCAGAAACACCTACGACATTAGAGTCATTCAGGATGCTCAAATTCCCTCTGCCGAATCCCTGTCCATCAAACTGCCACTATCACCTAACCACACAGCAACAGTGCACCTTATCTACCGACCACCAGGACCCATTTCCTCATTCATAGAGGATATTGTATCCACCGACACTAAACCTAATTCACAAACTATCCTACTAGGGGACTTCAACCTGGGTTTTAATGACCCCACGAATAATAATGCCCATGATCTAGCTAACGCCCTATCAGTCGTGGGGTCATACCCATATTATTCATGAGCCCACACATATCAAAGGAAGAACATTGGACTGGCTCACCAACCTTAACTGCTCCATCGATCTTCTAACCAATGATCCATGTATTTGGTCGGATCATCATAAAATAACCTTTTCCACCCTGCTCCTATTGTCGCTCTAGCCACCCGCACTAGAAATAAGAAGTCATTACATCAGATAAACTCCTACCGCTATTACTTCCCCTTCTTGACAACGTGGCCACCTCCGACCCCACAGTCTTAGTAGACATTTACAATCAGGCAATACTGAAAGCCTTTAATACCATCGCCCCCCCTAAAATTGCAGAAACCTAAACCACAACGTCACCTGAATACATGGTTCACGCCGCATCTTAGAGAACTACGTAAAACTAAGCACATTGGAAAAAGTGCCCTTTATTAAATAATAAAAATGAACTAATTCTAGCAACTTCTAGCTATAAACAAGGTATTATACTTAACAAAAAAGACACCTATAACAAACGGATCGAACAAGCGGAATCTAACACAAAAGAACTTTTTAATATTCTAAAAGAATTAGAATCCCCGATTGCCCCTATTGATAAATGTGTCACAGATGCACTATGGTGCAGCAACATCCAGAAGGCACTTCTAGATAAAATAGCCCGTTTACAATCTAAAATCAATGTGAAAAAAGACCTGTTACTCGCTGACCCTGATCACAAACAACTTCCTAACAAGTCACCTACCTTTGAGCCAACTGTAAACCATTTAGTTTCTCACCCCTCTCAATTTGGGAAGTAGAAAACATCATTAGGAAACTTAAACCATTGAATTGCCAAGAGACGCTTGTCCTGCTCCGATTATCAAAGCAGCAGCTCATGAACTGGCACCATTCATTACTAACCTTATCAACGCCTCCTTCAAAACGGGAGTAGTGCCTGATAACCTAAAAGACGCCTGGATCATCCCACTAATCAAAAAACCCACTCTTGACCCAGCCAACCCGTCTAACTATAGGCCGATAACAACTGTACCCTTCTTACTAAAGATACTAGATAGAGCAGCCTACCTGCAAATACAGGCTTATCTAGAAACAAACAATCTTCTGGTACTAAGGCAATCCGGCTTCCGACCTAGACATGGCACGGAAACTGCCCTAATAGATCTCACTACTCAGATTCAAATTTTAAAAGACAATGGCAAACTAGCACTGCTCTTTTTGCTTGATCTGTCAGCAGCTTTTGACTTGGTCAACCACCAACCACCAAACACTTTGCCACCACCTGAAATCTGCAGCTCACTTTTCTGACGCAGCCACTGCCTGGATCAGCTCCTTCTTGGCTAACAGAACCATGAGGGTCTTTTCTCCTACTGACTCGGCTGAACCCTCACCAGTCCCGTGTGGTGTCCTGCAAGGCTCTTGAGTGTCCCCAACGCTCTATAATGTATTTACGAAGCCCCTTTTCAATATCCTTGACTATCTGGGTGTCACGTATACTAATTATGCGGATGACACCCAGATACTCATTCCTATCTCTGGCGACTATGAAACTGATAGCAAAACCCTCAATGAAATATACGCAGTAATACAAGCGTGGATGGCACACCATGAACTTTGTCTCAATGACGAAAAAACTGAGTTGATTATCCTTGGTACTCACGCAAACCTAAAAAAACTAAATACTGCTTTCAAATCGTTCACTATTGATTGAAACCCCATCCCTGTCTCTAATAATACTAAAACCCTTGGTATCTACCTCAATGCCACATTATCCTTCACCAAACAAACCAATGCAGTAGCCTCTTCAGCCGCCTACACATGTAAACTTATTACCGCATGTAGGGCGTTTATCTCCACTCCCAACAGCATTACTCTTGCTAGAACGTTAGTGTTGTCCAAAGTAGATTATTGTAATGCCCTCTACTTAGGCACTAGCCGCAAAAATATTCACAAACTACAAGTAACTCAAAATAACGCCATTAGGGCAGCCCTCAACATCCCTAAGAAGTCGCATATCTCTGAGACTAAACGTAATCTGCATTAGCTCCCCATAGAGCACAGAATATCCCTCAAAGCTCTTGCCCTTATCCACAAAGCCAGGGCTAACCTCGCACCATCCTACATCTCTAACCAACTTACCTCACACACATCTACAAGACCACTTAGAACAGCTCAAGTTAACACTATGTCTATACCAAGATTCAAACTCCATAACTCGGGAGGAGTTAGTTTCCCTGTACAAGCCTCAAAGCTATGGAACACTCTGTTCCAATCAGGTCTGTAACCTCCTTCAACCTATTTAAATGCAACAGCAAACATTGGCTTCATGACCTGGACCCATTGATAGCTTAACATCTTAGAGCTTAGATTTACTGCCTACCCAGTGTACATATTGTAAATAATATTACTATCTGTCTCACCTTCGGCCCACCGCCTTAATTGCAACATGTATGCTTGTACCTGTAATACCAATGTATGTATTTATTTGTAACCGCAACTATTGTAACTGTTGCCTACTGCTTGCTAATGTAACTGTACTCTTATGTAACATGATCAAAAAACGTACGTGCCCGTATACCCCTGGGCCTGGTTGCGCTTTATAAATAAACCAAATACAAATACAAATACAAATACAGAGTGCTTAAAGCATTGATATGGCACTAAGGCTGGAGCCATATCCTGTCTGGCCCTGCAGAGATGATCAACTGTGAGTGCCACCATGCCATGTTGCATTGTGCATCAAAAGAGATGATGTGGCACCACAGATAAGCCTTGCGGGGCTCGGAATTATCTTGCCTGCACCTGACCTTCTTAAAAAAACTTCAGAAATTAGAATCTGGCCTATTCCTTAATGGCCTTGCAAAATTGATTGACACGCTCCCTTGAATCGAGCAGAATTGCGCCCAAAACCTATACTCGTTGAAGAGCTGCCTTTACTTGCATAACCTGATATTCTAGGCATCATCCATTCCAAAATGGCTGCGGCCGCTGCACAGCACGATTGTGTGCAGGCCTGCTCCCCTCAAGGCCCGCCTCTTCTTCCCGCATGATTGGCTGCATGTTTCTTCACCTGCTCTGGCCAATGGTAGCCAGCAGGCAAAGCCGTCCCTCCACCAAGGCCCAACACTAAGGCTGGAGCCATATCCTGTCTGGCCCTGTCCAGACCAGTCCGGCCATCAGGGCTACCCCATGTCCGACTGTCCCGACACACAGTTTGGTCCTATGTGCCCTCCAACATGCCTACCAGAAGGTAAGTCCTCATTGCACCCCGTTGCACTTGAAAGCATACCTCCTACCTCACTCACTAATTTGCTGGTCATGCCATAGGTCCCACCTCCATTCCTTACTACCGCCTCTCCCACTTCCGGACATCACATACCGCCACCTCCATTCCTTCCCCCGGCTACTTCTGGCAACAAGCATACCTTGCAGCCAACTATCCTCTCGCCCTCCTTCCACCTGTCACCACCAGTCATAGCTACTGACCAGAATCTCTCACCTACAATCTTCCTGCCTCCCGCATTGCTGCCCATGCATTTCGCCTGCCACCCACGCCACAAATGAACGTCCTGACTCAGTCTGCCCTGGGCCATTCAATTCCTCATTTATCCAGTTTACCAGCTCCCCCAACCCCAAAGTGCTGCTTCCTAAGCCCATTCTCTTCCTACCATCAGCCATGCCACTTACATCCATGATCACCCTTCCTACCCAACACCATTCCCCTCACCCCATTACCTTGTGCACAACGTATGCAAGCTCACTGTCTTCCTAATGTGATTCTCTCTGCTAACCACGCTCACAGCCTGATCAAGCCCAGCTTGACTTCAACCTTTAATATACTGCACCCCAGAACCTTACATCCCCTGCAGACTCTCCCACTCCCCCCACCCTCACGCCATCTCTCACAGAATCCAACAACCTCCACACCACACCCACACTGGACACATCCCCACAACATGACTGGACACCCACTAAGCACAAATACACTGACTGTGCCTAGTACCCATTACTGGACCAACAAACATCGCTGTTTCTATGCTACATACTCCTACGTCCCGTCCCCTTTCCTCCATCCTTGTGGGACATTCCGTCCTTCGGTACGGTACCAGAGCACTTTTGTAAAAAGCATCCAAAATGTTTGTCCTTCTTTTATTTTTATGCAGAGCACCGCACATGGCCGTAACGCTGCCCTCCTGAGCTCCGCCCACGCATCGCCCTTCAGTCCTTTTTTTCACGTGGTCAGGGCTGGACACACTAGCATCACTGGGAATTTTTGTTTTTATAACCTTTGTCTTTCCTTCCTGCTCCGGTTCCTCGGTCATCTAGTCCTCTGTCTATGCCGGAGCGTCTGAGATTCGTGTCCTGTTCTTCGTGCAAATGTTGCTTCGCAAGGGCGGATCCCCATTCTCTTTGCTTGGAGTGTCTAGGCCCGGAACATCGCTGGGATGTGTGCTTCTCCTGCTACTCTCTCTCCATCCGGGCACTCCAACGTCATCTTGTTCGGTGGGAGCAAGTGTTTCAGCGCGTTCCTCTGCCTCATTTCTAGCTTTCCATTGGCGAAAAGACGAAACGCCTGGTAAGTTCTTTACTATTTAGGGCGCCCGGTAGGGGACTCCTTCCCGGGGTCTTCCAGGCTCGGGAGGGGCTTGTGTAGTTCTGTCACCATGGGTTCCCCTGAGGTGCCTTAAGGGCCTAATAGGCGCACCAGAGTGTTCTCCGAGGGTTCCTGCAGCGAGCCTGCCAAAACCGGATGCTGTTCCAAGTTCACCATTTGGGTGCTAAGACTCAGCACAGTTCATGTGTGGCTCTGGATACGGGTTTGCCCTGAGATCTCCATTTCTGGAGCTTTCCCCACTGATGCCGGTGTACGCCCAGAGGTCTCAGTTTCTGGAGCATTTCATACTGAGCCACGGCTCGGGGCCCCTCTTGAGGGAACTATGCATCCGGGTTAAAACCAGAGATTCCTCTTTTTGGGGCTAAAGTCGGCACTGACAGAACCAAAAGATC
The DNA here is from genome assembly GCF_040938575.1 of Ambystoma mexicanum. NCBI lineage: Eukaryota > Metazoa > Chordata > Amphibia > Caudata > Ambystomatidae > Ambystoma > Ambystoma mexicanum. Next base: position 56,872,927 of record NC_090935.1, on the reverse strand, counting down.
CTCTTTGAAGGTCTTGTCGGTGAGGTTCATCTCTCAACTGTCCCACGCTCAGGCTCGTGGTGGTACCGATTCTGTCGAGGGGGCAAAGAGGGTGGTCAAGGTCAATATTCCCTCCACTACCAGTTCTGTCGAGCTTCTTCCAAGGCAGGATAATTCTGCCGTGGAAGATGATGTCCAGTAATCATCCGAGACCCCTCAGTACCGGCTTTGCAGAGGATCCTTGTGTCAAGGCTAAGGTGTAATTTAAGTCCCCTGATTCCCCTGAGGAGACAATTGCCTTATCTCCACATGTGACGCAGTTCTCCTCAGCTGTTAACAAAATAGCAGCCCAACCCCCGTGGTAACTCCCTTACACCAACGTTCACGTCGTCTGGTGCTGGGAGCATTGCTTTTGGATCTGAGCAGCCTTTTCCACGCTATGTGTACAACAAAAAAACGTTCTGCCCTTCATTCGACTGCCATGCTTGGATACTGCTGCCTCATACAGTCTCGCTCCCTCTGCACTGACCTATGTGGATCTGGACAGTGGTGGGCCCTCCCGGCAACCATCCTCCTTCCGTTCATGGGGGTATGCCCCTCACGAGCGGCCTCTGCCCGTACCAGCGCCAAAGCCTGCAGCTAAGGATGAGTTCTTTGGAAATGTTCAGATACTCATGCACTCTGACCCTATGTAGGCGCATTTCAAACGTATTTTCAGGGAAATGTACCCTGCACCTTCTGGCACACCTCCTGCCCCGGCTGTTCCAATGGAGGTTCTGGTGGTGCCACTCCCTACACCTCTTCCTTCTGGACCTCCTCCATCTCTCCCTTCTCTGCCCCCATTGTCTCCTATAAAGAAGACACCGAGAGACCGGGACAACACTTTAAAACTTGAGGCGGTATGTGTGGTGGACCAGTCTTCTGTTCCCGCCTCGTTGGATGAGCCTCAATCGGATCAGGATATCGATGAGCAGCCCCAGCATTCCATGACCGTGTCCTGGAAATGATGGCCCTCTTTGATATCCCAGTACCTGAGGCCCCCACTGCTCAGGAGGGGGTGCTTTCTGGAGACTTTACCCTGTTCTCTCAAGAGCGCACCGGCCTGTTCCTCCAGAAGGACGTCTTGACTAAGGCCCGTAAGGTCTGGGATAAACCCCACACTGGGCTACACCTCAACAAGAGAATCGACGCTCGATACAAGCTTTATGCCTCTTCGGAGAAAGCCTTATCGGCTTGTCCGCTCCCTTCCTCTACGGTGGTGGCAGCGACCACAATCCAGTCCAAGCCGCCCTCTGCATCTTCAACGGCAGCAGCCCAAATCCTATCCAAAGAGGATAAGCTTCTGGATGCCTTGGGCAAGAAAGTCTTTGCCAATTCGGCGCTCCAACTTCATCAAGCAAACACCGAGCTCATCCTGGCAGCAGCCAATCTGAGGCTGTGGAAAGAGTTAGCCGACTTCCAGGAGGGCATTCCTGCGAATAGTCTAGATGACTTTAAAGCCGGTTTGTCAGACGCCAGAGTATTGGCACAGGATCTACTGGAAGCTGCAGCACACCATGCAGATACCTCGGCTCAAGGCCTTATGATCAGGGTTGGCACCTCCCAAAAGGCGTGGCTCCACATGACAAAGTTTTCAAAGGAAGTGCAAGACAAAGTACTGGACCTTTCTTTTGATGGCAAGGAATTGTTTGATTCTTCTACAGACGAGGAACTCACAAAGACGAAAGCGAGTACCCAAACTGCCAAATCTTTATCGGTCCTGTCAAAAGCTCCAGCTAAGGCCTCTTATACACAGAGGTCAGGGTCCCAGACTCGGTCCTTCTCTGGGTTCAGGGGGTTTCAGGATCCCCGTGCACGCCGAACTGAAGCTCCGGTTGTTGGGACCCGCCGAAAGCAAAATCAGCAAGGTGGTCGGTTTTTTCACGCCCATCAGCCTCTTCTACAGAGACAACCAGTCTCTCTGCCGACAAATCCTCAAAATTATATTATTTGTCGGTCGCACAACACTTCGGTGGGAGGACGAATCTCTTCTCATCTGGAGGCGTGGCAGACCATCACCGAAGACCGGTGGGTTTTGTCCATAGCTCGGGTGGGCTTTCGCTTGTCCCTACCCCTCCCTTCAACCTTCCCTTCCAACAGATCGGGTCGCCCTCCCTCAGAGCCGAGGGACAGAAACCTCTAGACCTCAGAGCGGTGGAGCCTGTTCCCATCTGGGAGCAAGGGGAGAGCTTCTACTCACATCTGTTCACTGTGCCTAAACCCAACCAGGCTGGCCTGCACACTATGCTTGATCTTTCCCAGTTCAATCTTTCACTTCCCCAAGAGAAATTCAAGATGATCACGCCTTGCCAAATAAAGTCCTCTCTTTGAAAGGGTGACTGGCTCAGTGGTGGTGACCTTCAGGACGATTACATGCACTTCATGATATGGAGACTGCATAGGAAATATCTGTGGTTCTCCCTGGGAGGGGAACACTTCCAGTTCCGTGTGCTCCCTTTTGGTCTCAGCTCGGCGCTGCATGTCTTCACGAAGATGATGTTGGTCATTGTAACTTTCCTCCGGCTACAGAGCGTTCATGTATATCCATATTTGGACGACTGGCTTCTGTGCAGTCCTTGCCCACGGGCAGCAGTGAGCAATCTCCAGTCTCTCCCCCAGCTCCAGTTCCACATTGGGCTGTCGGAAAACTGGCGGAAATCTTCCATGATGGTCTCTCAAGAACTGATTTTCCTGGGTTTCCATTGGAATACGGTCAGTACCAAGGTGTTCCTAATGACGGACAGGATTGCGGACCTGTCATCCACATGTCAGCTCTTCCTCCAGTCTTCGCACATGACGGCTTGGTGGTTACAGAGACGTCTGGGCCTCATGGCTTCTTGCGTGCTAGCACTTTCTCTTGCATGTCTGAAGATGAGGTGTACCCAGATGGCTCTTCGGAACTTTTGGTCTCAGGCTTCGGACCCAGATTCCAAGATAAATTGCTTTTTTTCCCACTGGTGCTTAGCTAAACAGCTCGACCCCAGGCATACTACAGTGGACACTGTTCTTTAATTCGTGTTTTACCTCGCAGCTTCGGGCATTTATGTCTTGCCTTGCAGGACCTACTTATCTGCCATTTGGTCTACCTGTCTACTGACAGATGTTCCTTTTCTTTGACTAATCCGGTCATTAAAAGGCATTTTGCGGGTCTTTTGCACCTTTTCCCACCGGTGCATACTCCTCACCCCAAGTGGGATTTGAATGTGGTACTCACTGCTTTGTGCCATAAACCATTTGAACCTATGGCCACTACCAATCTTAAATACCTTTCATGGAAAGTCACTTTCCTGATCGCAGTGACATCGGCAAGGCGAGTAAGCGAGCTCCAGGCTCTTTCTGTGGAACATCCGTTCCTCACCTTCCATAAGGATAAGGTTGTGCTTCGCCCTCATCCTTCCTTCCTGCCTAAGGTGGTTACCGATTTTTATTTGAACCAATCGATGTCCTTACCTGCCATTTTTCCCAACACGGCATCGGATGCTGAGAGTCTTACACAATCTGGACGTCAGGCGAGCCTTAAAGTTTTATCTCGACAGAACAAGTGTACTCCTCACAACTTTTTGTCACATTTGGGGACTCGAAAGGGAAACCAGCCTCCAATGCAATTATCTCTCGATGCATTTCTGAAGCCTATACCATTCAGGGCCGTCAACATCCAAAAGGCATCCATACCCATCTTGTACGTGGCAAAGCAGCTGCTGTTGCCTTCCAGAAGTATGTTCCTTGGGAAACCCTCGGCAAGGCGGCTATGTGGGCTTCCCCATCAGCTTTTTTTAAGCATTACTGCTTGGACCTGAGCTCCAGGGCTGATGGCCAGTTTGGCCAGGCTGTCCTTAAGAATTTATTTCAGTAAGGGGATTTTTTCCATCCACCCGAACTTGCTGTGGTGCGTGCTTGGGAATCTCCCACACGTATGGAGGAAAGGGGACGGGACGTAGGAGTATAATAAAGTTACTCACCATAGTGAATACCTTACTCCTTAGTCCATAGTCCCCTTGCCTCCATATGCCTGCCCGCCGTCCCCTCTAAAAAGTATCCTCTATTATTGCATAAATGGTCTCACACCTGGTGATAGAAAAGGACAGAAGGGCGATGCGCGGGGTGGAGCTCTGGAGGGTAGTGTTACAGCCACGTGCGGTACCCCGATTAAAAATAAAATAAGGACAACCATTCAAAAAATGTTATGCTTTTTACAAAAGTGCTCCGGTCCCGTCCCGGAGGACGGAATGTCCCACAAGTATGGAGGAAAGGGCACTATGGACTAGGAGTAAGGTAGTCACTACGGTGAGTAACTTTATTACGACTCGCCAACCACCCAATAACCTACAAGGGATTACATATCCTCTAGCCACGAAACCTAGGCAAAATGTAGGCAACTCAGGCTCTCCAATCGGGCCACTCAACCCACCCATTGCCCAATACCCTACCACCCCTCTACCCCCTCCATCCAATCTACCACCTGCTACATCTCCCTCCCTGAGCACCCCACTCTTGTGTGCCCTACTCAATGTCCGCTCCCTGGGGGCCCATGCCATAGAGATCCATGATCTGATTACAGACAGACATTTCAACCTCCTTGCTCTGACTGAATCTTAACTCCATAGTGCTTGAGGCCGATTACTCAGTGTAGCTATACCACCTAACTATTCCATCTATAGGGCAGACCGCACCAAGCTATCAGTGGTGGAATCACCCTCAACACTAAGTCTGACCTCCACATACACACACTCCCCTCCTCCCACCCCTCCAGGGATTCGAAACAGTCCTCAAACTCAAAACTAACCCCAGACCTCCTTCACCATCTTTCTTCTCTACCGTCAACCTAATTAGTCCACCACCCCAACACAAATATGCCCCTCCCCATCACACCCTTCCTCAAACCCAGTACCAAATGCATAATACTAGGTGACTTTAACCTAGGATTTAATTATACCACAGACCTTAAACCCACCACCGCGGCCCAAGCCTTTCATGATATAAACCTCAACAAAGGCTCACACTTGACTGGATCCTATCTACTAATGCCTCCATCGACATCTCAAGCATCGGCCCAGTGCCGTGGTCTGACCACCACCTGATTGATTTCCAGCTACACCATGCTAACCTCACTAAGCCCTCATCCCTAGTGCCATCACAGATCATGGCCAGAAGCACTAGGAAACTCACCCATGCCACTCTTAAACCTACCCTTCGAATGGATTGTTTCCTCCCACGTATTCCTCATCTTGTGATATTCGTTTTCGCCAGCTTCGTTGCTTTGGAAAAAAAAGATTTTGGCAGAGGGCGCTGTGCACAAGGTCTTGGTGTCGATGTCCCTCGACGAGCTCCGTACCGTGTCGACGTCACTGTTAGTATAAATAGCTTGTGCGGCGCCCGTTGGCTTCAGTTCCGTTTTTCTGATTGCTTCGCTCTCGAGAACGGCGCATTTTGAAATTTTCTTTCAGAAAATGTCATCTTCATCTACTCCTTCTACACCCAAGACTGGGTTCAAGAAATGTATCGACTGCGGTTCGAAGATGTCGATAACAGATCCTCGCCGCATTTGTCTTTGGTGCCTAGGTTCAGATTATCGAACCGGGGACTGTGGCTCCTGTCAGTCGATGACGGAAAAGGCCCATCGTGAGAGGAAAGGTAAACTGGCGGTAGGGCGGGATGCTTCTAAGGACTCTTTGAAGGCCTCGTCGAAAAGACATAAAAAATTGCCCGATTCGAAAGAATTGGAGCGTCTCAAAAAACACTCTAAGAGATCCCGATCTCGTAGTAGATCGAGGCGCTCTTCATCTTCCTCTTTTAAAAGAGTTAAAAGGAGACATAGATCGCCCTCATCATCATCCGATACATCGACCGAATTGGTACGATGCCCAACTAAATTGGATTCCCCAAGAAAATGGGAAGACTTTTGAAGAAATATGATGTCGGTCTTTGAGAATGCAGTCAGACCCCAGTTGCTCCATCGGACGACACAGGTAAATCAGGAACTACTGCAGTAAAACACATTAGTATGGGTGACAGTCGTAAGACTTGAGTCGACGCCAAGTCGTCGAGGAATCCTCGAGAGTCTAGTGTTTCTCCGACACTGCATAAAAAAAAGAAGTTGTCGAAAAACATCTGCAACTTCGTCGATGACTTCGGCACCGACAGCTTTGACATCGAAGCCTAAAGTGTCTTCGACGCCTTTGTCGTAGACTCCATCGGTGTCGTTGAAGATTCCTTCGATACCTTCGAAGGATCCTTCCATGACTTCGACGAAAACTCATGAACAAGACAGGAGATTTACTCCATTATCAAAATCAGACTTTTTTTAACTCTATGGGCCTCATTACACAGTAGGCGGTGGACCAAAGTGCTAATAGCTCCTTAGTCCATGCCGGTAAAGTACCGGCACCGCCTTGGTGGAAAGGGGAATAACCACCCTATTCCAAGGTTGGCGGGGCGGCAATTCCCCCTTCCACCATTGCCCTTCCCCATTCCCATTTTTGCCCCATAGGGCATAATGGGAATGGGGAAGGTGCTAATTACGGTACCGCAAATTTGCGGTACCGTAATTAGCACCAGGGTCCCTTAGCAGGTTGGTTTTTAACGCCTGCTAAAAGTAGGCGCTAAGGGACCTCGTAGTAAGGCGGTAAGGGTTAATGGTCACCGGTACCATTACCGGTGACCGTTAACCCTTACCGCCTTCCGTGTAATGAGGCCCTATGTCTTCGATATTTGAAGAAAGTTGCTCTGAAGATGAGGAGGTTTCTCCTTTTGGAGTGCAATATGGCACTAGACAAGTTCCAGAGGAACTAATAGACCCAGAATCTAAAATGAGAGACCTGTGTGAGACTCTTCACTCTGCTAGTAGCATTGATATGTCACCTGAGCTAGAGTTTGTGAGACCTGACCCTGCAGAACATGCAGATTCAGGGTACAGGAGTTTAATGAACAGAGTGGTGGAATATATGGGTTGGGGTAGAGCCTCACCCACCTTTGATCAGGATGACATGATGGACATTCTAGATCGGGGGCCCCCAGAGGATCCAGTTCTCCCCTTCCATAGGGCAGTTCAGAGAACAGTAGAAAGGAACTGGGAATCCCCTGACAACATTGCTGCAGTAAACAGTCATTTTCCTAAGAAGTATAGAACTTCTACTTCTGATCCTGAGTATTTGAACAGACATCCCACTCCAGAAAGTCTGGTTTTCAGGCTGCGACTACCTCAAGACAGACTGCATATGCAACCATCCCTCCGGATAGAGAGGATAAGAAGGTTGATGCTTGGGCCCGTAAAGTTTTTACTTCGGGTAGCATGGCCCTAAAGTCAACTAACGTCACCTGTACCCTGGCCAGGTTCACACATACCATGTGGGACTGCATTTCGGCGGCGGCTGAACATATTACGGAAGGCGAGGAAAGGGAAGGCTTCCTGAATATTGTCAAAGACGGGAAGGAGGCAATGGGGGAATATCTCCAGTCTAGACTGTCCACTGCTGAAAGTATCAGCAGGTCCACGGCTTCAAGCACAGTGCTACGCAGATTTGCGTGGTTGAGAAAGTCAGGTTTTGCACCAGCCGTGCAGGCCAGACTTCTCAACATGCTTTTTGATGGCTTGAGTCTGTTTGATAGTAAGGCTGATGAGCGCCTAGAAAGACTACAGACCTAAAAAACGGCAGCTAAATCCCTTAGTGCCTCCATGCAACAGCCTCGGAAACCCTATTCGGGCTCATCTTCTTGGAGGGGTTGTCCTTTTCGGTATAACTCCTCTTTTGGTAGAGGAAGAGGACAGGCCTTTCAAAGAGGCAAAATAAATGTCACTTGTAGTGGACGAGGAAAGACTGCAAAGCCATCCTCAGAAACGGCATCTTTACCCTTAGCCGCTCCTGCAGCCGTCTCCAAATCACTCTGAGGCCTTATCACATAAAACACCAGTGGGAGGCAGAATCTCTCAGCATCTGAAAGAATGGCTGGGCATTACTTCAGATGCTTGGGCACTGGGAACAGTAGCTCAAGGTTACTGCCTTCCCTTCCTAAAAAGGCCTCAGGATCATCCACCGGCAGCCAACTCTGCCAAATTCAGACCCGCTTCTGTTGCAGGAAATTGTAACCCTGCTAGAGAAAGGTGCTATAGAACATGTACCTGTAGCGTAGAGGAACAAGGGTTGGTACTCCCCTTATTTTCTCATCCCAAAGAAGGACAGAGGATTGAGACCCATCTTGGACTTAAGAAACTTGAACATGTTCCTCAGAAAGGACAAGTTCAAGATGGTAACCCTTTCTCAGATCCTTCAGGCTCTCCAACGCCAAGACTGGTTGGTATCATTGGACCTTCAGGATGCTTACTTTCATGTGCCAATCCATCTCAAGCACAGAAAGTACCTGAGGTTCGCGGTTGGCAGTTTTCACTATCAGTTTCGAGTTCTGCCATTCGGACTGACCTCCGCCCCGAGGGTTTTCACCAAGCTTATGGTGGGGGTGGCAGCGAGTCTCAAGAGAGGGGGATTCACGTCTACCCCTACCTGAACGATTGGTTGATCAGAGCATGTTCTCCCGAACAAGCTCAAAAACATCTGTCTATCACATGTCACTACCTTCACAATCTGGGCTTCTCCCTCAATAAGAAGTCCCACATGAACTCCAGTTTATCGGAGCAGTCTTGGACGCTTCCTCGGGCAGAGCCTTGCCTCCCGAGGTAAGAGCTCTACACATTCTGCAGATGGTAACAAAATTCCAGAAATCCCAGTATCTGCTGGCCTTCGATTTTCTGAGTTTGCTCGGCCTCATGGCATCCTGCATTTTTCTGGTGCCAGAGGCCAAATTGAGAATGAGATCCCTTCAATGGGCCCTCAGAACTCAGTGGTCCCAGTTCTCGGGGAGTATATTGGATCTTCTGCAAGTCCCGAGCGCAGTTGTTCAGGATCTACTAAGGTGGGCTTTCAACAACAACATCCTCAAAGGAGAATCTTTTTGGCAACCATGGCCGGAGATAACAGTAGTAACTGACGCCTCACTCACGGGGTGTGGAGCCCATACCAACGATCCAACAATCAGAGGTCGTTGGTCTCCATTGGAGTGCAAACTACATATCAACCTATTGTTGAAGCTGAGGGCAATGAGACCAGCGCTGAAGGCCTTCCTGCCCTCTGTACCGGGAAAGAAGGTCCTGATAATGACGGACAACACAGTGGCCATGTACTACCTCAACAAAAGAGGAGGTGTAGGATCAGTACCACTGTGCAGAGAGGCAATGCAGCTCTGGTTCTGGGCAATACGAGAAGGAATCTCTCTATTGGCTGTTCACCTAGCCGGAGAGCAGAACACGGCGGCAGACACTCTGAGCAGGCAGAGCACAGTCTCCCACGAGTGGGAGTTAGCTCAGGAAGTCCTTCTGGAGATCTTTGCCCTTTGGGGAACCCCTCAAGTGGATCTGTTCACGACCACAGTAAACCGGAAGTGCGAACAGTATTGCTCACGGTAATTTCCTCCAAGAGGAGCTCTAGGAGATGGGTTCGTGGTGGACTGGAAGTTTCCTCTACTGTACGCATTTCCTCCAGTCCCCGTGATTCCTCAAGTAATCAGGAGGTTGAGAAAGTTCAGAAAAACCATGATCCGACTTGCCCCGGATTGAGCCAGGAGGACGTGGTACCCGGACCTTCTGGACATGTCCATCTTGTAGCCGGTGAAGTGGCACAGCGAGTAGAGCGCTCCCTTTGACATCCGTGCAGATCTTGCTAACGCTGGTTCGAATCCTGGCAGGGTCAAACTCAGCCTTTCATCCTTCCGAGGTCGATAAATGAGCACCACACACTGTGGGTAATAATAAGCAGCGCTCAGATACCTGAGGGTTCGTAGCGCTATATAAATGCCAAATTATTATTATTATTATTATCTGTCCTCCAATACGTCTTCCGCAAAGAGAGGATCTTCTCTCGCAAGAGAAGGTTGTGTTCTCCATTAAGAGGTCAAAACACTCAACCTTCACGTATGGTTTCTGAGAGGTTAAGATACAAGGATTGGGATCTTCCGGATGACGTAATAGAAATTTTGCTTTCAGCCAAAAGGCCATCAACAAAATCCTTGTACCAGTGTCGTTGGAACAAATTCAGTAACTGGTGCATAGATAAGGATGTGGACCCTTTTCAATGTGGCACCCCAATGGAGCGTTCTTTGCTATTGCATCTAGCCAATCTGGGGCTCCAGATCGGAACAATTAAAGGATATCTTGCTGCGCCTTCCATTTTCAAGCGCTCCTCGGAAGAAGTTTCCTACTTCAAAATTCCATTAATCATTCAGTTCCTGAAAGGGCTTGCTAATGTATACCCACCAGTACCGTTTCATGTCCCAATTTGGGATTTAAATCTAGTACTTAAGTTTCTAACTTGTATACCATTTGAGCCTCTGCACTCCTGTCCATTGAGGCTTCTAATACTAAAAACTGTTCTTCTTGTGGCGTTAACATCAGCCAGCAGGGTTAGTGAACTACAGGCTCTCTCATGTAAACCCCCATATACTACGATTTACAAGGACAAGGTAGTTCTTAAAGTTAAACCATCTTTCTTACCAAAAGTAGTTTCTGACTTCCATTTGTCTCAAAAAGTCATATTACCAACATTCTATCCTCCTCCTCATTTGGGTAAAGAAGAGGACAGACTGCATAGACTGGACCCCAAAAGGGCTCTCAGTTTTTACATTTCAAGAATGTCAAAGTTATGCCAAGATGACCAACTTTTTGTAGGTTATACAGGTCATAAATTGGGATTAGCAGTGACAAAACAAACAATATCCCGCTGGATCATTCTGACTATAATTGAGTGCTACAGATTGGCGGGAAAAGACCCACCGGATGGGCTACGAGCCCATTCCACAAGGGGAATGGCTACTTCTGTGGCTTTGAAGAGGGGAGTCCCTGCAGCAGATATTTGTTCAGCTGCAACATGGGCATCAATACATACCTTCATCAAGCATTATTGCTTAGATGCCCCCTCCTCCAATGATGGTTTATTTGCCGAGGCGGTACTTCATTACGTCCATGAGAACAATAACTAGTACTCGCATCTCCAAATTTACCACTGCTATGGGAGTCTATCACAAGATGAGGAATACGTGGGAGGACACAATCCATTCGAAGAACAAGTTACTTACCAACTGTAACGTTCTTTCGACTGGATGTTCCTCCCACGTATTCCTCATCGACCCTCCCAGCCTACCCTGCAGTACAGTTTGTGTTTCTTAAACTTTCCTCTCACAAAGAGTCTCACTCTGGGTGTTCCTCAAAGTCTTCCTCGAAAAAACAACTGAAGCCAACGGGCGCGACACAAGCTATTTATACTAACAGTGATGTCGACATGGTATGGAGCCATCGAGGGACATCGACGCCACGACCTGGTGCACACCGCCCGCTGCCGAATCTTTTTTTTTGCAAAGCAGCGAAGCTGCTGAAAACGAATATCACAAGATGAGGAATACATGGGAGGAACATCCAGTCGTAAAAATGTTACAGTTGGTAAGTAACTTGTTCTTCTTGCCTCCCTTGATGCTCTACCCCCTGAATGCAATGACTCCTCAGTACTCACATCCCACTACCACCCGTGCCTACTCTCCACGCTAGATCACCATGCCCCTCTCAAAAATAAACCCCTCAAGGCCTCAAACCCCTGGTTCACAGACAAACTTGTCCCCCTTCATAGAAAGAGACGTGCCATTGAACATTCACACAAGAAACAACCCTCTGCGTCCACTGCCTCCCTCCATGCCACAGCCTGTAATGCTTGCAAAGCTTTCTTTTCCACCAAAGCCTCCTTCTATGAGAAAAGAATCACCAGTGCCATCTCTAATTCTAAGGAACTCTTCGCCATCCTGAGAGAGCTAGAAAATCCAGGTGTACCCATCTCTAAAAATAACGTAGACAAGGACTGGTGTACTACGATCCAAACTGACCTCTCCACTAAAATGAATTTGCTATGCACCAAAATAATTTCCAAGAAACCCTCACTAGATGCCAAAGCCCCCCTACAGTCCCTCCCCTCTCAACCAGTCAGCACAGACCCAATATCCAGACTAAGTGGCACCCCTGCTTCTCTTTCCACCCAGTCACCCAAGACATGGTCCTAGACACTATCCAGGTCCTCAATCCCGCAAATTTGAAGGGAGCCACTTGCCCTGCACATACCATTAAGCTCTGTGCACCCAGTCTTACCCCCATAATTAATGACTTTGTCAACGCTTCCTTTGAGACTTGTGAAGTACCTACCCATATCAAGGCAGCATGGGTCACCCCACTCCTAAATGAACCTTCTCTGGATCCTGCTGTACCCACTAACTACAGACCAATCACTACAGTACCTTTTTTGCTCATAATTCTTGACTGCATTGAATCCCAACAGTTCCTTGGACAACACTGTCTCCTCGGTTCCAGACAGTCAGGTTTCCGACCTAAACACAGTCCCGAAATGGACCTCCTTGACCTGAAATTACAGCTTGACAGTATCTGTGACAAAGGTAACCTAGCCATCTTGATCTTCTTAAACCTGTCAGCTGCTTTTGACTTAGTCGACAATGACCTCCTGTGCCAAAATCTCTCCTCCCTCTTTCACTTTTCGACTGAGGCAGTCCGATGGATCAAATCATTCCTTAGTGACCGTACCTCTAGAATTTTCATTCACTCCCACTCTGCTAATCCTATCCCAGTCTCTCCTGGTGTACCCCAAGGCTCCTGTCTCTCCCTCACACTCTACAACACTGATACCAAGCCCCTCTTTGACATCCTGGACTCTCTCGGTATACCAACTTTGCAGACGACACACAAATCCTCATCCCAATTTCTGGTGACCACACTGCAGACACAATGACCATCAACAATGTCTTCTGTACTATCCAGTGTTGGATCGCCACACAGAACCTCTGTCTCAATGACGAGAAGACAGAGTTTCTCATAGTAGGCTCTGCCCATTGCCTTAAATCTCTCGACCCCTCCTACTCCTCCTTCATCATCGACAAACTACCATCCCTGTACTCAAACATGCTAAAACCCTTGGAGTCTATCGTGATGCTGATCTATCCATGATTAGACACATCAATGAACTCGCCTCTTCATCTGGCCATACTAACAGGCTCATCTCTCATAGTAGACTGTTCCTAAGCCCTAATAACTGCCTTACTCTCCCAAATGCCTTAATTCTGAGCAAACTGGACTATTGCAATGTCCTGCTCAAAGGCACCTCTGCTGCCAACCTTGCTAAACTTCAACTTTTGCAAAATAAAGCCCTGCGCGCAGCCTTGGGCCTCCGTAAATCTGACCACTTCTCTGCCACACACTGAGAGGTTCGCTGACTATAGAGGATTTTTACATTTATTTCGGGACAGTGAATTAAGAAAAGATCAATTTACCCTGATCTGCTTACAAGAAACCTTGTTAATGTCGGATCCAGTATGCCAAGACTATTCCATGATGTTAAATCCAGCACTGAAGAATGCTTCTGGCCGCCCATTTTCTGCACTCTTGACAAGGATGAAAAATGTCCCTGGGTGGTGAGTGTTAACAACATATGATCCAAACGCTTTCGTGCAAGGAACCATGATTCAAATAACTTATGGAACTTTTACACCTAAAATGCATTAATTTTGTTGTTGAACGTCTACTGGAATCCTGCCAACATTTCTTCAACCAGCCTTATTACATCAGTTACTTCCCTGATTGATGATTTCATGCTTGAGCACCAGAATTTTGCCGTAATTATTTGTGGAGATTTGAATTAATCCTGGGTCCACTCAAATGGGATCATTAAAAAGTTAAATCAAGATCCCAAAGCCGGTCGAGGGAAAATCTGGGTCGTCGAGATGCTCAGTCGAAATTGTCAAATGTTAAACGGTCAAACCACTGGGGACACCCCGGCTCGCCCCACATGGCACCATGAAAATTCCCACAGAACTCTTAACTACATATGGACCTTGAGAGAATTTCTTCCAAATATCATTTCCCTGAAGGTCTTAAAAATGAAGAGCAGCGACCATAACGCTGCAAATATACGCTGGACAACCGCCATAGCAAGAACAAGTTATGTCAACACAACACCACTGGAGATATATCAGGGGTTAAACCGGTTGAAAATAAGGCACTCTAAGATCTCAAAGCTTACAACAGCCATGATCAACTGAAGTTTGGATGGAGAATGTCTTTGAATATACTCTACTAGCCCAATTTACCACCTCCCAAAGTGGATTTAGTGACAGCCATCAAAAACATATATATCCATTCAGCAAGCAAATTAAAGAGAAGAAACAAATATTAATAGAAGATCTTAAACTGCTGAAAAAATCATGCCCTGCAGCCATGCTCCAAGAAAAGAAAAGAAAAATAAAACAGAGATACCGAAATTGGATGGTTGCCTTTAAACATCACGGTGAGCAAGAACAAGCAGAACAAATGCTGAGATTTTTTTTTATTTTTTAAAACACTTTATTAAGTTTGCAATGAACAACAACAACTACCAATAAAGTAAACAATGTCTCACAGTAAAGCGTCACAACTTAATTTACAGAACAATATAAGCATCATACATCTTCAATCTGTCATAATAGCTTTATCCTGCGAAACATAACAGCAAACTGACAAGTATACATAAAACATCACAAGAGACAACACAAGTGGGGCGAAGAGAAAAAAAAAAGAAAAAAAACACCATCACCTCTGCCTTATCCCCCTTTCCTCCTCAGATGACATATCCACCAGATCAGCTCCACTGTCACATTAATCATAAAGAGCCAAAAATGGGCCCCATAACTTTCCTTTTCCTCACTTTTATCTTTATTTTCCGATGAAACCTTATCATACTGTGATAGAATATGCAACTCCGTTAACCACTCCTCGACATTAGACTTTTTCCTCTTTTTCCAAATTCTGAGAGTTAATTTAATTGCTACCATCACTGCCCTATCAATCCAATAAGTACATTTTCTAGAACGCACACATCTATTTTTATGTGACAATAGGACTATATTAGCTGCAGACCTTTCTAAGTTTATTCCATAAATCAGATCAATCCTGTCAATGACATCCCGCCAATACAATTGCACTCTCGGACATTCCCACAGTAAATGTAACAGGGTGCCTCTACCAATGTCACAGCACCAGCATAAATCACAAGATTGAAGACCCAATTTAAACATCTTAACCGGTGTCCAATATAGCCTTCCAATGATCTTCTGTCGAGTCAAGCGCAAACCCATGTCTGCTCCCAAATGTAAAGTCACCCTCAATATGTCACTAAATGCTGAGATTGATCTGAACCCGCAAGAGTTGTGAAATTTGGGCAATAATAAATGCTGGCTCAAGAAATCAGATAGCGAATACCTTAGTCGGAGTGAATGCCATCTCATGAGTAAATCGCTTTAAATAGGTCTTCAAAGCACCCACAGAGTCTAAATTCGAGCAATACATTGATCCAGCAGTACCTTGGAACTTCGATTACAACACATCAGATATTGAAGAGTCGATCAGAAAGTTAAAAAATGCGGGCGCACATGGTCCAGACGGCCTCACAAATCTGATACTAAAAAAGAACAAAACTCAATGGGCTGTCTTCATTGAAACATTATTCAGGCAAATAGCCGAGGCAAGACAAATTTCATCCTCATGGCAATCAGCGGTGGTTGTGCCTATATTCAAAAAGGGCCATCGTTCTGACCCAACAAACTAGCGTCCAATTGCCATGTTGGACGTTATCGGGAAGCTCAGGCATCGCCAATGGGCAAGTGAGGCGAGCATCCTTTACGAGAGACAGACAGGCTTCACGAGTGGAGTAGGTGTAGAGTTAAACCTAACCCTACTTAATCTCTTAAAACTAGAAGCACTAAAAAACAAAAAATCTCTTTTTCTGGCATTTGTCGACCTCCGTCAGGCATTTGATAGTGTGAAATGTACGACCTTGTGGAGAAAATTGGCAAATTGGAAATGGCCAGCTGACACCTTTCAGATGCTAATACAACTCTACACTAAGACGTCGATCAAAGTAAGATTGACCGCTAATGGAGATCTAACAGATGGCATCGTGAAAGAGAGAGGTCTCAAGCAAGGATGCCCACTGGCCGCCTTAATTTTCAAATTATATTTTGCTGACCTGCCGTTGGCACTAAGAAACTGTAACACCTTTCCGACTAAAATCAATGGTCATGGGATCAGCTATTTATCCTATGCAGGTGACATAGTGCTGATGGACTCCACACAAATTGGCCTACAACAGCTTTCAACAAATCTGGAGTCCTACTTAAAGATTAATAACATGGAGGTCAATGTAGACAAATCAAAGATTATATCTCTGGGATGCCATCCTGGTTCGAGAAATAAAGATTTCAAATGGTACATCAGTGGGAAACAACTGGAAGGAACTGAAGAATTGAGGTACCTTGAAATACTATTTAATAAATCTATAACAGAATGGGAGTATACTGAAGATTTGAAATTAAAAATGCCCAAACTCTCCTTACATGGGACGAAACTACATCAAGAGTTTGCTAAATTTACCTTTTTACCAGCCATCTTGTTCTATCGCCAAAAGGTGGTTGCCACAATCACTTTCGGCAGTGAGGCCGGCTTCAACATCGACTCTGAATCGTGAAAACTATTAGAAGGTCCATATTGGGGAAAAGTGTTGTGTCTTCCAAATAATGTTTCAATCAATGCAATACGGCAAGAGTTGGGACTTGAATCTCTCGCCGCATCCGAAAATCATTTGCTCTCTACCGAAAAATGATAGCTCCTGGATCGGCTGCTCCATATGCAATTCTGAAAAAACCAGCGCCAAGCCGTTTCAAGGTTTATTTGAAGATTGGTCAACAAAGATTTTGAAGAATCTTGACCATGTGGGAGCTACTCCCAAACTCTTAATAGACAATCATTGTGCCGTTAAACAGAAGGTGAGCATTACAGATTGGATTTCCACCATGAATAACAGACTAAAGCTAAAATCAAGTCTACCACACACTGGCGACGTCAATGCCGTAAACCAGGTACCTAAATATCTAAGATAATTTCCCTCACAATACCACTATGACCAGTTTTTGAGGTTACGCCTGAACATATTACCGACGAAAGAGATGTTATTTCTAAAACACGACAAGAGCACTATCGACAATTGCTGCCGGTTTTGTAAACGTGAATCCTTACAACATTTGGTGATAGAGTGTCATTCTTTAAAAGCTGAAAGAACATTGGCCTTGGGAATGTTTGTCCCTTTAACCAACAACATGGATAACTGATGGTCAGCATTACTTTGAGGAAGGAACCATATGCTGATGTGTGCCACAGTTCACTATTTATATAGTTTTCTAAAAGTGACGTGATTCTCTTAAAGACTGAAAGATTTTGAAATAATGAATGTTATGAAATTGGAAAGAAATATGAGAAGATTGTGAAATGCTTTGTAAGAAACTAACACAATAATAAAAGAAAAAAAAGCCTGTATTGACTTCAAAACACTTACCATTGCACATTGCTGCATTCACAACGAAGCACCTCTATACTTAATCAATTGCATCAGCAACAAACATCATGGTCGCTCCCTCTGCTCTTCAAAGCACCTCTCCTAAGAATCTGTGCTTCAGTCTTACCAGAGCAGGTGGTGTCAGCTTGAGCATCACAGCCCCAACTCTCCGGAACACTCTACCTGCTCATATCAGGAATGAACCATCTTACCCAGCTTTCAAGAGACTGCTGAAAACATGGCTGTTTAATAAATATGACTAATGTCTCACCTCTAACAATGACTATTGACTATGTGAGGTTCCTGCCATCTCTTCTTCATTGCCTGAATTGTCTTTATCCTCTCCTGACTCTGTACAAATGCAGTGATACCTGTGGGTCTGGGCGTTACACAAATGTACAAAATAAAAATGAAATATAAAAATAAAAGAGTAGGTCAAGGAAATGATTGGAGTGAAGGTGGGACTAGCTTTGAATCTGTTGGTTTTAGTTTTATTTGGTGGGTGATCAGTGGGATTTAATGAGAGACTGTTTAATACAGCCATAGCATCCTCTAGAGCCTTCCCAAAAAATACCTTTGTCAGAGTAGATACTTTCCAGTATAATATGAGGATACATGAGTTGGGATCCTGCTCTATCTTAACGTCTGTAGGATGCCCCTGTTACATCTCATTGCCACATTTCATCTCGCCTGTCCTCTTTGCCACATTTCATCTCGCATGTCCTCTTTGCTGGTGAGACTCAAGTCATTCTCACTGTTCATGGCTGGTCCGTTTGATTTGAGGCACTGAAGATCCTTGTAGTATAAACTGATCAAATGATGTGTGTCATTTTAATCCAATGGAGCAAAGAGACGACAGACATCATCTTCTTTGAGGGTCGTAATGCACGGAGGAGACTCACCCCAGAAACTCTCTTCGAAGCTCATCCCTCCAGCATCCACCTTCAGGTTTGACGACAAAATGATAAACCTCGAAGTATGGTTGGATGCAATTTATAAAAAATGGGCACCTGGTTAAGGCCTTGCTCTGCCCAGGTAGGTAAACGTTTAACCGAACACAATTGAGCAAGGTCATGAAAACCAGAGAAAACAATCACTAACTCCTGACAGTCAGTAAACACAGAATTAGGTGATATGACTGCTACTTTAATTCTTATTTAACATATAAGTAGCAAGTGTTACATTCACAGAAGGTGGACATAGGAAACTCAACAAAATACATGAAACATACATGGCGTGGTACATAAATAACAAGCCTGAGTACAAATTATCGGGTTAGAATTTCCAGCAATTACATTCTCTATGTCCCCTTGTATTTCCTACTTCTGCCTGAAGACGTGGATTCTCAGATTGCTTGCCAATGTGCAACCGTTTACGATCACGTAGGATTCCTCATGTGTACTAATTTCCCTGTCCTGGTGAAGGCCGACCTAGCGACAGCTACTCAAGGATAGCTCTGAGGCCAAAACACAGGTGTGTTGCTCCATCTCTCGCATTTTAAAACATTTTCACCATCACACACTTGCACACCTTGTACCACGATTACACTGCCATTACTCATGTTATCCCCTACAAAGGAACATAGAGAGTGTAATTGCTGGAAATTCTAATCCAATAATTTGTACTAGTGTTTGTTATTTATGTACCACGCCATTTATGTTTCATGTATTTTGTTGAATTTCCTATGTCCACCTTACGTGTATGTAACACTTGCTACTTATATGTTAAATAAGAATTAAAGTAGCAGTCATATCAACAAATGTTGTGTTTACTGACTGTCAGGAGTTAAGGGCCTCATTACGACCCTGGCGGTAAGGGGTTTACGCCAGCGTTAGCTGCGCCGACCCCTTACCGCCAATTACGAGGTCCCCTAGCGCCATGGCGCTTTTAACACCTGCTTTTAGCAGGTGTTAAAATCCATGGCGCTAAGGGACCATGGAGTTAATTACGCCACCGTAATTTACGGTGGCGTAATTAACGCCTTCCCCACTCCCATTATGCCCTATGGGGCAAAAATGGGAATGGGGAAGGGTAAATGGGGATTGGGGACTTACCGCCCCGCCAAGGTCGGAATGGGGCGGTAAGTCCGCCAACCACCATGGCGTAAACGTAGTTTACGCCATGGTGGTAAAGTCACGGCCCAGGCGGTAACTTACCGCCTGGGTCGTAATGAGGCCCTTAGTGTTTGTTTTCTCTGGGTTTTCATGACCTTGCTAAATTGTGTTCGATTAAACGTATGGTTGGATGCTACATTTCTCTTAAAAGCATCAGCCTGGCCTTCTGTAACAACAGAGCATTTTGAACTACACAGATTAAAACTTATTTTTCTGTTTGTTCCTCATTAGTGGAGAACCTCACAAAGTGTAGCATTTGAATTGGTCATTCAAACAGAAAACGCCTGCTCTAGGCTAATATGGGTGAAACAGAAGCAAGGCCATCTGTGGGTGCTTAAAAGCCTGGCTGCATTGGCCCCATTTGTGCAAAAATCAAACTATAATTTGGCTTCATCACCCACACCTTTCAGGGATATGGAAGATGGCCACATCCAGGAAGCTATACCAGTTGACTCTGATGGACAATATCTTGCTGTTAGGAGGTGGATAAAACTCTAGCACTTTGAAAAACCTTTCTGTTCCAGCACTATTCCTGGGAGGAAGGGATAGGACACAGGTAGTTGATACTTCAGATTGTTTCCCTTCACCTGGGACCTATTGATGAAACCTAAATGACCCCAATGCACAAACATCAAAAGATGTTTAAAAGACGAAGGAGCCAATGATAGACATTAGAGACAGACATTAGAGAGGAGGTGTTGAAGAGCCCTGGATGAAAAGCATTCTTCAGCTATGAAAAGTGTTAGACCGGTCAGCTGCGATCAGAAATATTGAGTTTGTCATCCTACGCCACCGTTTATGGGAGCATCTGGGAACAACCTCTTTGTTCATACTGTGTTGAACACTACAAATAAGGATCTGCTCCTTTCTATCCAAATATCATGAGAGATTCTCAAACGGTTAAAATCGAATACAGAGCCTCTTTCAGTAAAGTTACTTAAACACCCAAATAGTTTACGGTGTATGGCGTACACATGTGGATAAAATATACAGCACCGTGGAGCAGCGCAAGGGCTCATATCTAACCTTTGAATGGATAGGGAACAACTATTGACTGCATTTTCACTAGAATTGATGGGAGAAGCTTCATGACAGCCTATAAGACCACATTGCTGACGTCACCTCCTCTGCTCGCCACAACGCACACCTGCCCTTGAAATAGTTAAGAGATGCCCCATGCCAGCTCTTTGTATGGATAGAAGGCGCATCATCCCTGGTCTTTAAATGGATGAGATTCTTCATGCCTGACCTTTGAATAGAGATGAGATGCTGCATACTTGCTCTTTGAATGGATAGGAAGTGCTTCAATCCCACCCTTTGACTGATCGGATAGGAGGCAAATCACAGCTGCCCAAGAATGGTCAAGGTAGGACACAATTCAGGAAAGAAATGTTTCTTTAATGGGTGAAACGACCCCTCATGGGCCATATTGCGCAGGCAGGAGCTGCGTTTGATAGTGTCATGTCCTCTCTCTATTGCTATTCACTGTAGGACACAAAGGACCTGTCCCCTTTCCATTCCTGTTGTGGGTTGCAGTCCACCATGAAAGTAAAAGGCGGTGTTACAGCCTTGCGTGCCAGTTTTGAGTTTTTCATTAAAGAAGTTAGACCTACGGTCCTGGATCCCGTGTTTCTTTTGATGCATCATTGTATTTCACTTTGTTTCATTATGTCCATTGGTGCGGATCTGACAGATAGCTGAAGGCTCATTCTACATAAAGAAATAAGTAACATTACCAAACGTCAATGATGTCAGCAATGGATGGATTCCTCAAAGGCTGAGAGGTTCCTATTAGCCAGCTAGGAAGAGTCTTCATGTACAAAGAGAAATGGCAGATTAGAATCCTTAATATTTACATAACTTCTATGCTGATTTTACAGCTACCAGCTGTGTTTTGTAATTTCCCATTAGATTGCTTCATCGTGAAAAGTCCCAGTGACCTCTGCCCTTTGAGAGGATCCAAGATAGTGCAGGTCTTGTGGGAATAGCAGACCCTGGTGCCTGGTCTGCACCTTAGTATTAGGCCCTTCCGAAGGTAAAAGTGTGTCCATTTTGCACTTTGATTCACACCTACCTATACACTGGGTGCATAGTGCCCAATGCACATGTAATACGGGCTGAACCAGGAGGTCTCCCTTGATAGTTCTGTTCCTCCCAATTCACTGTGCTGCAGCAACCATGATGACATTTTGGATGCACAGAGACTGTGAAATAGTGGTAGTAAGGCAGTGCCATAGAACTGGCCCTGGAAATTTGTGATTGCAGTGTATTAACTTGATTACATCTAATATTCTGTAAAGAGTTGTCGGCCCTTATAGATGAATTTCCAACTACATCCCAGAGATGCAGGGAGCACTTAGCAACTCCTCCAGATGAACCTCTTGGCTGTTACAAGCCCTTTATCCAAGGTTCTTACCTTTGATTCGGCCGGTGATGTAGAGGAAGCCGTCCTGGTCAAGCCTGCCAATATCCCCGCAATGCAGCCAACCTTCCTCATCTAAGGCCTCCTTTGTCTTCTCCTCCATGTCCAGGTAGCCCATGAAGACGTGTCTTCCCCAGAAGCAGGGCTCCCCATTGCCATCCTTATCAGGCTTATGGATTTTCGTCTTACACCCCAAGACTGTCTTGCCACAGCTGTGAAGATACAACACAGAAACAATCAGCTTGGGCAACCATAGATCTAATGGTGTGTTAAATTGACTGGTAACAGGCTCTTAGCAACAATGTACTTGGGGTTCCCAAACTTTCAATCCACACCATAGACTCTTCAAGGAGGCCACTTCAAAGTCCTTGAAATGACCCAATCTAGATCTTGAAAGGTTAGTCCCAAGTCTTCTTAATTACATTTCACAAAACAAGTGTCAGTGAATAACTAGAGATATTAGGGTCAGATAATATGTGACTGTCCTCCATCAATTCTTCTAAAGAGTGCATCTCTCACATCTTCTTTCAATTTCTCTGGTTAACTACTGAGGAACTGGTGCTTCTAAACAGGGGCAGAGACAGGGTTTATTGATGGAGCGTAGGGCTCTTCAGGTGGCACTGGACCCTGCCAGTATAATTTAGCTGGTTTAGTATAGCCTGGGATGCCTTCTGTGAAATAGTTATGTATTGCACAATGTTTCTCTCTTCAAGTACATGTTATCTTCCCCTGTATCTCTCAGCCCTTTAAGGTGTGGATAAGCAATGCTCCATGATCCCCAAAAGAGGTTAGGCTTTTCCTTAGCTGCTCTGCCATAGAGAACTGGCTCCCCTTTAAAATCATACCTCCTTTGCTTGTCACTCTACCCAAAGAGGTCAGAATTATAATATAAGGATGGTGTATGTATATATTAAGAGATCTCCTAACGGGATACCAACTGCAAATGTTTTCCAACAAAGAGAGCAATGAGGGATCCTTGAATGTGTCTGGCACGGCACTGATTATGATGCTCCTCGGCCACTAGCTTTGACCTGTCCAGACTGTATCAACAAGACTATGAAAATTGGTGTTTAAGCGTCCTTTTCCTGCCCTCCTATATGTGCTGCTTTTTTTTTTAACAAATTTGATTTATTTTCACATTAAACCTTACATAATAAGACATTAAACTCTTAGCGAGTCACTCAACAACAAACATCAAACCTCACGAGGAACCAAGAACACCATTCGCGGTGATCACAATATATTATCATCAGTATCGCATTATTTACACAGGCTTGTGCATTATTCGATATTTAACAGTTTATTGAGCATCTTCCCATTTCTGTTAGATCTTTCGGGTTTTCCCCAGACATCCTCTGGCATTGTATACTTGTTGCTCCATTGCTATGCATATATTCACATCTGTAACCCATTGCTCATATTGTGGGGCTATATTGAATCCCTAAAGTTTCGCTATATTCCTTTTAATCAAAGCTGTGGTAGTTGAGAAGAACAATATTGTGTAGCATTGCTGCCAGTCCTGTTGGATTTGGGGGCAATCCAATAGTATATGAAAGAAGGTACCTTCCTCTCGTTGACAGCGCAGGCAGTTTGGGTCTGCAATTCTGACCCATCGATAGAGTGCTACTCTTGGGTAGTAAACTCTGTGTAATACCTTTAACTGAATGAGCCGAAGTCTAGCTGATATGGCCGTTTTGCGGGGGTACATCAGGATCGTGACCCAGTCTTCTTGCAGGATAGCGCCAACTTCTCTCTCCCATTTAGATTTCAAGCTTAATAACTCAGACGTAGCAAAGGAGGTTATAGCACTGCCCATAACAGAAGTGACTTTAGTGTCGATGCGGTCGAGAACTATGTTTCTCTCTATGGGAGTGCATTCAGGCATGATGTATGTGGAGACAGAGGTGCACTCAGGTTCACTGTTTCGGAATACAGTTAGGATTAATTCGTTTTAATCATTTGATTTAGGTGCTCCTGTGTGGGTCTCGGCCACAAGACCTATATAGAAGAAGAATGGTCCACCTAGAATTAGGTGGGCTAACACAGGGCACACTTTTGTCTGACAATGTCAGTTTTAACCTATGGAACTTCATGGTGGTCGCTTATCAGGTTGAGTTAATTAAGGATCCTACTATAGTAGTATTTTCATCAATGTATCTGTATTTTTCAAGATTTATACATTATGATTCGAAACAAAATATTACAAAGTGTTTACAAATTAAACGTAACTTCATTTGCAATTTTTCAATGTGAGCAGTTTCAATAAATCATTTTTGATTATTTGTGCATAAAGTGCTGAAAATTCATTTCATTTTCAATATAAGCATTAATCTTTTTTCAATTTGAAAACATAAACATTGTACGGCGTGTTACGGGACTAACCCTTCATCAGGTACAGTTCTCCAATTTGGTTCTCTGAAAATAAATAAAATAAATGGATTTCAGCCTCGTGTGGAGTATTTAATATTATCACTTTGGGTTGCTGATTCTAATTAAAAAACAAAGGACTGACCTGTGTCCTTTTGATATCCTCTTGTGACTGGAAAGGATTGTATAGTGTTTAGTACAATCTTGCGTTGGCTGGAGCTCCAGATTAACACCTACTGGGGAAATGTATATTTTACTTCGTGTTCATCAAAAAGGAATCTTTTCAGTTTTTTAACACCATGAGTGGGACACAGTCGCTCAGCAATAAGCGCTGGGACCCACTCCACGGTATTTGCGTCTTGATTCGCAAGGTATACACTTCTGTCTACTCACCGTCTTCGCGGTGGTTCTGGTGTTGATATTAGGTGGCGGTTTGCCTCCGTAGATAGATATATTGAGCTTGATATTGTTGATTGCTCTTTCAGTGACTTCTGTTTGTTGTCATGCATGGGTATCCCATCTGTGAATAATGTGTGTATCACTTTAGACCCTTAAGCCATTACGTAATATTATCTTTGTATAGATAACGCGGTAACATTCATATTTCAAGACGGGAGCACCGGTTCAGTTCGAGCATCACTCGCATTCTGACTTACTTGCTGCGCTTCGTCTGCGCATTTAGGTTACTCGTCTCGTTCAACTCCATGTTCACGCACTGTAATTTTGATATTCCAGTGTCCTCTGTTCTTTTCTTTTAATGCCTTATCAGTGAATCGTGTTGGGGAGCAGCCTCTGTGTGTTCCTGAAAGTAGACGCGAGTCTCTGCAGACTGTGTTGTTCTTGAAAGTGTCGTTGCCCGGGAAACGATTGTGCCTCATGGGAACCGAAGATTTCCATGTGTTTCTTTTATATTTCTAGGCGCCATCTTTAAATGGTTCTTACAAACGTAACGCTGATCTCATGAATGCTATCTACACTCACTTATCTCTTTGTGCCAATTTGTGCATAGTTTCCGCGTTCACTAATTAACTATTTCATTAAAAATGACTTAAATCTGTAATTACAAGTTTCCTTGTAAATTCCAACTTCCGGGTCGTAGAATAACCCCATTCACATTGTACAGAAGAAGTGTGTCCATATACGCACAAATGTGCTGCTTATTGGAGGGTGTTCCAATGCTGCCATTTTAGTGTTATCTTCACAAGGTAAAGTCACCAGTATTCGTAAAGTGTAATTTTCAGCCAATTAGAGGTGACAGCTCATATCCCAATCTACGTTCATTCCTGTTGGGTACATAGAATTCAATCGATCAATCCAAAAGAGTTCACGTTGTAATAACAATTTTGCTATGTTTCCTCCTCTTCTTGATAATGTTACATGTTCCAGAATGATAAATCTGATTTGAGCTATTTGATGTGATTTCCTAAAAAAATGTTGGGCTAGTCTTTAGTCTGATGTTTGAATTGATTTTCGCTTTCCTGGTTGTCATTCCAACACAGAAAATTCCACACAGACATTTAATCCCATAGATGATATTTTTGGTGTCACAAGTAGACATATTTTGTAATTTGATCTTATATCCTTTGTGGGGATGATTGATGTATTCCCCTTGATTAAATTGTTGCAATTATTGCAATTGTTACAAGCAACTGTTCCTTTATGATTTGGTTTTGTGGTTCTTTTCGCAGAGAAATCTGCTCTAATTAGATTATCTCGTATGGACCTACTTTTGCTGTAGGCAAATAGTGGTGGAGTAGGGAACAGTTTTGCCAAAGTTGGATCTAATGTGAGAATTTTCCAATGTTTCTGTACAATTCTCTTTATTTTGCTACTCCGGTTTGAATAGGTTGTCACATATACAAGATAGTCAGTTTTTTTTCTTTTCTTTGGGACCTAAAGCTTCTTGTCTTTGGATCTGTGTGGCTTTCTTTGCACATTGTTCGATTGTCAGGTGATCATATCCTCTCTCTTCAAATTTTTTTGATAAAGTTTCAGTCTTATTGATGTAGTCCGTATCGTCTGAGATGATCCTCCGGTATCTCAGAAATTGACTCAACGGGATACTGGAGAAGGTGTTTCTTGGATGAAAGCTTTTTGCATGTAGCAGACTGTTTCTGTCGTGAATATTGTAGTCTGTAGATTTCCTTCGTTTGTGTAGACCCATACGTCTAGGAAGTCAATTGATGACTTACTGACTTTTGAAGTAAATTTTATTCTAGGTGCCAATGTGTCCATAAACCTAAAGAATTAATTAAATTCTTCTAGGGTGCCTTCCCAAATGCCACATAGGTCATCGATGTACCTTACAAATAATTTCAGATGTTTATTCCATTTGCTATTGTTAATGATGTTTTGCTCTTCTAGATATGCCATATATGTGTTCGCATACGTTGGTGCCATTGAGGCCCCCATTGAGGTGCCGAAAATCTGGACGAAGTATCTTTCCTCAAACATAAAGAAATTGTTGTTTAGTACAATCTTCAGTAATTTCAAGATAAAGAGGCAATCTGCTGTACATGATTCAGGTTCTTTAAGTAACAGCCATTCCATGGCTTCAAGTCCTCCTTAGTGTGTGATTTGTGTATGATTTTTGTGTAGAGGCTTGTCATATCCATAGTAAAGAGATAATTTGTTTCTTCGTTGTATTGGATGTTGTATAGTTTCATTAAAAATGCATTGGTGTCTTTGATGTATGCTGTGAATTTTCGTGTTAATGGTTGAACTGCTCTGTCGATATATTGAGCCAGTGGTTCCAGTATGCTGTTAGTTGCTGCTATGATCGGTCTCCCTGGTGGATTCAGTGGATTCGTATGTATCTTCGGCAATGTATAGATGACTGGCATTAATGGGTGTGAATTTGTGAGAAATTGTTTTGTCCGATGATTGATAAAGCCTTCGGTTTCTGCTTCTTCTAGGACTGATGCGATTATGCCTCATGCTGTTTCTGTTGGGTTTATGAAAACTTCTAGATATGTATCTTGATCGTGTGGTTCGTTCTCAATTTCCATTTTATATTTCTCGGTATTCATTAGGACCAATGCTCTGCCTTCGTCGGCTGGTTTTATTGTCAATTCGTGATTGCTCCAAAGTCGATCTAGTACCTGTTGTTCCCGATGTGTGAAGTTGCTTTGAGTTTTTCTCCAAAAGTTAATTTTAGATAAGCCATTCAGTACTTGTTTCTGAAATGAGTCCAACATGGTATTTTGTATCTGAGGTATGAATGTGCTTGTTGGTCTCAATTGTAAATAGTCTAATTCAGTTGGTTGTGTTTCTTCGATCTGATCTGATGAAAAGAACATTTTCAACTTCATTTTGCGAGACAGTTTGAAAAAACTAATTTTCTCTTTCAGCAAGGAACTGTTATATTGAGGTACAAAGGACACACCTTTTTGTAATGTCAATTTTTCGAATTTAGTTAAATTGTATTTTGAAATATTGATCACTAGGTTTTCTTCGGACGAAGTGTCTCTTTCCTTGGTAGATTTTTTCTTTTTGCCTCTTCTAGTCGCGCTCATTCTAAAAAAGACGCCGGGATAGATGGAGTCGCACTTGATGTTGTTGGTATTTGTGAATCTATGACTAGATTCGTTGTTTGTTCAGGTGCTTGTGTGTCAGTTTCTCCGCTTGAGACGTCTGATGATGTGTTTGCTGGATTAGGAGTTATTTTATTTCTTGGATATTGGGGACCACCTGTTTTGGATTGGTCTTTCTGGTGGTAGTATTCTTTCCAACTGTATACGATGTCCAATTTATAATCGAGTGTATCTTGCCTGAACTTGCGAATCTTTTTTGATTCTAATTCTCTCTTGTATGATTCCAATTAGCAATTTGTCTCTTCAAGTAACTGCGTAAGTTCTTTTTTGGTGATAAAGGATACCAGTTGTGTTTTAATGATTTCAAGTTCACTGTCAATTGATTCTAGAGATTTGGAGAGCTCTTCTATTGTAAGGATGATCAGATCTAATGAACATTTGTTAAGGATCATTCTCCATTTTTTGACGAATTCAGGGTTTTTATCTTTGCACAATGTGGGTTCTAGGTCGATTCTCAGTCCTCTTGGAATGCGTTGAGCTCTGTAGTATTGGGATAGAGTAGTAACATGCAATTTTTGACTTATTTCCCTTCTTATTAGCCTTTCAAGTTGTGTCACTAGTTCTTCTGGTTTGTTGTTGGTACCAAGGTCACGGTCAGTAGTTTTGATTAGGTTCAGAATTCTTAATGCTTCTTCATCTGTGAAACCTAATGTCTCAGCTCTATTTCTTGTTAAAGATTCGATTTTTGAAAATGACATCCCCATATTTGATTCACAGTTGGTGCAGCCTCTGAAATTCAGATGGCATAAACTAGAAATTATGTATGTGGAGGCAGAGGTGCACTCAGGTTCACTGTTTCGGAATACAGTTAGGATTAATTAGTTTTAATCATATGATTTAGGTGCTCCTGTGTGGGTCTCGGCCACAAGACCTATATAACAATTGAAAAGAAGAATGGTCCACCTAGAATTATACAGATACATTGATGAAAATACTACTATAGTAGGATCCTTAATTAACTCAA
Organism: Ambystoma mexicanum; assembly: GCF_040938575.1. NCBI lineage: Eukaryota > Metazoa > Chordata > Amphibia > Caudata > Ambystomatidae > Ambystoma > Ambystoma mexicanum. Next base: position 56,843,996 of record NC_090935.1, on the reverse strand, counting down.
TCTGATAAACGACCACCGTGAAGTTCCAAAAGGTTAAAACTGACATTGTCAGACAAAAGTGTGCCCTGTGTTAGCCCAATTCTAGGTGGACCATTCTTCTTCTCAATTAGTACATCATTCAGGCATGTCAGACAGGGCCAGGAGATGATTTTGTAATGCGTGTTGCAGTTGTGTGTATCAGTACCGTTCAGTAACAGGAGGTTTGAATTGGGTAACTACGTTTTCAAAGGGCACAAGTTTACTTTCTGCTATTATATCACCAACTTTTGTTATCCCCAATGGCACCCAGCTCGGCCATCTCGGTAGTTTGCTTACCTCAGGGAGATTTCTGTTTCTCCATAAGGTTTGTACTGAGGTGATTTTCTTGTCCCAACCAATATGTTTGTGAGTCTCCGTCCAGATTAATGTCATATGGGTTAACATATTGCGAGGGGGTGGAATGCTAATTGTCTGGTAGAGATATCCCAACAGGGGCAATCTGTCTCGCAGCGATCTCCGGACTAATGTGTGGTAGTGCTGTATCACCATGTCGCATATCATTAACTCCTGCCATCTGACTTGCCCAGTAATAGGTTTGCAAGTGTGGCAGCCCAACACCCCCTTCCCAGATGGACCGTTGAAGTGTACAAAGCGCTATCCGTGGGCGTCCACTTCCCCACAGGAGCTTTCTGAGTATGCATTAAAATTTGTGGAACTCACTTGTTGGGATGTGAAGAGGGGCGTTCTGTAGGATATATAAAAAACTAGGCAGGGCCATCATTTTGAACAGCACTGCTCTTCCTTGTAGGGTCAATGGTAATGAGACCCAATGGCGTACATCCTCCGTGAATTTCTCCACAATTGGATGTAGGTTTCTAACCACATATACATTCAGGTCCGCTGTGATCTGTATGCCTAGATATCTGAAGTGTCCTGTTTCAACGAGGTATGGGCAGTCATCCGGGACAACATCCACCATGCCTTTAATCGGGAATAGTATGGACTTGGACCAATTTACCTTTACACCGCTGAAAGACCCATATCCCTCTAACAGATTTGTTCCTATAGGGCAAGAGTTGACTGGGTCTTGTAAGTATATTAGCAGGTCATCTGCATACAGGGAAACCTTGTCTTCCGAATCGTCTGTCCATCAGAAACCACTCCATGTCTGCGTATCTCTCAATAGTCCAGCCAGGGTTCTATTGTCAGTGCAAAAAGCATTGCCGATAGGAGACAGCCCTGTCTCATTCCCTTCCCCAGTTTAAAGACTCTTGATGACCATCCATTTACCCTAATCTCCGCCTTGAGGGGAAATATTAAGGAGTTGTACCCATCTCATATATTGTTTGCCAAAACCCATTTGGCGCATTATTTCCCATAATGCCTCCCAATACACCAAATTGAAAGCCTTTTCAAAGTCTATTGCCAGCAGCGCTAGGGGATCCTGGAGAGCAGGTGCTCTTTCAAGTGCCAAGAGTAGTCTATGAATATTCATGCGCGTGGACCTTCGCGGCATGAAGCCACATTGGTCCGGGTGTATCAGTGACGTTATGACTCCCTGTAGTCAGTTGGCTAGTATTTTCGCCAGGAGTTTGGTTTCGATGTTTATGAGGGAAATTGGTCTGTATGAACTATATTCATCTGGGGGTTTACCTGCTTTGGGTATTACAAAATTAGTGGCTTTCCTTAGGTCTGCAGGCAGATGGCCTTGTTCCTTCGAATGTCGATACATGTGTTGCAGGTGTGGGGCTATTTCAATCGCCCCTACCTTCTTGCATATCTCAATCGGAAAGCCATTCGGTCCCAGGTTTTCCTCAATTGGAGTTGTGACATAGCTAATATTAGTTCCTCTTCTGTGATATCTTTTTCAAAAAGGGTTTTTTGACTGGTATTTAAGGAGGGGAGGTTAATTCCATCTAGCACTGAAGTATCAATGGGATTACTAGGAGTTTTATACAGTTCAGCATAATAGGTTGCAAAACTTTCCGCTATATCCCGATCGGTTAACAGTAGGTCTGTGTTGTCTGTCTTGATTCCTCTGACTTGACTATGTCCCTCATCTCTGCGTTCTAGCCACGCCAGCATTTTGCCTGTTTTATCGCCTGTTTCGTATAGTCTGGCACTCATCGCTCTGTGTGCGTTTTTTGCACAGTCTAGGGCTATGTTCTGTAAGCATTTCTGGGTAACATTAGTGATCGATGTGTGTCGTGTTGGCCAAGTGAAGCATGTGCCTCTTCTGCCTGCCTTACCTTCATTTCAGCCTCTCTCAGTGTTTTTCATGTGCTTTTTTGTGCGATGTAGTCCAGGAGAGGATCTCTCCTTGGAGTACCAGCCTGTATGCCTCCCACAGCACCCCAGGATTATCTACCGACCCAGTATTCAGTTTGAAATATGGGAGAGTGGTCTGAAATGCACCGTGGGAGCAGCGTCACTGCAGTTGCTTTGTGTACGTCTGTCGCTGGGAGAAAGATGTAGTCCAATCTCGAGAGTGAGGCATGGACCCCAGAGTGGTATGAGTATTCATGTGCACTAGGATGTAGGTCTCGCCACACATCCTTCAGTTCTAGTGCGGAGGTGAAGGGAGCAAGTGTGGTATGCATTCTAGGGTGTCTCCCTCTTAGATGTGTACGGTCCATCTCCACATCCATGACTTCATTGAAGTCCCCCCCCCCCCCAGAATCAGAGTGTCTAATGGGTACTTGGTGAGTACGGAGGTAATGTCATTTATCAATGCAGTCATTAGTGAGGGCGGTGAATAGATTTCTAGTATGGCAAGGGTTCGGTTCAATATCGTTCCTTTAATATATACAAATCTACCCACCCGTGTCCTGTATCACGCTGGAAAGTATTAAAGGGAGCCGTTTGTGTAGTAGTATGAGCACCCCCTTCGAACCCATGGAAAAACCAGCATGTATCGCTGTGTGGTAGTTGGTGTGTTTAAATAAGTTACAGGATGTGCCTGCCAGATGGGTTTCGGTAAGAAGTACTACATCTGGTGAGTTTCTATTTAGGAACTGCGTCACTAGTCATCTTTTGATTCCGTTGCCTAGCCCATTGATATTCCATGTCAGAAATCTTAGGGTTTTGACATCATTCCTAGGTGAGGCCATCATGAGTGGGGTGGATGCTGGTAGGCACTAGCTCTGTGTCTTCTGGGTAAAAAGCGACCTGACAGTCTTGTAGTGTGTTGCAATTTTAAAAGGGAGCGTGTGAAATGGTTGTTGAATCTGTGAATAACAAGAACAAGTAAATTCCCCTCCCCCTTCCCCATACTCCACACTTGAAGCATCTATCGCCCGAACAACAAATGACAGCTGCAGAAAGGAGAGAACAATCAGCTATCAAACAAACAAACCACTCTTGGCGCGTATTGAGGTAGGGGGTCCTCATATTTCGGGACGCCCAGCACCAATTGAGGAGGTGGGGGTCGACACTGCGCTTCAGTAGCAGGTTGTACCTTATATCGGTCGACTAGTTACGATCCGGGTAATGGCCCTGGTCCATTGTGACGTTCTTTCCGTGAATTCAATCGTTGTCCATGTGTGGTTCTGCCTCTCATTCCAGGATCCGAGGAGGGTGTACTGGTGGTGGTCCCTCGGGTCGCCCGCTGACCTTTCGCCCCTATTCTTCCTGTCCGGTCTCCAGTCCCCTTCCCAGTGCTGTTCCGCCCACCTCCATGCGTCCTTGGAGTCCGTAAAGTGCACGGTCGTGCCTTTATGGTACATTTTGAGTTGTGCAGGGAACAATAGGACACATTTGACATTGAGGGCTTGAAGGTGTCTCTTAAATTGATCGAAGGATTGTCTTCTCGTTGTACCTCTATGGTCTAGTCTGGGAAAAACGCAATCCGAGACCTGTTGCACGTAATGGATCCTTTGGTTCTAGCCATCTGTAGCAGGGCGTCACGGTCCCTATAATTCAACAGTTTGGCAATCACTGTACCTGATGGGGCTCCAGGCGTGATTCGCCCAGTTGGCATCCCATGGGCTTGCTCTATGGAGAACAATTTAGAGAAGGCTGCGGGAGCAAACAGGTCTGTCAGCTATTGTTCGAGGAATAATTCAATGCTCGGTGTAAAGCACCGGAGGGTGGTGTCTGTACTCTCAACGGATCCTTCTTGAGTGGCTCCCTTTAAAGCAGGAGCCACGGATCGTCGAGATCCTACGAAAAAAAAGGGTGAACAACGGTGGTGAGGTAGCAGCACTGGTCCTGGCGGTGCTCGTCGATGACGAGTCGGAGACGTCCTGCAAGAAAGAGGCATGTGGGGCACCTCGATGTCGATGGAGGACGCTCAGGGCACATGTCAATTCAGCACGGTGCTGCCACCAGTCTGTACCCTGCTCTCTGAGCCACACACAGGTGCCCAAAAACATACACTAGGGGCACTGGGTTGTACCCCCACCCATGGGTGCCGTAAGGGTATCCATTGGGTCTGTACATCAAACCAAAAGAGAGAGCTGCACCGCCAGGAGTCCCACATGAACACCTGCACGGAAAACATGACAGAACACAAGATAAAAAGCAGTAACGGGCAAGGATACGGAGGCCTGTCCCTCCGATGCATTTCCGGCATCACACTCGGCCTTTCTGTCTTCTCGGGCAGCCCGAGAATGCGGATGTTATTGCGTCTCGATCCACCCTTTCCTTCCTCCACTCGATCTTCAAGAGTTTTAAGGCGCCTCATCACTCCTGTCAGTTGTTTGCCCACAGTGCGGAGCCCTTCCTCAGTTTCAGATATTTGGTTTTTCGCTTCTGCGGTTCGCGAGGTCAATTTTTGCAGATTGTGACGTAGTAGGGACATGTCTTTGCTTATCCGGTCCATTTTTTTTCTCCATAGAGACTCGCAAATTAGCAATAGTGTTCATTGCATCCCTCAGGGAAAGGTTGTCTTCCGTGTTCTCCATGTCTCCTGACTGTTTGTTCGACCGGGGGAGTAGACATGGTTGTTACATATTGCTCTATTTTACTTTGGGTGCTAACTTTCTTGGGGCCTCATTAAGACCCTGGCGGAAAGGGATTTACGCCGGCGTAGAGCATGGCGTACCTTTCCGCCTGACTACGAGTTCCCGTAGCGCCATGGTGATATTTTACGCCTGCTTTTTGCAGGCGGAAAAATCCATGGCGCTACGGGACTTGTTGTTAATTACGCCACCGTAATTTACGGTGGCGTAATTAACGCCTTCCCCACTCCCATTATGCCCTATGGGGCAAGAATGGGAATGGGGAAGGGCAAAATGGGGATTGGGGACTTACCGCCCCACCAAGGTCGGGATGGGGCGGTAAGTCCGCCAACCACCATGGCGGAATTGGCAGCTTAGCGCCATGGACCATGGTGCAAATTGCACCATGGTTCTCCGCCAGGGTCGTAATGAGGGCCTTGGTCTTGTCTTTGCTCATGAGAGATCGTGGGGTCGCAGAGTACTGAAGTAAGCGGTGATGCTCCGTCACTTCTCTCCCATGTCGTCCAGTTGCAGGAGGTGAAGCCCACCATCACACCGCAGACATGTCCACCTCAGGGGATGCACGGCCAGCTGCCAGTTTGCGGCCGGTGGCCGTTGTTTGCCGGTCCCACACCTGCTGTACACCAGATTTCGGCCTGCGTCCCCTCACGGCACCTCCCGCTGTCTCGTTCGCCAGGGGGTGCCGGTGCTCCCCTCCTGACCCCTCTGATCTGCTGGATACACTCCCACTTCTCATCCTCTTCCACACCAGGGCTTACAGCTCATTCCAGAGTGCCGGGTCCGTAATTTGGTTTGTTTTAGCACCGGATGGCATCTCTTAGGCGCAGCACTGCTCAGGCGGCCATTTTCTTCATAGCTACGCGCGCTCACGGGCCCCTCGCTTCTCTGCCGATATCTCTGGTGTCTCATGGCAGATTTTGACCGTTCCTTCTGCATTCAATTAATCAGAAGTTCACGTCAAGGAAACATCATTCAGGTGCCGATTTAGGTACGTTTTACAGGATGTTTCACCAGGATTCAGCTTTCGGCCCATAGAGCTGCCCTCCTGAACCAAGCACATATCCATCAGCTGGTGCAAGGCCGTCATGGCACTCCAACACACCATCGTCTGCGAGGTTTACTTCTGATTTTGGTCCTTTTTGTGTTTGTTTGAAGAATCATCAAAGAGAGTGAAACTCTCATCAGTGAAACATTAAATCTAGTAGGGCAAGATAGGTTCCTGAGAACCTCTATGCAAGTACAAGGTGCACGTTACTCAGAGTACTAGAGCAATGTTACCAAATAATTAATCCAAGCCAGAGCCGGGGCATGAGGATCAGCTTGGCTCTAAGAGTCCAATGCCAGCCGAGCTGGCCACAGATGCATACCTTGCCAGCTACCTCCCCACCATCATACACAAAACCAATACCTGTCATCCTACCTTTCCAACCCCTACAACAAAATCCATTACAGGACATCATCCTCCATGTCCTCCACAACATAAACTCATACCTCATGTCCTGCCTCCCTGCACTTACATTAGGAAACCCATACCTGCCATCATACATTCACAACTCTGACAACAAAAACCTGACATCCTCCTCCATGTCCTCCACAACACAAACTAATACATGATGTCCTGCCTCCCTAAACTCACAACAGGAAACCCATACCTGCCATCCTACCTTCTCAACCCCTACAGCAAAAATCCATTACCAGAGATCCTCCTCTGTGCCCTACACAACAGAACCTCATACCTGATGTCCTGCCTCCCTGCACTCACAACAGGATATCTATACCTGGCATCCCACCTTCACAGCACCAACAACAAAAATCCACTACCTGACATCTTCCTCTGTGTGCTCCACAACACAAACTAATACCTGATGTCCTGCCTCCCTGCACTTACATTAGGAAACCTATACCTGCCATCATACATTCACAACTCTGACAACAAAAACCTGACATCCTCCTCCATGTCCTCCACAACACAAACTAATACATGATGTCCTGCCTCCCTAAACTCACAACAGGAAACCCATACCTGACATCCTACCTTCTCAACCCCTACAGCAAAAATACATTACCAGAGATCCTCAGCTTTGCCCTACACAACAGAACCTCATACCTGATGTCCTGCCTCCCTGCACTCACAACAGGATATCTATACCTGGCATCCCACCTTCACAGCACCAACAACAAAAATCCACTACCTGACATCTTCCTCTGTGTGCTCCACAACACAAACTCATACCTGACGTCCTGCCTGCCAACACTCACAACAGGGAACCTATACCTGTCATCCCAGGCAGGATCTACATCCTACAGTTACGACTAGAAGCAGTAATAAGGAAAATAAGGAGGTGGGTAGTGCGAATGCAAAGGTGGATCCCCAGAGCATAGAGCCCAGAGTCAGGGGAAATCCCCTGTGTGCTTTAGGTTTTCCAAGATGACTACGGTAGAAATTCACAATATTCTTAGAACTTTGCACCCCACTAGTTGCCCAAGAGAACTCCTCCCTTCTAAGACAATATTGAAACATAAGGAAATTCTTGCTCCATTTCTCCGTAAGTTTGTCAACGCCTCTTTTCGAACAGGTGTCCTTCCACAGTCTATAAAAGACGTAGCGGTTACCCCCCTGTTAAAGAAGGCAGGCTGAGACCCCAATGATGCCGTAAATCTGAGGGCCCCATTACACGGAAGGCGGTAAACCATGGTGCTATTAGCACCATGGTTGCCGCCTGTACCATACCGGTACCACCATGGAGGAAAGGGGAATTACCACCCCATTCCAAGGTTGGCGGGGCGGTAATTCCCCCTTCTTCCATGGCCCTTCCACATTCCCATTTTTGCCCCATAGGGCATAATGGGAATGGGGAAGGAGCTAATTACGGTACTGCAAATTGCGGTACCGTAATTAGCACCAAGGTCCCTTTGCGGGTCCCAACTTTAACGGCTGGTCTACAACAGCCGTTAAGGTCGGGTCCCGCAAAGGGACCTCGTAGTAAGGCGGTAAGGGTTTACCGGTACCGGTGCCCTTACCGGTACCGGTAAACCCTTACCGCCTACCGTGTAATGAGGCCTTTAGACTCATCACTAATACTCTTTTTTTCCTGAAACTGATTGATAAAGTTGCCACGGTGCAACTACAGACTCATATATCAGGCGCAGGCATCTTACATAAAAAGCAATCTGGTTTACGTAGTTCTCATGGCACTGAGAGTGCACTACTAGATCTACAGACCCATATGCTATCCAAGTTAGAGCTGGGCACATCGGGGTTGCTGGTATTGTTGGATCTATCAGCGGCCTTCGATTTGCTCGATCGCAAGATTTTGTTTGATCTGATGGCCACTGTAGGGGGTCTCTCAGTAGAGGCAATTAAATGGATAAAGTCCTTTCTTGAGGGACGTTGTTCAAGAGTTTACTGGGGTGAAAACGCCTCTGAAATTGAAATCACTACCTGTGGCGTCCACCAGGGGGCATGTCTCTCTCCCCTACTTTTTAATATATACATTGGGCCTCATTACGAGTTTGGAGGTAGCCTTGACGGTTTTACCAGCAAGGCTACCTCCAAACTCGCATCCTGGTCGACACCCGCGAATGGGCAATTACCGGGCTATTCCGGCCCAGCCGGACCCGGTAATTGCCCTTTCGCGTGTGCCGGGCCCGGTACAACCCCATTCCCATTTGAGCCCCTTAGGGCTCAATGGGAATTTGGAGAGTGGTAGCACTGGTACCGTTAAAAACGGTACTGGTGCTACCATCATGTTCTGTTTGCGGGTGCCGGTATGGCCACCAGATCAGACCTGGTGGCTGCAAGGGCACCCGTGAGCAGAACTTCTAGTATGGCGGTACGGTAGCAATGGTGCTGGTAGCGATACCAGTGCCGTTGTTGCCTTACCGCCATACTTGTAATGAGGCCCATTGTCCCTCTGTGTATGGATTTGGAGAACCTGGATCTCTTCTTCTGTAATTATGCAGATGGTTTTAAGTTGGCACGTGAGATCAGTGGGAACCACGAATATGATCAGAGAAAGCTGGATTTGGTCTATCAGACCATTAAGGGCTGGATGACCACTAATTGGTTATGCCTAAACGCAGTAAAGACCGAGCTCATGCTCTATGGGTCTCAGCATGCCAGAGACAAGTTGAGCCAGGCCTTTTTAAGTTTTATGGTCGACGGTAGCCAGATTACAGTGATGTCTAAGGTGAAGACCTTAGGTACTTACCTGGAGGTCAGTCTAGACAGCAGTGCCCATGTGGAGGCAATAGTGAAAAACACTAATTACTACCTTAAAGTGTTGCTGCAAGTTGCCCCTTTGGTTTCTAAGGAAAACCGTGTGAAGCTGGTCAGAGCTGTGATACTTCCACGGGTAGATTATTGTAAAGCTATTCTAGGTGGGGCATATAAAGTAGACGTTCAGAAATTGCAAAAAATACAGTATGCTGAAGTACGCATCATACATCAGAATACCCGTGCTGAACCTACCTCTGTGGCACAGTGGGATCTGCACTGACTGCCCGTTTACCAAGGATCCAGTTTAAGTTGTTGACCATTTGTCATAGATATGTCTTCGGTAATGCCCCAACATACCTTGAGGAGAGGTTGAACGTCTATCGCCCAAAAAGAAACCTTCGATCCACCAAGGCCTGCTGCCTAGAAGTTGATTGCATAAAAAGAGCCAGTGGAAACGGCCGTGCCTTCCACGCACTGGCAGTACAAGCCTGGAACACCTTACCGAAACATTTGCGTAGCGAAGAAAACCACCTTTTGTTCAGGAAATTGTTGAAGACCAGTTTGTTTGAGTAATCCAGGGAACCTTTCTGTTTACTTTTCTGTTAAGCGTACCTGGATGCCTTCGGGCTTTGGCGCGATACAAATCCGTTAACATAACATAACATAAGATCCCACCCTCTCAACTCCTGCAACAAAAACCTGCTATACTCTTCCGTGCCCTCCACAACACAAAACAATACCTTAGGTCCTGCCCCCTGCACTCACTACAGGAAACCTATACTTGTCATCCCACCTTCTCAACCCCTACAAGAAAAATCCATTGCCTGACATCCTACTCCGTGCCCCCACAACATAAAATCATACCTGATGTCCTGCCTCCCTGCACTAATAACAGGAAACCCATATCTGTCAGCCCACCTTCTCAACCCCTACAACAAAACCTCATTACCTGCCATCCTCCTCTGTGCCCTCCACAACACAAACTCATAACTGATGTCCTGCCCCCATGCACTCACAACCAGAAACCTATACCTGCCATCTCACTTTCTCAACCACTACAACAAAAATCCATTACCTAACATCCTCCTCTGTGCTCTCCGCAAGACAAATTCATAACTGATGTCCTGCCTCCCTGCACTCACAACTGGAAACCTATACCTGCCATCCCACCTTTTGAACCCCTACAACAATAATCCATTGCCTGCCATCCTCCTCTGTGCCCTCCACAACACAAACTCATAACTGATGTCCTTCTCCCCTGCACTACAACAGGATACGTATACCTGTGATCCTACCATCTGAACCGCTACAATAAAAATCCATAAACTAACATCCTCATCTGTGCCCTCCACAACAGAAACTCATACATGATGTTCTGCCTCCCTGCACTCACAACAGGGAACATATACCTGTTGACCTACCTTCAAATGAATTGTGTCCTCCCATGTATTCCTCATCTTTTGATATACCTTTTCCAGCTTCAGCTGCTTTGTAAAAAATAGTTAGATATAGGGTGCTGTGCATCGTTCCCGTAGACTCGATGTCCCTCGCGAGCCTTCATCTCGAGGTCGACGTCATCGCCAGTGTATATAGCATGCGTAGCGCCCGTTGGATACAGTTCAGTTTTTCCGAGCTATCGATTCGAAAGAATTATGCTGCACTTTGCTTTTTGAATAAAAACTGCGATACTCGAGTGAAAATGTCTTCATCGCCAGCTCCATCGACATTGAAGACAGGATTCAATAAATACTACATTTGCAGTGCCAAAATGTCCATCACTGTCCCTCCTCGAGTGTGTCCGTTGTGTCTGGCACAGAGCATCGAATGGCTGACTGCGACTCCTGTCAGGCAATGACCGGTAAGGCTCTACGGGAGCATAAAGGGAAACTAGCGGCAGACAGGTCCCCCATTTGTCCCAATCTAAAATCCAGTCTTCTGACGAGTTGAGAGGAGACTCTCCTCTGAGAAAATAGTCCAAAAAATGATCTCGCTCCAGGAGTGGGTTTCACCATTCTTCATCTTCGACTAAGAAGTCATAACAAAGAGGCGTTACAGATCTCCATCATCCTCTAGTAATTCCTCTCCTGAGAGAATTTCATGTCCGACTAAATCCTCTTCTGTCTAGTGGGAGTATTTTGCAAGGAGATGTTAAAGATATTCGAGAAGGAGACCCCGGCCTCCTCGAAGGACAAGGAGAGAAGCCATACTCTGGTCACGCTGCATAAAGGCGACAAATTAAAGGCAAAGGTGAAATCCCATGTGCCCTTAAGCCCGGGACGTAAGCCATCGCCACAACGAGAGCTGTCAAAGCCTCGATCTGATGAAATTTCATCGAAGACTCCTTCGAGTCGAGGGTCTAGCCCTTCGAGGGCTTTGACTGCAAAAAAAGCTTCATCAACACCATCGTTGTCGAGGACATCGATGTTGTTGACGTTGAGGTTGTCGCCGTCTCCAGTGTCAAGAACGTTGACGCCATTGATCTCGACGAATCCATCGACAACAGGCTCAAACCCATTCACGCTTTTAGCAAAGCAGGTGGAGAAAATGTACGAACCTGCACCGAGAAAAGATGTCTTTAAATCTTTTTCATCAATTTATGAAGAGCATGCGCCTTCTGATGTGGACACTCCATCCTTTGGCCTGGAGTACAGTACCCCTAACATGCCAGAAGCCATGGTTTCAGAAGAGTCCAGGATGAAGGACTTATATGAGAGCATCCAAACAGCCAGTGATGTGGATACATCACCTGAATTGGAATTTGCAAAACCATGCAGAAGCCTCCTATAGGCAACTCATGACCAGGGTGGTTAGTTTTCTAGGTTGGAGCAGGCCTGATCCCCCATTTGAGCAGGACAATTTAACAGATATCCTCGACAAGGGTCCACAAAATGATCCAACCCTTCCCTTTCACATTACCCTTTAAAAATGGTTAAAACAAATTGGGAGGCACCTGAGACAATTGCTGCGGGGAACAAGAACCTCAACAAAAAGTATAGGCCATCTAGCAGATTTGCGTGGTTGAGAAACTCGGAATTTGCACCATACGTGTAGTCCAGACTTCTAAATATGCCTTTTGGCGGCTCTCAGCTGTTTGGCAGAAAGGCTGACGAAAATCCTGGAGAAGCTGCAGACCTCTAGGGCAGCGGCAAAATCACTTAGCGTAGCAATCAGACAGCCACATCAATTGTACCCTAGTGGATCTTGATGGAGGGGCAAGTCCTTTCACTTCTATTCCTCAGTTGGTAGAACGAGGGGACAGGCTAGTCATAGAGGCCAAATAAGATTCCCTCGTGGTGGATGAGAGAGAGGTACTAAGTCTGCCCAAATAGCGGCTGCTTTACCATCAGCCACTGTTCAGCCACCTCAAAACCTCTCTGAGGTCTTAATCCACAAAGCCCCAGTGGGATGACTGACTGAGCATCTGCAAGAATGGCCGGGCATTACTTCAGATGCTTTGGCATTAGAAACTTCAGCCCAGTGTTACTGTCTCCCATTAATAAAAAGACCTCAGAATCATTCACCGGGGAACCACTTACTCAAAACTCCAGAGTTCCTCAGGAAGGACAAGTTCAAGATGGTTACCCTATCTCAGATCCTTCAGGCCCTCCAGTTTCAGGATTGGATGGTGTCCTTGCATCTTCCGGATGCTTACGTTCATGTGCCTATTCATCACAAGCACAGAAGGTACCTGAGATTAGCAGTTGGCGGTTTTCATTATCAGTTTCGAGTTCTGCCATTCGCGCTGACCTCATCCCCCAGGGTTTTCACCAAGTTAATGGCGGTTGTGGCAGCGAGTGTCAGGAGAAGGGGGATTCACATCTATCCCTACCTGGACGATTGGCTGATCAGGGCCTGTTTTCCCGAACAGGCCCTAGAACATCTCAGCATCACCTGACACTCTCTCCACAGACTGGGCTTCTCCCTCAGTTACAAGAAGTCCCACATGATACCATCTCAAAGACTCCAATTCATCAGATCGGTCTTGGATGCATCCTCAGGGAGAGCCTCGCCACCCGAGGTGAGGGCTCAACACATTATGCAGATGGTCACCAAATTCCAGAGTGCCCAAATTATAAGGTTGCTCGGCCTCATGGTATCCTGTATTTTCCTGGTGCCAGAGGCTCGCCTGAGAATGAGATCCCTCCAATGGGCTCTCGGGACTCAGTAGTTTCAATTCTCAGGCAAGATGCCAGAACTTCTTCGGGTTTCAACCAGAGTCGCGCAGGAACTCCTGCAGTGGGCCTGCGAGGACAGCATTCTGAAGGGAGAACCCTTTTGGTAACCACGGCTGGAGGTAACAATAGTGACAACGCCTCACTCACAGGGTGTGGAGCCCACGCCAATGATCTGACAATCAGCGGTCGTTGATCTAACAAGGGCAATTCTAAAGCTAGAATGTTAGGGAAATGGGAGCCTAACCCATACCCCACCATTCCAATTCCAATTATAACGTATTTGACCCCCACTTCTTCTGAGGAAGAGGTGAATAGTCAAGTTGGAAACCAACCTAAGCCTTATAGAACTGGTAAACCTCAAAACTGGTGGATATTCAGAAAGCCTAAGTCTAAAGATAAACACCTTGAGACTGTGGGATCTTCTTCTGAAGATCCAATTGTAAATCCTAGTGTTAGGAGGGAGACCTCTAACCAAGGTAAAACAAGATCTAAGAGGAAGTGGAAGCATGTACCATCCTCTGCCACTAGAACTCCAAACAAGACAACTGACACCCAACCTGCATCCGAGGAAGAGGTGAAGAGGAATCATGGAGAACCTTCTAGGTCTATGGGACCTCTAGCTAAGGATCCCATTCAAAAGCCTATTGTAAGTCCAGAAGTTGTCACAACTTCTGAGGGACTGTTAGATCAGATCCCCTATACTATTAAAAAGAGAAAAGTGCTAAACAATATTTGTAGGTCATATAGTTTGCAAAGGATAACCAATGGTAAAATGTATCACATCAGGAGTTACAAAAAGATTGCTGGTGGACTCAGCAAACAGTTTAACTGACTGAAACACAAGATCCATCCAGGTGAGGATTAGATTCTCCTGTTCTTTAGTCTGGGAGGTATGAGTGTTGGTTAAGATTTTAACTGTAGTGCTAAATCTCCCTCACTTGGGAAACACCCAGAATCCTTTGCTGGACTGGTGGATTATTTTTCCCTATACCTCGGTGAGTGGGAACCTTTTTACACACCGACAGATTCTTTGAAGGAGGAGAAAGAAAAGGTAAGTTAGCAAGGAGAACGTTGGGGGTGGCAGTCCATGATTAAGGAATTTTGTAGTGAGGATAATAGCCTCTTACCTAATGTCAATGTTCCTGAGCCCCCTGTGGGGTCCTGGTTATGATGGCTGTTTTATAGGCAGGCGTGGCTCCTGTTGGGCCCTGAAAAGCAATTGGATTATTGTTAGAGGGCCAGATTGCCTGTGGGGTGAGTGGGCTTCGGCCTGGGTGGGCCATTGGATTACGGAGCCCATGTCTGAAATTCAAGTATCAAGGTTTGGTTTTTGGGAGATCCCAGGTTCAGTGGTGTGAGTAAGTGAGTAATTTGGGCGGGGCCTGTTGAGGGAAGGCAGGGTCAATGCCCGGCAGCTTCGGTGAGCGCGCTAGCCCATTGGGAATGTTTGGGTGGGCTAACATGGCTCGTGAGGGAAGGACAGCATTGAGACTCAGCCTGCCGTACATGGCGTTGCCAGTGGCTGTGTCTAGGGAGTGAGGGGTGATCGAGCGGGTAGTGGTGCTTACCTCAGTGAGCTGGTGCTTGTCCGGACCTTGGCGGCTCCTGTCTGTTGTCATTGTGCCGCCTCTTAAATAAACGTATGCGTGTAAGTGCCGAGTCATGTGGTGTGACTGCGGTGCAGGGGACCAGTGTCCCTGTATGTTCGCGTGCGCATGCCTTGTGGTAATGGCGCGAGAGGGCGCATGCGCTGTGGTGCATGCACCGGCAGTGCCAAGGTGTGCCTTGTGCCTGCACTAGGGGGTAGTGTCTCGGTTGACACGGTGGCCCATGTGGGTGGGCAGGGGCGGTGTGATCCAGGGGATTGCCAGCTGGAAGAGGGCTATGTCCTAGGGTGTGGGAATAGGGCGGCGGCTGTCGGAGACGTCTGTTGTCAGTCTGCTAGTCAGTCCTGCTGGTGTGTCCTGGTCATGGACGTTAACCTGAATTGGTGCTCAATGGAGGTCTTTGGATTGGTCAAGGCCGATTTGGGGCCATTACAGTCCTGAGTTGGGACGCCACCTAAACCAAATGTGCTAAATTCACAGGCTGCCCAACATTCAAAATCATGGAGCACCTCAATTGTAGAAGCAAATTTGTGATTTATGCATTAATATGTGTGTGTAACAAGATATGGCGCTAATGGGTTAACAGCGCCGTAAAAGGCTGCGGCGCCGTTAACCCATTAGCGCCTTACTACGAGGTCCCTTTGGGGGACCCGACCTGAACGGCTGGTCTAGACCCGCAAAGGGACGTTGGTGCTAGGTACGGTACCGCAATTTGCGGTACCGTACTTAGCGCCTTCCCTAGTCCCATTGAGCCCTATGGGGCAAACATGGGAATGGGGAAGGGCCAATGTTCAATGGGGAGTTACCGCCCCGCCAACCTTGGAATGGGGTGGTAATTCCCCATTGAACATTGGCGGACTAGTTACGATACCTGCATCAACCATGGTGCTAATAGCGCCATGGTTTAGCGCCAGTATCGTAATGAGGGCCTATGACATAGTACTTACCATAAGTCTTAACTTGACCTAACTGTATTTATAATAAACCTTTATTCCTTATAATACTTAGTTGTCTTTCTGTTGAACCCTTGGTATACTACACGTTCTTTGTACCTTCCAACAGCTCTCTCTCCCTCCTACGATAGGCCTGGCTTCTCCCTCTACCCTACCATATATTCAGGTGGTACAGCCTTATACTAAGAGTGGAGTTGTGTACTGTCTCAGTTGTATGTTGTTACGAAGTCCTTAGTTGGACTTCAGCAAAACTGTCCTAACACTGTTGAAGATTATGGATAGAGCAGTTTTTATCCAAATCCAGCACTACCTGAAATCTTAACACTTACTCGGAACCAGGCAATTCGGGTTTCCGTCCAGGACACAGGACGGAATCTGCCTTGCTTGATCTCAAGAATCGTTAGACGAAATCACGGACACAGGAAAATCAGCCCTCCTACTATTACTGGACCTCTCAGCAGCATTTGACTTAGTGGATCACAAAATGATCTGCCATCACCTGACTTCCTCCTCCAATTACTCACCAGAGGCCTCCGGGTGGGTCACCTCATTCCTGAAAGACAGAACAAATCCGTACTATGGGACTCATTATGAGATGGTGGTAGCCATGGAGCTATTAGGACCATGGCTGCCTCCCATACCGTGCCCGTGTCCGGTCTTGTTCAATGGGGACTTACCGGTGTAGTCCGACCCTGGAGGGACCGGAAAGTCCCCATTGAACATGCCATTACCCATTCCCATTGAGCCCCCATAGCGGGACCCATAAGGGACGTGTGTTCAGACCACATGTTCCTTACGGTTCCCTCCAAGGGACCTCGGAATCGGGCGGTAAGAGATTACCGGCACCGGTATCCTTACCGGTGCCTGGTATCCCTTACCGCCCGACTCGTAATGACCCCCTATGTCTCATATTACCTATTTGTAACTGTACATTTGATTTAGCTCCCGCACCACGAGGGGAGGCTCTCCCAATCTGTGCTTCGGTACTATGTCGCATATTACCTATTTGTACCTGTACACTTGATGTAGCCTCCCGCACCATGAAGTGAGGCTTCACTGGTTGTATACACTCGCCTATTCTGTCTGTAACCAATATGAGTACTCCTGCACTTCTCTCAAGTACTAAGCACTTTCTGTAACTGTCGCCTAGATGCCTCTGGGCTTTGTGCGTTGAAGTAAATGCAAAAATAAAATAAAATACAAATCAGAGTTTTTGCCGACAATGCAAGCGACCCTCCTGCTCCTGTCTCCTGTGGGATCCCCCAAGGCTTGATCTTCTCCCCTACCTGGACACAGTGGGCATCTCCTACACCAACTATGCCGACGATACCCAGATCCTCCTCACCCTCTCTGGCAAATACCACCAAGACTAAACTCTATCTACCACACCATTCAAATTTCCTCTGTCTAAACTATGACAAGACCAAGTTACTCATTGTCGTACTGCCTGCTAGGCTCAGCCAGCAATACGCATCCTTCTCCATTGACGGTCTCTGCATACCTGTCTCCCAATCAGTAAAAACCCGGGGACTCTACCTAGATGCCTCGCTCTCTCTCACGCTGCAAGTCAATTCCATTTCCTCCTCAGCTGCTCATACCATTAAACTAATCAATGCCTGTAGACCCTTTCTATCAACGGACAGCTGCCTTACCATTGCCCGCGCCATCCTTTCTTACAAGACTTGACTACTGGAATGCCCTTTTTGCCGATACAGCCAAAAACCACATTCACAGACTGCAAAGTATTCAAAACAATGCGCTGCAGGCTGCACTAAACATTCCCAAATGCGAGCACATCATTACAGGCAGAAAAAAGGTGCAATTGCTCCCTATACAGGAAATAATTGTATTCAAAACACTGTCAATCACACACAGATGCCTCTCCAAGACCACCCCCCCCTTATCTCGCTCACAAATTCATGAGTGCCTTGTTGACAAGACCAACCAGAACAACCTATGAAAAAAGGCTCATCGCGCCCGATTTTAGACTTGCAGCTGCGGGAGGATCTAGTTTCCTAGTCATTGCAGCCATGCTGCGGAACACTTTACCCCCAACACTAAAAGCGGAACAATCTTACTGGGTCTTCAGAAAACAATTTAAAACTTGGCTGTTCACGTAATTGACCCTGGTGCCTTGACTTCAGACACACAACCCTGCTCCTTCTCTGTAACACTATCTAGAAACAATCTTTCAATTGTTATTGCGCTTTTTCCTGTCTCCCATGCAAGCTGCGACTTCATGCCCACGGGTTTAGTGTGCAATACAAATGTAAACAAAAAGAAAGGTTGCTGCTAGAGTTTGGCGGACTTGGGGCAATGGAACTTTTTCCAGCTTTGGGGATGTGCCAGGGCTTCTCTTCCCCTGTGTTGCTATTTGAGAAGTAGAAAGCCAGGTGATGGCTTATAGAGACGCTTTAGTAGGTCAGTGGTTGCCTGACAAGAGTTTCAGTATAGTCATGGTTGCTCAGATTCATTTATGGCATCTGAATGGGGCTTGACTTTAGGCTATTGGGATGCTCGAAATGCATTGGAGGGACAAGGCCTCCGTATCCTTTTCCTCTCTGCCTTTATCATGTATGTTCTGTCTTGTTTTCCGGGCAGGAGTTCATGGGGCTCCTGGCTGTGCGGCTCTTCCTCTTTTTGGTTATGGTCAATAGACCTTGGGATACCGTTATGGTATCCATGGGTAGGGGTATAACGCTGTACTCTGTACTCCTAGTGTATGTTTTTGGTCACCTGTGTGTGGCCCACAGACCAGGGTATGGGCTGGTGGCAGCTCTATGCTGAATTTGACAGATGCTCTGAGTATCCTCCATTTTGGGATACCCAGGCCCTGCCATTGGAATCAGTTGATTCCTGATAGGAGACAAGATGGCCCCTGTATCCTTTTGATTTCTATTGCCTGTTACCTTGTATTCCCAAAGTCCTGGGAATCCCTGACTCTGTCCCTTCCCCCTGACTAGCTGTTGGGTTGGGTGGAAGTTGGGTTGGGTGGAAGTTCAATATATGGTATTGGGGGAATTCCAGGCCAGACCGGCTGGAGCCTTCCCAGTAACTGTATGTTGTGGGTACACCCGTGGGGTGGGACCTGGGTGAATGGAGTGTGTGACAAATGCGCATTTCATGTTATGGGTGTCTAGTATCGGGTGTTTGACACAATGACTTAGACAGCCCAGCCAGAAACTGATATGAATGTAGTGTGGAGTGCTGATTGGCAGAGTGCTTGTCCGAATCCACATTCTGTGTAGTGAGTGTCTGGATGGAGAGGAATGGCCTGAATGCACTTTGTGCCTGATTGGCTGCCTGACTGCATGAATGCCCTTCTGAATGATTGGTTGCCTGAGTGTGACCCAGCAGAGTGAATGGGAGATCAACAGTATATCTGGGGGCCTCTCACTGATGGAAATTGTTCAGAAGCTGAATTTGATACTTGATGCTTAACCTTGAAGCCCACTGGAAGAACAACTGCAGTCCTTTGCTAATCTGAAAGCTGCGTGACTGTCAAGGAACTGTTCCAAGAGAGGACCTGGCTAGGAGACCTCTCCCCGAGCTACAAGGGACCATCGTGCACCAGCTGCTCTTTGCCAAAGCTCCCTGGATGTCAGACCCTCGAAAGGCTGCCAATGGGAGAAAGTAACCGCTGCAGGAATCACGAAGCGGAGTGCCTGGACATTCTCGATTACCAGTGTCGCCGACCGGAGCCGCAGTGCCCCCTTGCCTAAGGCATTTGATCCAAGGACTCCCTTGCTCATCACCGCCAACTGCTTTCGTCCCGCCGGAGAAAGTCAAGGCAGCCGACGACTGAGGAGAATCCTCCAGTGGGTTTCCCGCCACCTGAAGACCACAGAGACGTCGATGACCCAACGCCCTTGCTGGGCCAAAGTTCTTCATCAACTCTTTGCAGCAACAAACATTCGTCAATGAGGTGCACCGCACGCCTCTGCTTGCAGGACTTTTTTGACCGATTGTCAATGAGCACCGCAAGAATCAAAGCTGCTGCTGCAACAAGAGTGTTGACCCTTTTCTTCACCGACTCTCGACGACCTGTGGCTCCTGCCTTAAAGGGAGTGCACTCAAGAAGGGCCCATCGACGACTCATCGAAGAACTGTACGAAACCAGGTACTTTGGGGTCGTAGATCCTTTTAGAATGACACAAGACCAAATTGAGCATAATTGAACTGGTCTTGTCAAATACACTTTATTTACAAGTTGCCCATATGGGGGATCCTCACACAGAACTATCTCATGGTAGTGGGATAGCCGGCTCTGCCATTGCTTGATTTAACTTGTATTATTTCTGTTGTCTATCATTGATTCACCTTACAATCTGATTCGTATGCTATTTGAAACTGTTAGCAGTTGATGCATTTCAAAGGAATCAATAGTTAAGAGGGGTACCACGTAGACCTGTATATGTCTTAGTTACTTACCGGTAACTGTATTTATCCAGCATTGGTATCGTTCATAGATTCACATGCTTGAATATTCCCAATCGTCAGACTGGGAATCCTTGGTGATATATAATTATTAAAAGAACATTTTTAATATACATACACTGCCAACCAGCAGTACATGTACATAGCCCACTGTAGCCCATGAGCCACTCTATTGTGCATTCCCTCCACCTCACTTTGGTCCTTTATGGCCGCAACCAATGAGGTGGCAGGGCTTAAACTCCGCCCCCAGCAGCCATCTTCAGATTTTGATCTGTAGAGACTACAGTATGATGGATGCCAAGCATAGGAGCAGCCTCTCAGGGGTGGCGGGCGGGCTCATGTGAATACATGAAAGATACCAATGCTGGAGAAATACAGTTACAGGTAAGTAACTAAGACTTCTCCAGCATTGGATCTTACATAGATTCAGATGCTTGAATAGAATACCAAGCAATTAAACATGCCACCATCATTACATATATGCATAAATACAGAAAAAACATATTTCTGATCAAACCTTTACCATGCAGCAACACAACGGTTACATACCTCGGGAAAGGAGGCTGGTCCTGCCTTATACAAAGAGATGGCGGAGCACTGCCTGTCCAACTGCAGTTTCTTTGTTGGAGTCTTCAGCCAGGCAGTAGTGTTTCGCGAAGGTGTGCAGAGTGCTCCACGTGGCGGCTCTGCATATGTCCTTCAAGGCTAACCCTGCGTGGAATGCTGTTGACGCCGCTCTTCCTCTGGTGGAGTGTGCAGATGGCGGTCTAATTAAAGGGTCGCCTTTAAGCTGATGGCAGTGGTTGATGCAAGACGATACCCAGCATGCCAGACTTTGTTTAGAGATATGTTGACCTTTGCTACGGCCAGAGAAGGCAATGAACAGTCGGTTTGTGGAGCGGAACTCCTTGGTTCTCTGCAAATAAAACTTCAATACTCTAGAAACGTCTAGAGAATGTAATGTTCTTTCCGCTTCAGAAGCGTGATTCTGGAAAAAGGTTGGTAAAACAATGCGCTCAGTGAGTGTCATCTCCGAAAGTACCTTGGGGTGGACCTTAGGATGTGGCCTTCAGATGACGCGGTTCTTCTGGAACAAAGTAAACGGAGGCTCAGAAGATAGAGCTTGTAACTCACTGATCCTTCTGGCTGATGTGATGGCTATCAGAAAAGTAGGACAGCACCTGATCAACCGAGACTGTGAGAGGATCGATTGCAGAGTTCTCGCACCATTTGGAGAAACGGGTCCATTTCCTGGTGTAGGTAACTTGTGTCAAAGGGGCTCTCGCGCCCTGATGATATCCCAGCATTCTGATGGTAGCTTCAGGTTCATCAGTTTGCGCTGCTCAGGACCCAGGCCTTGAGAGATAGGCTCCTCGCATCGTGGTGGAGGACCTTGCGGTTCTGTTGTGTCAACTGATATGGGTGCATCTCGAGGCGAATCGGGGGCCGACGGGATAGATGCTTCAGCGTCGAGTACCATTCCGGTGAGATTAGGATCATAGAAAAATCCTGTTCTTTCACCCTGCAAAGTACCCTCACCATGGGGGGAATGGGAGGAAAATCATAGAGGAACTTCCCCTTCCAATTCACTGAGAATGCGTCTCCCAGTGATTGGTACTCCAGGTATCTCGAGGCAAACCTCTTGCACTTTCTGTTGTTCCTGGTGGCAAAAAGGTCGATATGCGGCTGGCCCCATAAGGCAAAAATCTGTTGGGTTTCCTTTTCGTCCAGTTCCCACTCGTGGGGCGACGTGTATTCCCTGCTCAGTCTGTCCGCTAGGACATTGTCCACTCCCGGAAGATGCTTTGCCTTGATTTGCACTTTGTGGTGTAAGGCCCATGCCCATAACTGTTGGGCTTCCTGTGATAGGATTTCTGACCTCGTGCCTCCCTGCTTGTTTGTGTAGTGCATGGAGGTCGTGTAGTCTGTCTGGACTCTCACTGGTAGGAAGACTTTCAACGCCAACCTCATGGCTCTGAGCTCTAACACATTGATGTGAAGTTGGGAATCTTGTGTCGACCAAGTGCCGTTGGTTTGGAGGTTCGCAAGATGAGCGCCCCAGCCTGATAAGGAAGCGTCTGTCCTCAGCAGAAGGATCGATGTCGGTGCTTGGAATGGCATCCCTTGCAGAAGATTTCTCTGAGCATTCCACCATCGAAGAGCTTTGTGCAACGTTTATGGAATCTGGACGATGGCCACCCAGCGTCCGGAAGCTGGTTTCCATTGGTGGTCCAGGGACTCCTGAACCGGTCTCATGCGTAGCCTGCAGTTTGGTATGAGGAATATGCACGATGACATCATGCCCAGAAGAGATTTGTAAGAGCGTACAGATGTTGTCTCTTTTTCCAGGAAGCTCGATGTTGAGCGTAGAATCGCTGCTACCCTTTCTGTCGTTGGCCTCACCCTGGAAATTCTGGTATCAAGCTCGGCACCCAGGAAGAGAGCTGTTTTGCTGGGAACGGGGCAGGACTTTGTGTTGTTTATGGAATAACCTAACTCTTTAAGGAGGTTGATAGTCCTTGACACTGCTGAGCGAGCCCTTTCGGCGGAACTTGCCTTTATCAGCCAATCGTACAGTTAAGGAAAGACTTCTGTTCCTGCCCTCCTGAGACTTGCAGCTACGGGCGCCAAGTATTTAGTGAAAACTGTCTGTGCCGATTTTAGCACGAACGGGAGCACTCGAAACTGAAAATGAAGCTCTCCCCTCGTGAACCTAAGGAACTGTCTGTGTGCTGGATGGATTGGCACATGGAAGTATGCATCCTCCAAGTCTAAAGTGGCCAGGAAGTTGTGCTTGTTTAACCAAGGTATCACCCCTTTTAAAGCCACCATCTTGAATGTTATGCGTTTGATGAATTTGTTGAGTGCCCTCAGGTCTAAGATGGGCCTCCATTGACCGTTTTTCTTTCTGATGAGGAAGAAGCGGGAGTAAAAACCCTTTCCCCTCTGAGGGTATGGCACTGATTCTTCCGCTGCCTTCTGGAGTAGTTTTTGCACTTCGGCATGACTTTCCGTAACATATGCACCCTGTGCGAAGTTGGAGGCAGGGAAGGAGGTTGGTCTAGAAATTCTAAGGTGTGACCCTTTCGGATCACCTCAAACACCAATTTGTCTGATGTAATTGACTGCCAGTGCTGGAAGAACTGGCTTACCCTTCGGCCCACCGGGGTGTGGCGTTGAGGGGAAAGTGTTTGATAGTCAGTTTTGATTGCCTTGTGACTTCCCTTGAGAATGCGGAGCCACGCCTGCCTCTATGGGCGTATCTGTTGGATGACTGATATTTATTGTCTTGGTACGTGCGCCTTGTACTTTCTGCCCATATGAGGAGCGACCATATCCTCTGAAATTGGAAGACGAACCTCTGAATGGACGAAAATAACGATGATCCTTATTTTTGTACTTCAAAGAACTGATGGCTCGGGCTGTGTCTGTGTCTGCTTTGATTCCCTTCAGATGGTTGTCTATCTTCTTTCCAAAGAGATCTTTTCCATCAAAGGGCATGTCTAGTATCTGCGCTTGAACTTCAGGCCTAAAATTGGTAGCCTTCATCCAGGCCTGTCTTCTAAGTACTGTGCCGTGCGCTATCTGTCTGAAGCCTGATTCGGCCACATCAGCCGCTGCGTCAATCATATGATCTGATGTTGCTTCACCATCAGCGATTATTGACCTAGCATCCTCCTGGAGCTCTGGTGGTAGTTGCTTCGCCAATTTGGACATGCAGAGCCAAAGCTTGCGATCGAACCTTGCGGTCATGGCCAGCGCATTACCCGCTCTAATGGTAAGCGATGCAGAAGATGATACTTTCCTGCCTCTGGCTTCAAGTTTACGCCCATCTTTGTTTGGTGGTGCCGGCAAGCGTGAGGCGGGATTGGCTAGTTTCTTTCTCGCTGCCACTGTGTTCACCGAGTCCGGTTTTGCCTGACCCCTCAAACAAAGCGGTGCAAATTCTGGAGCTTTATATTTCTTTCCTTGGTCTGGACACAAGAGCCCGAGTAGATAAGGGCGTAGATAGGCTCTTGGATCGGACTCCCAGGTGGTATCTAGGAGAGGGATGGTGGTCAGCGTTTTCCTGCGTTTGTTCCTGTGCTCATAGAGCACTGATTTCCTTTCTTCCGAAGAAACTTGAATTTTAAACAATTCTGCAGCTTCGCCTATTATGGTGTGGAAAGAAACCAGATCATCCGGTGGTGAGGCCTCGCCTGGGGAGTCTCTCCTTCTGGGTTTCTCGACTACGTAGTCATCCCACTCACTGGTTGCGTCAGGCTCCTGTATTATTTCTCCTTCTCTGGATCAGAGAATTCTCTAAAAGGATCCTCCTGCCAATCTGATACCGAAATGGTGGACGGTGCAATAGTTGGATCCACATCCGGAGATCGAGGTCTATGTGATGACTGTGGTGATGGGACTCTTGTCGGTGAAGCACTGTGGGTGCTGCTCCTAGGTCTTTGAGCAGGTTCTGGTGCTCTCGTCCATTTTTTAGGTCTACTCTGTGAGGAGAGCTTCCTGACGTGCCTGGAATTGGAGATGAGTATCTCTGAAAGGGATCCAATTCTATGGGATCAGTCAGAGCTTCTTTCTCCCTTTGCCGTCTGAAAAATTCCTCTACAATCCTCTGTATGGATAACATACGTATCGGGTCATGAGGATGTTCGGCCTCTTACGTGGACGGTTGCCAAGGCGGACTGTGCTGTTTCGGGAAGGGACCGGGTCTCTCTTCCACCACTTCTGTGTCTGAAAATTCTTCTTGGAGAATTACATCAGGAAGTTGTGCCATTTCCCGCAAAGGTGAAACTTGCTGCACCTGTTGCTCAGCCTCAGTACTCTCAAGGAAATTGTCTTCAACGACAGGTGTGTGCATGGAAGGCGCCTCAGACATTCCACTGTAGCTGCAGGAACTTGCGGTGTCACCGAAGGTGTTGTGGGTGATGCTATCTTCGCTGACGAGCGTCCCGTGGACAGTGGTTCCGTCGACGGATGTGTTTTGGATCCCGTCGACGAATGTAGTTTTCCCGTCAACCAGGGCTTTGTCGATGACTGAGATTTGGACCCTGTCAACGAATGCTTCGTCGATGAATGTGGTCTGTGCTCTGTGGACGAGTGCGTCGTGGACAAATGCCTCGTAGACGATTGGTGTGTTTTGCTCGTTGACGAGTGCTTCCTGGACGATAAGTCCGATGACGATGATCTTGTCGTGATCGTCGTCGACGATTTTTTCGTTGATGGTATGGCCGATGACGGGCCTTTACCTTTCCCTTCACTCGTGGACGGCTTCCCCGTTGACGACTCCCCCCTCTCCTGTTTTTCACAAACTCCTTACCTCTGGAGGCAGATTTTGCTGATGAATGGGACTTTTTTTGGTTTGATGAGTCCATCGGAGGCAGAAAGGGTATCAATACCAGCCTTCTCTTACTCTTGGCCATGGGAGAGGAACTCCTTTCCACTGAAGAGGACCTTCTCTTTGAAATTTGCCTCTCAGATGGAATGCTGGATTGGACAGGAGCTGTCCCGACAGACTCTTCGCCCGAAGATTGATCCCTGGCTTCCAGGTGTAAAAGGAGTCTTCTATGCCTTTCCTGAAGGGGTTTTTTGGCCTGGTGGAAAATGTCTTACAAATACTGCATTTCTGAATGTCATGTGAGTACAGACAATAAATGCAGTGTTCGTGGGGGTCTTTCATGTAAACCAATTTCTTGTTCCACCTCGTGCTGTCCCTAAACAGGGAAGGCTTCTTGACAGCCTGAGGTGTAGCAATTTCTGAAGAGGAAGTTTACACGACAATTTTGAGTAAAAACAACACGTTTTTGTCTCAAGGTTTCACTGAGAACAAAGCCCCTAAGAAGGGGAACAAAATGGAATATATTTGGAAAAAATATATTCCACACAAAAGTAGAAAACATTTGAAAAGCTCAGAGAGCTTGAGGATTCCCTGTGTCTGTTAGACTGCAGTGAAAAATCTGAAGATAGCTGCCGGGTGCGTAGCTTAAGCCCTGCCACCTCATTGGTTGGGGCCATAAAGGACCAAAGTGAGGTGGAGGGACTACACAATAGAGTGGCTAATGGGCTACAATGGGCTATGTACATGCACTGCTAGTTGGCAGTGTTTGTATATTAAAACATTTCTTTTAATAATTGTTTATCACCGAGGATTCCCAGTCTGACGACAGGGAATATTCAAGCATGTGAATCTATGAAAGATCCAATGCTGGAGAAATTTGCCATTATAGTATTGCCAGATTACAAAGTGTGTTATTGTGATTGTATATATAACCTTGAACCTTATTTATATAAAGACTGTGTTTTCACTAACATAGTGTGTGGACATTCCTTTGTGGGTGCTTGGGGACGACAATGTACTTAAGAACCAGCCTGCTTCACCTCCTGAGAGCTTAAGCCTTGATTGCTTGACTGTGTTACCAATAATAGAGTATCTTGGCTGGGGTGCTCTGTGCCTCTTCTCTGCCATATAGAGAGCAGGAGTACAGATGCCCCCCTCCGGTTCTTTACAGCTATCAACCATAGGAATGTGTCGAATATCATCCCTGTTTGCCCTCTACACAGGAAGTTCCTACGTTTTATGGCAAAAGATTATCTCCTCCAATACAGGGTCCTTCCATTTGGCCTTTGTATGTCCCCCAGGTCTTCACAAAGTTTATGACAGTAATACTGGCTTAGAAACTGGCTCATCAGGGGGGGCGCTGTTGAGTAGCCCAGAAAATGACTGCTTAGCTTGTGGGCTCCGTCTCTGCCTGCCTTTATCCGCCAAATATCGGCGCTCATCCGCAGTGTACCTGACCATCCAGCTACGGTGATTGCTGGCACCCTCCTCTCTGTGTGCCTGCAGTTTGGAGGAGAATCAGTGCCTGGGGCCCGAGATACGGGCACCCGATCCTCTGCTTGCTTTGCGTCCTCCTCTGCGGGGTCTCGAGGACGAGACCTGCCGCTGCCCTGCCCACAGTCGCCTGGAGCAGCCTCCTGCCTGAGATCACCACCCTGTCCCCTGCCCCTGCGTGACCATTGCCACGCACCCCGAGGCATCTCCTGGCTGGGGAAGTCAGGCCGCCTTCCAGCGCCTGCCAGAGCGACGCTCCTCGGTCATCCATCGGCTCGCCTGGCAATATGTGGACGGAGCGGCCCTGTGCTACCTGGCCGCCGGCTGCACCACCCAGACTGCTGGGCCGGTGAACTCCCACATGCGCGGGGCGGGCTGGTGCCCCCTGCGGCCCTCTTCATACGCAGCCCTTGGGGGCCTCACAGTGACCAGGAGGCCGCTCTCCCCACACAGCGCCGCCGCTGGAGTGGCGCTCCACGAAATTCCTGCCTGGTGTCCTTGGCAGCTCGCTGGGCCTCACGCGAGCAGGGCCTCCCTCCACTGCCCATCCGGCACCTTCTCTACCTGGGCCACCGGACCGACGGCCTGCGACACCCATGGGGCTGGATGGTGCCCCCCCCGCGGCTCTCCACACGCACAGTCCCTGCTGCCCTCATAAGGATCTGGCATCTAACTCCCCCTGCACCATGCCACCGCTGGAGGGGGTGGCTGCCATCAGCGCTTTGCTGCTGTGATGCCCATAATACTGCCTCGCGGCCAGCCATTGCCCCTACAAATTACTGACCCGAGGGCCGGGGACCGGGCTCAGTGGAGTGGGCATGGACCCTCTAGAAGCACCATCGGACGCCATGGGACACACACGGGTATTGCCGCCCTAACGGCTACAAGGTGGGTGCTGGGGTTCTCCCCATATATCTTAGCTGGCATTCTCCCCAATTGCGCCTCCATGCCCCTACAGCCCGGAAACTGACCCACGTGGCCTTCATCAGCAGGCCCACTGAACAACAACCCTGCTAGAGGCTACCCACAGGCCAAGACTATCACTCTCTCCTAAGTGGAATTTGACCAAGGGAAACAGGCCACAACCCGACAGCTCGCAGCACCCATTATTGCTGTAGCCCGTGTGGCCCCCATCGGCCTCGGGCCATTGCGGAACGCCCACCTGAGCGAGTGGCAGTGGCTGTTCAGCCTGCCTCCCGCCCGACTGGACCATACCTGCGCCACCATTTCCCCCGCCGGCGTACGCGGCCGCTAGTCTGGCTCTCTGTCACCCACAACACATTGCTGGAACTACTAACACCGCTCTTGGGGGGCACTCAGCGCATCTGCTCTGTTCATACACCAGGACATGGGGATTTTTGTGTGGCGCTCCGAGGGCCACAATCAACGTGACCCCACTGTTTTAAAACCTGGACATCTGCCAGCGGCAACACCTCGCATCCACCTGCAGTGCCATGTCCAGCAGATCTCGTGGAGCCAGCAAGACAGGGGCAATGGATAAGTACGCCAAGGCAACCGCCAAATCCGATCAAGGACAAGCATCTTCCAGTCATGAGGACTCTGCCTCCCCCTCTCCCACAGTGACACCCGACCTTGCGACGATCCTGGACTCCATGACGAAGAACTTTGCTGCTTTTCACGAAAAGCTAGACAATATCAATGCCAATGTGGCATCGCTCAAATCACAACCAGACCATGCTGGCACCAGAATCACGGAGGTGGAAACGCGAATAGGCACCAATGAAGATAATAGACACGCCCTTCAGGACACCGTTACCTCTCTTAGCCGGGACATGAAGGCAGTAAAGGCCAAGTCCCACGACCTGGAATCGAGATCCCGCAGGAACAACGTTCGTATAATCGGAGTGCCTGAAAATGCCCTCAAGGGCCGCATGGAATTGGCGGTGGAAGACCTACTGAAGGAGCTACTTGGCAACCTTGCTCTCTCCCCGTACTTCATAGTGGAGCGTGCCCATAGAGCCCTATCAGCGCGACCCGCACCTGGCGACTTCCCCAGGCCCATTATTGTGAAAATTCTCAATTACAGAGATAGAGACCTCATCCTACGTTTATCTCGTGAAAAAGGAGAACTGCGCCTGGGGCCCCAAACAATTAGAATCTTCCCTGACTTCTCTGTGGGAGTGCAGCAAGAGAGGCGCCAATTTCTGGGGATCAAGAAAATGCTACGTGAATGCAACATCCCACATGCAATGTTGTTCCCTGCGCGCTTGTGTCAACGTTTAGACACTCTTCACTAGTTTGCTGTGTGTTCCCCTCCTCCTCACCTGAATCAGAGTCCTCCTGTTGTAGCTCTTGTAGTCTCCTCTCCCAAATACTCTTTTTTTTTATAGGTGGATTTGGCTTGCCACGGAATGAAGCCACCGTGGGAGTTGTTGCCAACAGCCGGAAAAGGGGAAAAAGCTCTAAGGCACAAAAAAACCCTTACAGGTGTAGACAGAGGAAGTTCTTCAAGAAGAGCCCGTGGAGACTTGATTAGGAGGAGGGCAGACGCATCTGAATACGCGGCAGGGTGTTCACTGGAGAGCGAAGGTAACTTCAAGAGGAAGGGTGGGTGCGCTGAGTATGGGCAAAACAAAAGGGAATAATGGTAAGTAAGTACGAGGTAACGGAGAGGGAGAAAGAAGCAAGCGAATGAGAGAGGAGCCAGGGGGAAGGGGTCGAGCGAGGAAGCGGAAGAGCCGCACAGCACGAGAAAGCAGAGAGAGGAGGAACAGAGGACAGCTGCCGAAGCGGGGGAAGAAATGAAGCAGAAGAGAGCAGCGTACCGTGAGTATGTGAAGGGTAAAACACTAGCAAAGCCTCCCAAAGAGGAAAAACAGAAACGCCAAGCCAAGGGTTGCAACGCACTGTCCGCCGGAAGGGGGAGGAACAAAAACCTTCTGGCGGGCAGTGCCATAACAACTAAACCGCAACAGTGCGCTGTCGAAAGACGTGGCGGCGCTAGTAATGGCAGGGCAGATGCCAGCGGTCCCACAGGCGTCTGCCCAACAGGGGCATGACAGCTTGAAGCTCACATTCAAAGGGAAACAGTACTTTTTTACGGTCCCTGACGAAGCGGCAAAGTTCCTTGAGGCACAGAAACCGCTCAACAAATCTCCTGAGTATCGCATGGACATGGACAATGACTGACCCGCTTTTTGTCGCTTATCAGGGTCTCTGATGCATCATCGACATATACCTTCCTCACCCGTCCCGCTATGCGGTGTTATCTGCTGATGGGGCCGCACCCCCTGTCCGGCTCGACTACGGGGTGGCATGGAACTGTGTAACACTCTCACCCTCTGGCCCACACACTCATCAAGGGAAACAACATGATCAACATACTCATAATGCCGAACTCTCGTACCCTGGTGGTACTCTACATTCAACTTAATTTTACTTGTTGGCAACACGGCAACGGCGCACCCCACTGCAGTTGCAAACACATGTTGGAATGTTCGACTGTTGATGGCCCCTGTTGTGCCAAAGGGGTGGCTCGTCCAGGTTGGGATCGGCCAGCCAGCACCTGCCCTTTGAGGGATGCCGGACCTGGGCGGGAAAGGATTGCAGTGCGCGCTGCTGGTTGTTATTGGGCAGCGAGGGTGGGGGAGGAGGGAACTGAGGAAGTTATATTGGAAAAGGCAGAGGCGAACTGAAGAGGCACATGTTGCTGGAGCGATTTAAGAGTGACTATACAGGGTGCAGATGCAAGCCACCCCGACCAACATGGGATACACCCTAGACAAGTGAAATGCCCACTACCATAATGTCGTGGAATGTCTGGGGGCTAAGCAATCACACCAAGGCCCGTAAGATCATGGCGTTTGCCAAAGACATGGCTGTAAAATATTGTTGTTGCAAGAAATCCACTCCACAGGCCGCCTGGCCGAAAGTATGGCACCAACATGGGGTCCCAACAGATACTTCACCTCTTACTCCACTCAAGCCAGAGGCATATTGACACTGATCCATAAATCAATCAAATTCAAGCTACACAAAAATTACACTGACCCTGAGGGCAGATATGTCATACTACACTGCACCATAGTGAATAGAGAGTATCTCCTGGTGAACTCCTATGGCCCAAACGTGGACACACTGGAGTTTGTAGACACTGTGGCCACCATTCTACTACGCTACGTGGGTGCTCAGATTATATGGGGGGGGGGATATGAACATTGTGCTAGATGCAGATCTGGACAGGACTGGGGTTGCCACTCGACCCCTGACCGGGGCTGCACGTAGGCTACTGAACTATAGAGTAACACTCGACATCCGTGATGCCTGGAGGACACTACACCCCCGGCAGCGTGAATACACCTACAAGACAGCTCCTCCAGGATTGATCTGTTTCTAGTATCCAGTGAGATAATGGTCAGGGAGGAGCTGGCACAGATCCTGAGTCGCACACTATCAGACCATGCCCCGATCACTATATCAGTGGAACTGGAAATGACGGTCCCGTCACTCAGTACATGGCGGTTTAAATCCTCAGCCCTCAGGGACATAGTGTTCAAGGCGGATATACTCGCTGATATCGAGTCTTTTTTCGAACACAATACCCCCCTGGCCACCCCTGTAGGTGTCAGGTGGGAAGCCTTCAAGGTACATATCAGGGGGATGTCCATATCCAGAGAAGCAGGTGTGCTAAACACAATTAGGCCCGCTCTCGAGTGATCTGAAGCCAAACTACTTAGGCTGGAACAAGAGTGCTCAACCGCAGCTGATCCCGCCAAACTTTCCTTATGCAGACGGACTCCAAACATACAACACATACAACACACTTGCAACCAGCGAGATCCAATACTTTAGCCGGCCCCAAGCTGCTCGTAAATACGGTGAGAGTGATAGGCCAGGGAAAAAACTCACAACCCTTATAAAACGGGAATGGGGACAGGCCCATATAGCCTCTATTAAAGATGACCAGGGCACTGCACAATGCTCGGACCCCCAGATACTAGATTCTACACAACCCTGTATTCCCAACCTCCCGAGCATACTGAACAACACATGCAAGAGCTACTGGATCAGATCCCTACAACGTGCATCTCCGCTCTTACCAGGGACCAGCTTGAATCCCCAATTACACTGGACGAGCTGGTAGAGGCCATCTCGGACCTACCCAAGGGCAAAGCACCGGGCCCGTACGGGCTCACAGCGGAATTTTATCAGGAATATATAGCCTTACTAGCCCCTAAGCTCTTGGAGGTCTGGGATGAGTCGCTCTGTACATCCATTCTCCCCCTGTCTCTACGTGAAGCTGTCATAACGGTTTTGTTGAAGCCTGGCAAGCCTGATGACGACTGTGGATCATATAGGCCCCTTTCCCTTATGAACCTTGATACTAAGATCTTTGCCAAGGTGATAGCAAACTGTTTCCTCCCACTCATGACACATCTGGTCCATGAAGACCAAACTGGCTTCGTACTGGGAAGATCCACATCACATAACATCAGGCGACTGTTCAATGTGATGTTACACATTGACCAGGCCGCACACGCGGTCCTGGTCACGCAGGACACCCAGAAAGCGTTTGACATGGTCTCTTGGAGGTACATGTGGCTGGTACTGGAGATGATGGGTGTTGGCCCCAACATGATAGGATACATTTGGTTACTATATACGTCTCCTGTGGCAAGGGTCCGAGTCAACTCCCTCACATTCGCTTTATTCGCACTCTGCAGTGGCACCCGCCAGGGCTGCCCGTTCTCCCCGATCCTATTTGCACTAGTGATAGAGCCAATGGCTGACTATACCCGGGCGTGCCACTCTCACAAGGGGATAAGGCTGAAAGATACTCCCGAAATTATATCCCTCTATGCAGACGACGTGTTACTGTACATCCGAGACCCAGACACCTACCTTAACCCCATTCAACGGGACATCACACGCGTAGGCACCCACTCAGGTTTTACGATTAATTATTCTAAGTCTGAAGTCCTCCCGCTCACTACCTCTACTCAACAACCTGTCACAGAATACCCACTCCGTTGGTCCACCGGGGGAATTAAATACCTCGGAGTCCAGGTGTCTCTAACCAAGCCCACCCTGCTTGCTGACAATTATCTGGCCGCTGCACAGCTAGCCGAGACGAAAATGAAACGCTGGCGCCCCCTTCCTCTGTCCCTGGCCAGTAGGCTCTCTCTCATTAAGATGGTTCTACTCCCCAAGCTGGTCTATATCTTTACCAATGTACCCATATGGCCTGGGGAAGAATACTTTATCAGATTGCACAAGGCGTGTGCAAAGTTCTTGTGGCACTCCGGCACAGTGCGCAAGAAATGGTTCGATATGGCCCTCCCAACAAGGGGGTTCACCGCCCCCGATTTGACTCTCTACTAGACAACAGCTCAAGCCCAACACGCCACCCACTGGTACCCCGGCTCCCCAGTCCGCCCACACGTCAAACTAGAAATCCTAGCAGCATCCGGCGTCAACATAATGACCCTCATACTACATCAACGCTACCTGCTCGACTCTCCCATCGACCCGATCAGCGCCACCCTGCGCGCCTGGAAGCGATTGCTGCGCCCAATAGGGGAGTCCCCTCCTTACTATAAATGGCTCCCCGTGTGGGCCTTCCCGGGATTAGAGCCAACACATGACACTGCCCTTACCCGGCACTGGGAGGCCCTAGGTTACCGAGCTCTATCAGACATTTACCCTGAGGGTAGGTTTATGGACCCCAAGACGTGGAAACCGGGTCACTCGAGGTCCCCTTTAGAGATGCTTCAATATTACAGGCTCAGAGCCGCATTCCGTGCCACATGGCCATCCTTCCCCGTCGAACCCCCCGACACCCCGATACTTGCATATATTGCCAACTCGGGTGGGGCTTGTGGCGTTGTCTCCTCCTTATACAAGCTGTCACAATGTCACAAACTAACGCCCCAACACAGGCCCTTGGGGCACGCGAGGCTTGGGCTGAAGAGCTGGGCCGGGAGATTCCCGACCAACTGTGGGAGAAGATGTGCTTACACACTCAAAAGGTTTCCCTTAACTTCCGATACCGGGCCATACAATACAATCTGTTGAACAGGTTGTACTACACCCCCTGCAGGATCTCCAGGTTTGCTTGTATGAATCCACAATCCTGTCCCCGCTGTAGAGAGGAGAGCGCGGATCACTTGCACATGTTCTGGACCTGCCACAAACTGCAGGAATTCTGGAGCAAAATTCTGGAGACACTCACCGAGATAATTGGTATTGTCATGATGCCCACCTCCAAGGAGCCGAGTCCGACCCAGCAACCCCAGAGGCAGGCATCATTCCCCCCAGGGAAGTGCCAGCGGGCCCAAGCTGGGGCCCTTTGGACACAGTCCTGGCGCCTTAGGCGCCAGGCTCATGTTGGACCCCTGTCCTGGCGCCTTAGGCGCCAGGCTCATAAAGCTAGACATGTGTTCAAGTGTTTCAATGTGCACTTACCTGATGCAGACCATGCTGCTACATCCAGGCCCTCTTGAGGCCTGAATGGAACTACTTTACCTGTGGGACTACTTTCCACCTGGGTGTGGTCGGGGAAGGATAGATACCTGATCGGTGGAAGGATACATACCTGGAACTTCTTCCAAAGCTATTTAAACCACGCCCGATCAGCAACTCTTGCTTCGCGTTGTGCTGCTCCTCGCAGCTGGACGCTCACCGTGTCAGTTCCTGCATCTGGACTTCAGCCACGCCTGTCAGCATCCTGGGTCACCTGCAAAGGGAGATAAGAGAGCAAAGGGAGATAAGAGAGAATTGGAGAGAAAGAAGACCTTACCTGCTAAAGCTGTACCACGGAGACATCACACCGATGATCCTGAAAGGGAAGACATCATTTTTAAAAGCATTTCGTTTCGATCGCTGCAGCGCTGCATTTTACTCACCCTTCCTGGGCACCTCCATCTTCAGCAGCGATCATCCGAATCCGCACCCACTTCCCAGTGCCTAGAGAGAAAAAGACAAGAACACAAGGTGAGAGAAGGAAGGGAATAGGAAAAGCTCAGTTTCCTTCTAAGACTTACCAGTTGGGTCATTCCCATTTGATTTCGGGTCCTGCCGCTTCCTGGCATTCCGGACCCCGGCCCCTAAGGGGGAAAAGACTAAGCATTAGCGCTTGCTGCAATAAGACTATGAACATTATTATTAAGCTTGAACTTTTGAACTTGCAACAGAACTCTTACAGCGCTTTACCTGAATAGTCAAGCTTATTTGAACTTCCATCAAACCTCAATCCAGTGAAGTAACTGGGTTTCAACGCGCCCCTGCATCAGAAGCAGGATGGAGAACTCATCCTTCCAGACCCTAAGGTGAGACTCACGGGGAATCGTGGAAGGGTATCGTGGAGGGTTGGAAGGAAGTGGGAGGCCTGAGCATTATTCCGTCAGTAGGTAATACTCCCTTTTCACGCACAGGGGAATATTCCTACGAGCCAGAGAAGCCTGAGTAGAGGGGCCCTACCCGTCCATCTTCAGAGTCCTGCGCTTCACCATTGAAGAAGCATCAGCACTCGAAGCCAGACCTGCGCCTCCGTGGGAATCAGGTGAGCGTGACAGGTATTACAATATGTCCCGCCCCGCTGGGGTCCTGTTTGGGGTTTGGGAGGCCGACGATACCAAATGCAAGGCTAAATTCCTCAATATCAGCTGCATCGTAG
Source organism: Ambystoma mexicanum (assembly GCF_040938575.1). Lineage (NCBI taxonomy): Eukaryota > Metazoa > Chordata > Amphibia > Caudata > Ambystomatidae > Ambystoma > Ambystoma mexicanum. The sequence goes on along the minus strand of NC_090935.1, from coordinate 56,808,201 downwards.
CCAAGAAATGCATACTTCAGAACTGGAAGAACTCCTCCCCCCAGACGTTCCAGAAATGGTTGAACATGCTAACATGGTCCCTACCCACTCCCGTCCCAAGGACATATGGACGGCATTCAGTACCTATCTCAACAGCCGAGAGGAGGGATCAACCGAGGGAAGCACACCTCCCTCCCCACCTGTGATTGCTTGACCACTCTATACCGTTCTCTCCCAACCCCCCCTCTGCGTATCATACTATTGAGTTTGTGGGTTCGTATACTGTATTCATGTACTTGATGTATGCTCCATTGTTCTAGCATGTGTGTCTCTGTTGTTGTCATGACTCCTGCCCCTCATGTCCCCAGCCCTCCAAGATGTCAGGCTGGAGCCAGGCCACGATCACCTACATGGCCCTCAAGGGCCTCTCCATCCCTCAAAAGACCCACTTGGAGTCAGACTTGGCGCTTGTGGCACCAGACTCACTCACTCCCATAGGATAACATTGGGGATTGTACTTGTAGTGGATTGATGGGGACAAGATGGATGCCCCCACATATTTAGGTTCCCAGAACTGCATGTGCGGTCATGTCTTTTGGGTGTGGTTCAGCCCAGAGGCACCTGGGATACCCAGAGACTATTTAAGCCACACCCAGGCTGAGAAACATGCTTTGCGTTTTCTGCACCTGCAGCGTGACACTCACCATGTTCGGATCGGTCTCCAGTAGGCCTGCATCTTTCTTCTGCGCTCAGCTCCTTCAAGAACAAGAACACCGTTAGGAACAGCCTTACCTTGCGGTGCTTCTGCCCATCAGTCATCGCTCCTTCTGTTCTGCGGGCATCTTCAGCATTGTCATTCCCATCCTGGCACGCCACTTCCTAAGGAAAAGGGAAAAGAACAGAAAAAAGCCATTAGTAAGCATTCTGCAAATCTTCGCTTATTTTTAAATATTGTACGAGCTTCAAACGCTTAGCTGAATCCCAGCCACTCTGGGGGAACTCTGTCTCCGGAACTTCTCATCCATCTGCAAGAGGGAAAAGACACTCCAGGTTAGCGTGGAAACATCTAGAGGCGCCACATACGCGCTTACCCACCGCATTTGTTCTTCATAACCGGCATCCACGCTGAAAACATTGCGGCAACTAAAAGACACAGAAAAAGAACTCAGTTCAATGCAAATACGAAAGGGGTGCATCGTGCATCGCGCTCTCACTCACCTTCAGCGCTACTCATCTCAGCAGCACGCCGCGATCCCCGGACGCCGGCCATCATCTAAGGAAGGAAAGGAACAAAGTTAGAGAACTGTTCAAAAGACTCATTTTACTTACCTGTCAGACTCTTGCCAGTGAAGTAACTTGGCAGCAACGAGCCCGCATCAATCAACGCGCCCCTGTGCTGAAGTCAGGATGGAGAGCACACTATCCAAGAAAACAAGTTGAGCTGTGGATCAAAGGGATGGGTTGGACCCCGGGGAAGAAGGGGTTCAAGCACACAGAGACAAGAGAGGGAGTTCAACTCTACCAATCCTGTGTTTCAGGCCCAGTCCCCAGTTGAATAGCTTCCAGGGAAGGGTTCGAGGTTGTAAGAGGTCAGAACAGGCTGAGTGACGTCTCCATGGATACCAGGTGAGGGTTACGGTTGTAAACCTCTGCCAACAAAAAAAAAAATAAAACAAAAAAAAAAATAATAAACTGGCTCATCAGGGCAGTGTCCCCCCCTACCCAGGGTGGCATTGGGCTCAGTGTCCCATGTGATAGTTGTGATGTTCAATTGAGCTTGTCCATAAATGTGCTAGGTCAATGCTGATTCTGGTGCATGTGTTCCTGTGCATGGTAATTCCACCAAGCAATTGGTTGCAGTCCATGCACAAGATCCTCCGTTGTTTATACATATGTCAGGAGAGCGTCAGAATGGTGGATATTGGAGGCACTGGGATACATGGTATCTTGCCTTCAGCTGGTTCCAAATACTAGGCTCTGCAAACACAGGTCTCAACTGCACTTGGTCATGTATGGGTTTTAGGAGCAGGATACCCTGATCATGGTGATTCCTGATGTAGATGATATCTGTGTAGATCTGGACAGATAGGTGGACAAGTGGAGTTTTTTGTGAGCATTCGGTTCGTCCATCAAGAGCTGGAGTACTACCTGATAACTGACACATTGCGTTGGGATAATTTGACATCCTGCATAATTTCCAGGTGCACTGCCTCTGGAAGCAGGATAACAGAGTCCTCCAAATGCACCTGCAGGAGCTGACAATCATCTTCTCAGACATGCTGGTGTTCCATCCAGTGGTTCTCAGGGTGAGGATTCTGGTTCAGTTTAGAGCGATAACCGCTGGCTATGCTCTTGTGAACGAGCGGGGGGATGAGATTCCTTCAGCATTAGTGGTGGATCACTGGGCATGCGTCCTAAACACCAAATGTTCCTGCGAGCGACTCACAAGGTGGGATTTCTCAACACAAGGATGGGCACTCTCGGCAGTTTTCGTTCTCCCAAGTGGATCCTCTAGCCAGGTTACCTATATTCCATTTTGAACCTGGGGGTTCCAATGCATTGACCTTTTAGAATACAGTGAGAATGCAAAGTGCTCAACTTTAAGTGCATGAAGTGGCTGGAGCCCAATCTACACAGCCACAATGTTCAGCTATCATAGGGCAACCTCTGCTGTAATGCATTTTCTCACATTCCCCTCTATTTTAAAGGTTCTGCACAAGTTCCGAAGGATCAAAGCTATGCAACGATCTGGTTTGCACATCATTGGCCCCAACAATTCTGCTTTAAAAAAGGTATGTGTCCTTCCAGTATCAAGCAACTCTTTAGAAAAGTGGTGTACGCTGATTTGGCTGGAATGAAAACTAACATTGACACAGACAGAGCTCTATTGGTGATTATACAGCGTTGCTCCAATTAATTTCATGCTGAACGGGAAGGCATTACGGCTGCACGTGTTCGTCCTCTGCGACCATACCAGATTCAATAGTACCACTGCCACTACCACTGCCAACATCAAAAATCACAAAGATAGTAGCAAGGATGCAGATCCACCCAAAGGCTGAGGAGAGGTGGCGGCCAGTACCTGAGCTCTCAGCAGGAACATGTCTGACTCCCCTCTGAAGAAGTCACCCAAATCATCATTGATGCAGAACAACACCCACCTATGTTTACTCAGAATAGAAGCCAACGAAAGGGGTCGGAAAAACACAGTGGAACTTGTTGTCATAGAGCCAAGAGGTCAGGGGATGTATTCGGAATACTTAACAGTAAGAAAGCCTTCAAAGGGCATGTGGCAGCAATTATTCTGTAGGTCGATGGCAGATATAATCACAGAGATTCAAACATCAGGTTTTCTGTGCTTACTGGACCTGCAAGATGCAAATGTCCATGTCCCAATTCATTTCAAGTGCAGTCGGTACCTCAGATTCTTTTCTTTTTTATTATATTTCGTTTGGTTTTACATGTTTTCATGTCAACAGTTAACAACTTCACCCCCCCAATTCCGCCTTCCGCTCCCCCTGTGGATGGCGGTCTTCGGTCCTAAGAGCATTGTCTTCTTAAGAGCTCATAGGATGTGTGCTTCAGGGGCACAAACAGCAGCACTTTTCTAAGAATTCTCAATTTGCAAAAACCAGAACTACAGCCTGTCCCAATTTGCCCTTCTCTGGATCCAGAGGGAAGGAGTTTACCCCCTAAACCCTTAACAGAGGTGCTAGGGTTAGGGCAGGTCCAGAGGTCAGAGTGCCCCAAGCAGTGAGCATCCGGAGGGCCAGCTATCTTAATTGCAGTTTTATCGCCCTTGAGCTTCAACCAATTTTGGGACATCCAGCAAAAAATCTCTGCTAGACAAGATTTTTATTTGGAAGAAGGGTCTGATGCCGGAGCATTCAAGTTAAAAATGATTGGCGTATCGTCGATGTATGTATAAAAACATACACCACACGCTGCGATTACATTCTCCAGAGGACGCAGATATAAATTAAAAAGTAAGGGGGATAAGATGAACCATGTGACACACTGCACACTATTGGCGTGGAAGGTGCACGAAAACCTGAAAGGGACACCCTCTGCATGTGGTTACTCAAAAAAGAAGAAAGCCAGGCCAGGACTGGGCCTACCAGTCCTGCTTGTTTCGTTGCAAAAGGATATTGTGGTCAATGGTATCAAACACTGCAGTGAGGTCAAGGAGAATGAAGACGCACGCCGACCTCCCTGCGGTCGTGGCGCAAGGACAAATCATCCAGGATCCAAACCATATCTGATTCTGTCCCCACGAGTGGTCTAAAACGAGGCTGAAAAGGGTGCAGCCTCCCATTTTCTCCAGAAAACTTGAGAGCTGAGGGGTGACAATGGTTCCATCAGCGTCTTAATGGCCAGAAGAAGAGAGATCAGGCAGTGTCTGGCCGGGGTAAAAGAATCCAGTGAGAGGTTCTTCAACAATGGTGAAACAATAGCATGTTTCAAAGGAGATGGAATTACCCCACTCTCACAAGACAGGTGGAGCGCAGCAGTGAAAAGTGCTTTTGTGTCTCGAGGCAAGGATGGAAGCAGACGCAGTGGGGTGGGGTTAGAAGTAGATAATGATTTAAGCGTCTACATGGTCGCCAATACAATCGCATGAAATACAGGATGGAAACAAGAAAAGTTTCCACTGCTGAGGAGAGTCTGGGGGCCGGCTCAACTATCCCTAGTCCGGTCAATATGATCAGTATCCTAATCTTGTCGATTTTATCTGCAAAAAACAAACTAATCATGTTGCAGCTATCTTGAGAACGGGAAGATCAAAACAGGCAGGTCTGGGAGCAGAGAGCTCCTTCATCACTCTAAACAGCTCCTGCGAAGCATCGGAAGCGGTAGTTATACAATCCGTATAGTGCTGAGATTTGCCAGATTTCACTGTGAATTTATATTGATAATGGGTTTGTTTATAGTCAGCTTTGGCTATTGTCTCATAAGACATAAGAGACGTGCCATTTGAGCTCTGCCCGACGACACTTCTGCATTAAGGTTCTCAAGTCCGAGGAGAACCAGGTAGCTCAAGGTTTTAGATGGCACACTTTTTTCTTCAGAGGTGCCAGCAGGTCAGATGTGAGGGACATGGCTGATATTAGTGCTACACACGCATCAACCTGGTTCCCCGAAAGAACTGCAAGATGCCCCTAGTAGACTTTAGCCCAGTGACGACGAGTAGCATATACTTTAGGTGTTGCCTGCGTGTATTGGCAGGACAACAAAGAATGGGAGCCGAAAACCATAACTGGTAAAGGGAGAACCATCACAGAGAGCAATACGTCAGAAAAGATTAGATCAAGGGCGTTACCCCCGTTATGGGTCGGAAGATGGTTGCGCTGGTGGAGATGGCAATCCCACAGCATAAAGATTAAATTTGCCACCTTCCAGGCATCACTGCTTTTGTTTTGCTGTAGTCACCCAGAGTGGGACGGATATGCCCAGACATGGATTCCATGCCTGCTGGGCCTAGAGACCCAGGCTGCTCCTCACTGATGAGGCCCTACAAGGCTGAAACATGTTCGAGGATGCTTGTGGTCTCATGCAGAAGGGATTATGACCAAGCCTGATTTGTATATGGTCTTTCTCCTTTTGTAATGGCTTGGCAGGCAAAGAACAATGGTCTGGAGGGTTGCCGAGGGCAATGCCAGAGGTTAAGATGAATTCTAAACCTTCCAGCCATCACCTCTTTTGTTTTGCTGTAGTCACCCCTGGTGTTAAGGGTATGTATGCCCAGACGTGGGTCCCGTGCCTGCTGGGCCTGAAGACCCAAGCTTTTCCTTACTAATGAGGCACAACAAGGCCGAAACATGCTTGAGGATGCTTGTGGTCTCATGCAGCAGGGATGTGACCAAGCAGTTCGGGCTGGACTTCCCCTTTTGGGGTGGGACCAAGCCTGATTTGCATATGGTCTGTCCCCTTTTTTAATGGCTTGGCAGGCGAAGGGCGATGGTCTAGAGGGTTGCCCGGTGCAATGCCAGAGGTTAGGATTAATTCTAAACCTTCCAGCCATCACGTCTTTTGTTTTGCTGTTGTCACCCAGGAGTGGGACTGGTATGCACAGATGTGGGTCCCATGCCTGTTGGGCCTAGAGACCCAAGCTAATCCACACTAATGAGGCCCAACAAAGCCGAAACATGTTTGGGGATGCGTGTGGTCTCATGCAGCAGGGATGTGACCAAGCAGTTCGGGCTGGACTTCCCCTTTTGGGGTGGGACCACACTTGATTTGCATATGGTCTTTCCCCTTTTGCAATTGATTGGCAGGCGTGGAACAATGGTCTGGAAGGTTGCCCAGCGCAATGCCAGAGGTTAAGATTAATTCTAAACCTTCCAGCCGTGACCTCTTTTGTTTTGCTGTAGTCCACCTGAGTATCAAACACCTTGTTTGCTGGGATGTTAAAGTCACCTAACAAAATCAGGTTAATATGGGCAAGGGCCAGATCAACAACCCATTGAGAAACATCCTAATACAGTCATTGGTCAGGTGGCACGGTGGACGGTACACCACCAATAAATCCCCCTAAACATTGCACGAAGGCTGGAGCCTAATCAGTAGTACCTCACAGGAGGCGTCAAAGGGATGATGGAACACTTCAGTGATGCTGAGTGAATAAATCAGAAATCCTGTGGCAAGGTGCCCCTGCAGAACGGGCATTAATACAAAAAAACCTGACAGCAGTCAATCAGTGTACATGCTGGTTATCAAACTGGTGCAACACAGTAACTCCAATCCTAGCAAGCCGCCCTTTCTATGGGTTTTGTGCATTTTATTCCACATTTGATACTGTTAATCGTAATACCTTTTTTAGAAAGCTGTCTGTATGGGGCCTCCCATCAGGGCTCCTTCGCATACTTAGGTTGGAACATTTGTCTGGCCTATTGGGCGTTATTCTGACACACAGTGGCCTGAGACAGGGCTGTGTACTGGCGCCCTGTCTCTTTAATATCTACATCTCTGCAATGGGTTTACACTTCTGGGTTTGTATCGCCACGTTTGTGCCATACGCTACCCTTTTGACTGGCATGCGCTGACGATGTGGTTCTCCTAGATTACACCCTTATTGGTCTACAGAGGCTCTTCATAACTCTTTCCCACTATGCCAATGCTAATAACTTTGCAAGACCTCACTAATGGATGAGATTCAATCTAGAGCAAACAGAATCATTCCAAGAATGAAAGTAATAAATAGGGAATATTGGAGGTTTTCACCTCTGTCCACTCTTAAATATTATAATGGTAAAGTCACTCATAAAATTATCTCTGGTTTCGAAACCATGTCGTCATTTAATATTGATGATTTAGGGAGAGAAGAGTGGACAATCTGGAGGAATGTACTGTGTTTATCAAATTGTGAACCTCTATCAGCGATTCGGTTAGATTTTGGTTTACTATCTCTTAAAGCCAGGGTACTTTGGAATGTTCTCTGCTTGGCTAGAAAAGTGTTATTCCCCCCACAGAACTTGTTTTTTGAGGATCTTGGTAAAATCTATGAAGACTCCAGAGTTTAGTTGAATGGATGGAGAAATGCAAACCAGTATGGTGGGTACTTGGGGGAAAATCAGGAACATACCTGTAAGACAAGGGGTGTACTCCCCTCGTACCTTATGAAATTCCCTAATGCCAAATTAAGACTTCAATTCTTGATGATACGACTGAATCTCCAACACACTAAGGAACTTATGCATATCAGAGATGAATAAGAACATTTATCCCGATTGTGTTGCTTCTGTTGCCTCCCAGAAATTCAGAGTTTGAAGCATCTACTGGTAGTGTGTCCAGAATTATCAAGACCTCGTACTGACTCCCTAGGGAACTGTCTATGTGGAACCTGTAGTATTGTTGGCCTGAATTTTGTCAGGCTCTTGTAACCCTTTAGTACTGGCCACTCTTCGCTCAGTGCAGAGAAGAAGTGGAGAAAAAGTGGTTGTGTGTGGTAGGAGTCTGTCTGCTATATCTGTTGGTGCTGGGAGGAGCCTTTAACCCGTGCATTACCGTGTCTACTTAAGACCCACATTAGCGTGAAGCACAAGTGGAGAAAAAGTAGTCATGTGTGGTCTGGTGGAGTCTCGTGGCAGCGGCGCGAGCGAGTCTACCAACGCTGATACGGTAAACTCAGAGTAAATTCGTTGGTCTGCAGTGTATTATGCCACTTCATTGCTGATCATCTGTCCTACCCTGCCCTGCCTGCTTTACATGAGTCAAATATCAAGACATAAAAGGAAAATACAAGACAAGGCGACGGATGAGTGTGGAGTGTGGAAGGACAGTTGGAACCACTGCGCCTGTGTTCTACTAGATTTATTGCTTGACTCTTTTGGCTCATTCTACAACTCGAACCTGCTGAGATGCCGAAGCAACGTGCAGTGGGTATAACTGTGGCACGAGCAGCTAAGCGCCCAGCTGCGATGCAGAACCAGGTGCTGGAACTCTTACATGATTCCTCCAGTGTGCCTCTTCAAATTCCCCTGTTGCTCTCAGATGTTATCGATATCGAAGGGGTCGAGTAACGTGACCCCGCCTAAAAACGAACGTCTTGCGCGTAAAATTGCAGGCTTGTGCAACCTGGACACAGGAAGTGACTCAACGCCGACGGCTTCGTCAGTTTATAGTGACAGCAAAAGGCAAGCATTCAGGGGGTGTCCACAGCATACTGTTGTAGTACTGCGGACAATGGACATTAAGATGGTAAATAAATCTACGAAAATTACAGATTTGTATTAAAACAGTATTTATCAGGGGCTAGTTGCCTCGTCCATTGTTGAGCTCTGTACAAATCGGACAGAGGAGTTAACCGCTTCACTTCCCTGCATTGGCTACAAGACAATTGAAACAGTTGTAAGGGCTTTAATGACTCTGGGAGCGGCGGAATGTCAGAATTCAACAATTGTTGCCAGAACCCCCTCATAGGGGACGCCACCTATTGACTTTTTTCTAATTTCTGTGGCATCTGAGTCAGGGAAGGCCACCAGTAAATTTCAAATAATGCACACGCGGATCTAAACGCGGTGATGGAAACACAGTCGAAATCTCTTCCACTAATTAACACAACATTACTCCAATTAGCAAAAGAGAGCTCAATGGAGAGGGCATTATCACATTGTTTCTTAACTGATGAAAGTGAGTCAGTGGTGGAATTGAATGACCTCCAAAAAACCACAGATAGCAATTATTCTGCAGTGATGTTTGGCCTTCTGGAAACCTTGCTGGAACACCTACACATCAAATGTGATGACATTAATACTTGGTTGGAAAAACAACACATTATGCCTGATCAAATATTGGGCAAATTGAGCAAACTTCCACACTCTATAAATGCACTTATGAACTCTATGAATATCTCAAACTCAAATATGGCGATGACACTCAAAAGGTTTGAGGCCCGGCGGACATCTGCAAGCTCGAAGTCATGTCCGAAGGCAACTCAAATGGACCCTGATTCGACAGTTTGGTATGAATGGAAATAGATGAAAAGAAAGATGGTGCAGCAGGTCTGTATGTATGAAGAACTTGACACTAAGAGGAAAAGGAAAATGCAGGAGATAACGTTTAAGGTTAGCCAGATAATTTTCCCTCCTCTTCTCAGGACAGTGGCACTGTATTAGAATCAAAGGATTTCCAAAAGAAGAGAATTAAGGAGCCAAAGAAGAAGGGTCAAATTATGTCTAACTGTGCTGCTCTTGTCCCACAACTGATTGAGGAGGAGAGTTTAAATCTAAATAACAGAGGAACAGCGAACTTATGGTTGTGATTCTACAAAGACGCAAGAATGTCGTCAGTTATGCGTGACGTGCCCAACTAATAAACAAGGCTACTATGGACAACAGCTTTTTGCTATTAACACAGACAAAGTCATGGAAGCGGAAACCTCATTTTACAATTTAGAGGCTCTTAATGAAAACCGCTCCATTGATAATAGAACTAGAAGGGATAGGAGTAAGCTTGATGCTATGGTCCAAACACACATGGGGAATATAAACAGTGATATGATCGCCGCCCAAGCTTCATCCAGATTTCCTTTAGTAAATAAAGATAAAATCAAGGTCTTGCAAATACAAAGCAATTCTGCCAGTGGCACAAGCTTATTTTTAAATCGTTCGAAACTAATGGAATAATTACGCTCCATGATTCCCTTTCGAATCATCACTAGTAATGATATTCAGCTTGTGGATATCTGTAAGAACGTGAACAAAGCTACTTCACCAATATTATTCCACATGGAGGGAGCACTTGCTTACATAATGGAACACAGCGCTTTATTAAATAAATTCGGCTATGAATGCACACAGCTTGAGGTGGATGGAAAACGAGGATGCACGAATAGTAAAGGACTGAGGGATGGAGAAATTTGGTGTGGCTTGAGACAATCGAAAGTAACATCACCCAGTGCATCGACTGACCAAAAGACTGTACCACGCACTGTTACAAGTGGGAATCCTGGAGGGTTTCCTATTAATGTTGGATCTAAGGGGGAAGAGTTTCACTGGGCCTGGTTAGCCAACATGGAGTGGCCAGGGACTTCTGGAACCTAGCCAAGATTGTAGTCCCTCTCCCCTTCTCCTTAGCTGGAATACTCAAGGGAATAGCCATTTGTGTGAAGCAGATGGCTTATTGGACAACATGGATAGATTTTCAGTAGTTGCATTACAGGAAACCTGGCTCACAAAGCCTCTTGTTATCGATGGATGGAACACTGTCTCTCATATAGCCATCCAGGGCCCTCGGGGATGGGCAAAAAAAGAATCTAAGTGATTAGCCCGCAGCTGAAAGTACCGCGGGCAAATCGTTCGCATGAGAAAGGTGCGAACTACCAAACGTTTGCACCTTTCTCATGTGAACACACATACATTCTCATGCACACACAACACACAACACACCCATAACACCCCACACCACACCCCCAACATAAACAAACCCCACTTACCTTCATCTTCACGCTGGGTTCCTGCAGCGCCAGCAGCGCCAGTTCCCTTTCACTCTTCCGTGATCGGGAAGTGGCGCTCCAGCGTCCTTTTCTTTTCTTTTTTTTTTGTAACAGAAGGCTGCAGGGGTGTCCCCCGCAGCCCCTGCTCGCTATACCATGAAGTGTAGTGAGCGGGGCGATGCGGGGGACACCCCCGCGGCCCCTGTTTGTTTTTTACAATGCTACCACCAAAGGTTCGATCTTTTGGTGTTTGAATCTTTGGTGGTAGCATTTGTAGAACTTTTGGTCAATGCCACCATTTCTTTTCGGTAATTTCGTCCTAAACCCGAAAAAAGGTTAACCTTCGGCACAAGAAATTCTTGGGGTCTTGTTGAGATTCCTTGGGTGTCAGACTATGGGCCTCATTACACGGAAGGCGGTAATGGTTAACGGCCACCGTTAATGGTAACGGTGGCCGTTAACCATTACCGCCTTACTACGAGGTCCCTTAGCGGGTTGGTGTTTTAACGCCTGCTTTTTGCAGGCGTTAAAAACCAACCCGCTAAGGGACCTCGGAGCTAATTACGGCACCGCAAAATTGCGGTGCCGTAATTAGCGCCTTCCCCATTCCCATAGAGCCCTATGGGGCAGAAATGGGAATGGAGAAGGGCAATGGCGGAAGGGGGATTTACCGCCCCACCAACCTTGGAATGGGGCGGTAAATCCCCTTTCCGCCAAGGCGGTGCCGGTAATTTACCGGCATGGTCCAGGGTGCTAATAGCACCCTGGACCACCGCCTTCCGTGTAATGAGGCCCTATGTCTTAATAGGTAGAGTTTCCCCACCATTGAAGCATGCATGTCATTATTAATATATATGATCCTCCATATAAGAAACAACATATGGAGCTCATTAAGGAAATTGAGGCTATTGTAAATGCGCTGGAGAGTGCCACTCCTGTGATTATCTGTGGGGATTTTAATTCCAATATCCACAGAACTGGCAGCTTGATCATGGCGATTTGCACTCTCGTTTGTTGTTAAATAGGGACAATGTTCTTCAGACGACCTGCCATTGGGTTAAGAGTTGCGCCATCTTGTTGTATACTGCCAGCTTCACAATGGTAAATGGAGTGTATCCCTCTGACAATCCTCCTCAATTCACACGAATAGGCCAGCACCATACTCGATTATATTTTTCTTACTAACCTTTCTTCTCTGATCAGTGATATGTGCATCTGCCAGCGGGATGAAAGTGACCATTATCCTTTTGTTGTCTCCTTGAATTTGACCTCTGAGCAAGTAGAGCCAATTTAATCTGTCAATCTGTATATTAATGCTCCAGGTAATCGGATTGTGTGGAGTGATAAGAAGATAGGGCAGACATCAGCTGCAGCAATGGAAATCCTTGTGCAATATACAAGGGCTTCTGCCTCAATAGAACATCCATTTCATCAAGCCGCTGCAGCAACAGCTATAACTGCCTTCGAAAAGGATATGGCCAAAATAAAACAAACTGGTGCCTGCCTTTTTTTTTAGCAGTGTTGGGATTGGTTATAATAAATCTCACAGGCACCATTTTGATAAATTGATCAAAGAGAAAAAAGGTTAAATTCGGCAAGCCCGGAGAGCGTTGGCTAAGCACAAGGTTGATCCTTTTATTCATGCATCAGTGGGAAGAGCGATTAAAAAAGTCCTATCAAAAATGGTTTAAGTGTCACAAGTTTTGGAAAGAGGATGCTGATTGGCATGCATTGGTGCAATCTTCTCTCGTAAAAAACTAACATATATTCTGGAGAATTGTAAGTGATAATTCTCCAAAAACTCGAGACATTAGTGGTGTAACTGAGTTGAATTGGGGTTTGCATGTAAGGTGAATCTTTGGTGGAGAGGTGCTAGCCGATCATCTTGTGGCTGGGGTCAATTCAAATTGGTCTTTTTTGAAAAGTCGTCAGGATATACAGGATATACATAATATCATAACCGCTGCTAAATCCTCCAGCGCCCCAGGTCCGGACGGAATCAGCAGTACTTTGATTAAGAACAATCCGTGGGCCTGGGCTACTTTTTGCATTGGCTCTTTCACTGGATTAGCCTTACTCAAACAATTACCAATTCCTGGTGGGACAGCATAACCTTTCCAGTCTTTAAGAAAGGAGATTAAGCTTACCCACGTAATTATCGATGATTAGCTATGATTGATGAACCAGCAAAAATATTTTACCCCATACTCCTAACAGAGTTGGAGAAATGGACTGCAGCTCATAATTTAATCAAACGGGATCTCGCAAGGGATCCAATACCACTGTGAACAGTTTGTCACTGCTCACTATCATTCAGCAAGCATGGCTGATGTGAAAAGTGTCAGTCTTTGTGGTATTCATTGATTTTAGTGCTGCGTTCGACACAGTTGACGGAAGTACATTATGGAGAAACATTCCTCCAGGGCATCTAAAAATTATCAATCAGCTACATGATTATACGAGGATGAAGGTTCCCTTGGACCAACATGTTGGACCAACATGGCAGAAACATGGATTGGATACCAACTTATAAAGGTCTCAAACAAGGCTGCGTATTAGCGCCAATATTGTTCAACCTTTATCTTTCTGACCTGGATACCGCCATAGTCAATTCTTCTGCAATCCCTCCAAAACTAGGCTTCAGGCCCATACAATGGTTGGGATATGCAGACGACTTGGCTCTTTTGGACATGATCAGTCTCCAGCCCTCCCTGAACCAACTAAAAGTGTACACCACCTTAAATTAATCGATTGTTAACACCTCCAAGTTGAAAATAATGGTTTTTAGCCCAACACTGAAAAAGGCAAAAATAAAGAATAAACTGTCTTTTGGGTGGGGTGGCAGTCGAGGTTGTTTCTGAATGCAAATATTTGGGTATCAACTTGGATAAAAGATTGCAGAGAACTCAACACTTAGGACAAGTAAAAGGAAAACCTGCATCCAAAGCTGGTGCTATTGGCTCATTTGCTCGCCAGGGTGACGGGTAATATATCAGGGATATACTCCAGCTTTATAGTGTTACGTTTTTACCTATCATCATGTATGGGGCTGAAATTTGGGCTTTTGCTAATCTAGCTGAGACACTTAAACTGGGGCGCCCTTAGCTTAAACGGCCCATAATTGCCCACAAATGTGGCAATTGAATTGGTGTACTTGGAGTTCAATGTTGTGCCTATCTTTGTTAAACGCACCTCTGTTGCCTAACCTTGGCTTAGAAATTGGCTAATGCCTCTCCACAAACTTTGGTGGGCATCTTGCATCTAGCACCTCAGCTGAGATCCCAAACCATGATGTCTTGCAATGTTGCACAAATACAATTCATCGCAGCTCAGTGGCTCACGTTTGTGCCTGAAAGTGTGCAGAGTTTGCCGTTTAGCCAATATAAGAAATGCATGAAAAAACAGCTTTCTGTGCAAAGCCACACACAGCTTCTTACTAACCTGGCAGCAAAGAATCATGTTTCATCTTTTATAGAATATTTACAGGAGAGGGAAGCAACACCTACCTATTTACAAAGCTTTGTGGGAAACAATCTGGTATGGGATTATATAAGATTGAAATATAACATTGTAAAGACCAAGGAGATTGTGGGGACGTGGGCAAAAGTACCGGAGAATGAAAGGAAGTGCTGCTTATGTGGGGAATCTCGCCTGGAAATCACTCAAGATCTCCTTACGTGTTGTGCATCTCTCCAGGATCTTTGGTGGAAAACACTACTGGCAGTTGCGTTAGCAGAGGCGATGTTGGCTGATATGTTATGTGCTGGATTTATGAGTAGAGATTGGGAATCTTGTATTGTCTATTTTACTCTAATTATGATTCTATTGGACTTATTATCCTGAGCAATATATGGAATGATGGGTTCTTTTTTTATTTATTTTTTAGGTTTCTTAAACTTGTTGTATATTGTTTTAGGTTGACTAGCAGTAAATTCAATATTAATATATTCTTATTTGTGATGAAATGCCAAATAGTACGTTTTCACATGTCTTTCTTTGTATACTTTGATCTTTGTGGAATTTGTACTCTTTTACAAATATAATGTATTTTTATTAAATGTTTCAATAAATAAAATAAAAACGAAATGAATATTCTAGGAACGCTGCAACGCTGGCCTTCTTTGCTGGAATCCTTTTGAGAGACATCTGCAAAACAGGAACTTGGAGGTCTACATGGCTTTCCGGCAAGCATCTCCTCAGACATCCGTGGAGGGGCGATAGAGGTAGGCAATAGTAAGCACAGAAGTGGAAGGAAGATGTGCTGCAAGGAAATCTTGAGATCTGTTTAAAATGAGTGAACATTTCAGTTCTTTTTAATGATGTCAGTGAGGGAGTGTTCCAGTGTAGTGAGGAGGATGGGAAGTGAGAGGGTGTTCCATTGTAGTGAACCAGAGTGGAAGTGAGAGGATGTACATGGTGGGTGAGAGTGCCAGGCTATAAAGTAAGAGGAGAATAATTGCAAGAGGCAGAGGATGCTAGGCAGTGGGGGGGGGAAGGCCATGAAAAGATTTAAAGACAAGGGGAAGTTTGCAGACGGATCGGATAGTCAGACATAACCAGCCAGCATGAAAGGCGATGGAGGAGGAGGGTAGATTAAAGAGGGTGAATGCAACACAATCTAATACTTTGTAATGGGGAACAGTCAGTTGATGGGAAGTCCAAATAGTAGACTTGAGCCCTAGACAGGAACAGGATAGATATAAGAGGTTTGATGGAGTGACAGATGAGAAGGGGGTGGATCTTGAATGTATTTAAATGACTGATACTTTTTGCAGCAGCTGTGTAGTTGATGAAGTGCTAGAGTGTAGGAGGGCAGCCAAAGAGGACTCTAGGTTGCAGGCCTTGGGGGAGAGAAGTTGAGAGGGTGTAGGGGCTGGAAGATAGATGATGTTGGTTTTAGGAAAGCTGAACATGAGACAGCAAAGAGTAACAGTGGCAAATGGCGGAGAAGCGGGAGGATATCCTCTGAGTTCAGTCAATGGAGAAGGAGGTTAAGGAGATGAAAATGTGGCTATCATCTTAATAGAGGCAGTATGAGAAGCCAAATGAGGAGATCAGTGTACCAAGGTAGGAGGTGTAATGCATCAAATGCAGAGGACCCAGAATCTAGCCTTGAGCTGAACCTATTAGTAAAGTTTAGGATCAGAGGTGCCTGTGTGCATCAGGAGTTAGGGAAGTGTAAACCCATATGGGGAGAAAGAAAGAAAGAAAGAAAGAAAGAGAGAGAGAAAGAAGGAAAGAAAGAAAAAAAGAGATCACCGACGCGAGAAACCATGCAGGGTTCCATTTAATTGAAAGAAAGGAAAATTAGATTAAAGGGCAGCCACACGTGAAGCCTCATGGGGAATCCTTTATTCTAAAAGAGACCAAAAAAACGTTGAAGCTGGCACGAGTGGAGCACTGTTATTCTGAAATCGCAACCCTCATAGAGGAGGTTTGAGCAGTGCTCTGTGCCTATCACTGTCATGTGTTTCCGGGTTCAGATGGTGGTGCTACCCTGATGGGAGGGGAGTGTCTGAAATCACCACTAACTCCTTGATTCCTCTCCTAAAACCGCTGTTGGCCTGGTTTCTGCATAATAACTGGCACGCTCTGTGAGGAAAGGAAGTGCCTGACATCACTGCCGCCTCCCGTGCTGCTACTGGCATATGCAGTGCTCCGCGTAAGAGGGCAGGGGTGTTGTCTCTATTAAAAAAAAGGGTCAGCTTCACACAGACTTCCTGGGCTGCTGCTGGCAGACGTGATCCTGGTTGGGTGAAGACTTTGGCGCCCCATAGGCTGCAATCAATGACGGGGTGCACTTGGCATACGCAGCCCGCTCATAATATTAAAAAGCACATCGCCCACATTGCTGGTGAATGCTGGGCTGCACCTGACTCACACACAGATAAATAAGCTTAACACCAACTAAAGATACCATACACCAGCATTGCGTTGTTTGCCTTGTTTCCGGACCGGCAAACGTATAATGCGGCCCATTGCCTCTTAACATCCATGGGGGAGACTCAGTATTGCCATATCCTCTTTTGGCATTAACCACCTGGACAGAATTATAGGCTAGTAAACCATCCATTCCTAGCTCAGGACCTGCCATGCTGAGCACTGTGTCTAATCATCCCGCAGTGTCCAGTGTAGGTGCCATCATAGCTGCACCCGCAAGCACCCTTGGTACATCAGGGCAGAGCGGGCCTGGCAGTGCTACACCAGACGACAGAGTCACCAAATTGATCACTTCCTCCATGGCGGATGGTTTCATGGACGTGTTGAATGAGACAATCGCCACAACATCGGAATATGGCCCTTATGTCTGACCGACACCCTTCTGAGGGGCGAAACCTACCATGAGAGGTTAAAAGGAATCACAAATATGGGCAGACCAGACAAACCAGTTGGTACATGACAGGAGAGGTGTAGACAGGGAGAAGTGGTGACACGTCCTTGAGAGTCTGCGCAGTCCTGCAATAAGACTCATCCAGGTGCTCTTTGCCACACATCCAAACCCCACAGCGTGGGACATCATGTACACGCTGGATTGATTGTTTGGAGCCAATGAATCTGGAGTGGAGCTGATAGTTAAATACTATGCTACCCACCTCCAACAGGGAGAGCGGCTCTTTGAATATCAAGCTATGGCCAAGGCGATTTCACTGCTGGATTTCCAGTGAAAGGGGTTGAGCCAAACCACTTGGTCAGGATGCAACAAGTAATGTACAGAGCAACATCACTGCTGCTGATGCTTCTGCAGCTATGACTCAGAGAACAGACTCAGAAAGCAGCATCCTTTGATGAACTGGCTCGGGAGGTACATGCTTTGGAAGGAGAGATGGAGCACACAGTGTATAGATTACCAAGTCTAATGGTGTCCCTTTTACTGTTTAGGAAGAAACTAGAAACAGTAAAATGCTCTCTTGCGTTTCTTCTGCGTCCAGATGCAAGTTTCCTGTGGAAAGGGTATGTGACATAGGAGCAGCTGCATAATGTCTTGTATATCTTATATATCGATTCTGTGCATTAACCAACCCACCAAAAGCTGTTAACTAACTAAAAGTCAGAATCTATTGTGTCTGCAGGTGTCCGCAGGGGACGCCAGTCGCCGGTCCGCCTTTTCTGGTTAGCTCCACCTGCTCGCCCAGCCCAACTACCCACTCCTTCCCTTTCCTTTTCTTTCACATGGTTTCTACACTTCAGTGTGTACCGCCAATTGTGGTAAATTAGGTCTGCTTTTCTCCCCTCGCAGGACTCTCAAATTTAGGTGGCCTCTACACTGGGTACCTAATTCGTTTTTTACTGTGTTACTGTTGCTCTGAAACTGTGGTGACTAGGGTTTGCCGCTTCATTCCTTTCCGCTTGATCTCGTCTGTCTTCCCCCACTCCCTCCTTATTCCATGGTGCTCTCTATCTCTCCTATCTTCTCTAACTGCTTCTCCATTGACTATCCTGCTCTCCTCACTAAATCTGGTAGGAAAAAGTTTAAAAAGGATATCCTGGTCTCCAACCCAGGCCTCCCTATCGCTGACACCTACACTAGCGCCGCCTCCAAGGAAACACTTACTATCATCATCTTTTTCGTGCCTTCCCCTGACCTATGGACCCTTCATATGGTCTCTGTGCTCTCTCCCTTCTCCTCTTCTCCCATTAATGGTGGCACCCGTTGGGATGTCCTCTTGGCCCCCTTCCGCTCCTCTAAGGCCATCATTAATGTCTACGCTAATGGGACCGTCTTGGTCCAGGGCCCTCAGGCCAACCTCCACCTCTTTGATAGATGCTTCCCGCGCCTCATCAACTTCCTTTCCTCTCCTGCTGTCCCCTCTTCTCTGTCCTCGGCTACCTTGCCTCCACCCTCTCACCCTGCCCTCTCTCTGGCTCCTTCTTCTTCACCTCCACAGGGCGTACCTCTGATCTGCACCCCTCCCCGGAAGTCCTTCAAGGAGGGCAACCTTCTCCACATTGCCACTCTTAACTCTCGCTCTGCCGTCAAACATTCCTCTGATATCTGTCGCCTTCTTGAGGAACTGGACCTTGACATCCTCGGTCTCACTGAGACATGACATGGTTCACGGCCAGCTCTGTCACCAGCTTTGACACACTCCTACCTGACGGTTACAAGATCCTCTCCTTGCCCAGGCCCAACCGTGCTGGGGGGTGTGGCCCTTATCTTCCCAGAGTGGATTCCTGCCACTGTCACTCCTACACAGACCTACTCCTCCTTTGAATGCCTTGTCTGCCACCTCTCTCTCTCCTAGCCATTCCCTTACCGTGGCTACTATCTATCGGCCACCTGGTCACATTTCCTCCTTCCTCTCTGAGTGGGCGGACCTCTCCTCCTCACTCCTGTCCTTAACCACTCAACTCCTCTTTCTTGGAGACTTCAATATCCACCTTGATGCCTCCTGTCCTCCCTCTAGACTCTTTCGCGACCTCTGCGACTCTCTCTCACTCTCTGTTCTCCCGTCTGGGCCGACCCATTCTGCAGGGCACACTCTTGATGCTCTGATCTCTTCTGACCTTCCCCTCTCTGTCCCTCTCTCCACTCCTCTCTCCTGGAGTGATCACTCTCTCCTATCCTCCCACCTCACCCTCCCTACCCCACAGGCAAAGCCACCCTCATCACTGCCACCCACCTTCGCGGTCATCCGACCCATGAAGCGCGTGTCAGTTGAGGCTTTCGCTACCACCTTCTCACCCCCCCTCCCCCTTCGGCTGACTCCCACCCTGACACAGCCCTCTCCACTCTCCACTCTGCTATATCTGATACTCTTGATATCCTTGCCCCTGTCATGAGAATCCGCCTGAAGCCCAAAGCCAAATGTAACTCCTGGTATGACTCAGATCTCGTCACCCTTAAACGCAAGTGCAGGGTGGCAGAGAGGAAATGGCGTGCTTCATGTTCATCCTCTGACAAACTGGCCTGCCGCCTGCTCCAAAGGCAATACCGGCTCTCTGTTCTCACTAAGAAGAGAGCCCTTATCCAAGCCTGCATCTCTGTGGCATCTAACAATTCGGCCAAACTCTTTAAAATCTGCAAGGAGCTGGCCAACCCTGCTGCAGTCTCCACCTCTACTGTCCCCTCCCAGGCCCTCTGCACGGCACTGGCCTCTCACTTCATTTAAAAAACTCAAGACATCCTGTCGTCACTCTCCTCCTATCACCTCCCCTCCCCTATTCCCTGCTCTCCCTCTGGCTTTTCGGCAGCCACCCCTCCTGCCTCCTTCTCTGCCTTTCCCCTTTTTTCTGCTGACGAGGTTTCGAGACAAGTCCGATCTATGAAAGTCTCGTCAAAACAGGTCCACCCCTGTTCCTCCAAAACTATCCAGGACCACATCGACTCCCTAGCGCCTGCCTTGGCTGACTTCTGCAATCACTCCTTCGCCTCTGGAGTCTTCCCATCCCGCCTCAAGCACTCCCTTGTGCACCCCCTTCTTAAGAAACCCTCCTACGACCCCTCCTGCCCAGCTAACTATCGCCCAATCTCTATCACTCCCTTCCTGGGCAAGCTCCTGGAGAAACTGGCCATCTCCCAGCTTAATCTCCATGCTGAATCTGTTGGTAGTCTTCATGAACATCAGTCTGGCTTCAGAGCTGCCAGAAGCACGGAAACCGCTCTCCTGAACATCCGTGAGGACCTGCTCTCAAACCCTGACTCTAATACCCCTTGTGTTCTCATCTTGCTCGACCTCTCTTCTGCCTTTGACACTGTTAACCACACCATCCTGCTCAACCGTCTCCGTGATAACCTGGGTATCACTGGTCAAGCTCTGGCGTGGCTGTACTCCTTCCTCTCCAATCGACCCTCCCAGGTCCAACTGGGTTCCTTCCTCTCTGACATCTTTTTCTCTACCTGTGGTGTCCCCCAGGGATCTAACCTCTCTCCCTGGCTGTTCAATCAGTATCTTGCACTTCTTGCTCACCGCATCGCCGCTCTCTGTCCCAACTTTCAGGGCTATGCGGATGATACCCACCTCATTTTCAGGCTACCCTCGGCCTTCTCTTCCACTTCCCTCATCTCTGACTGTCTTTCTGCTATCCAGGAATGGTGTGCCACCAACGACCTCTGCCTTAATGCCAGTATGACTGAGATTCTATTTATCGGCACACCCACTCCCTCCTCCCTGCAGCTCTCTGGCCGGCCTCCCTTGGCCCTCTTCCTGCTCCTACCTGCACGGCAAAAAACCCCGGGGTCATCTTCGACTCCACACTCTCCTTCTCTCCTCACATCTCTGACGTCTCTGAGAAGTCACACTACCAGCTACACCTCCTCAGAGGTATTCTTCCTTTTCTCTCCTTCCCCCAGAAGCTCACTGTCTCCAGAGCTCTGGTTCTCTCTAGGCTGGACTACTGCAACAGCCTCTTTCTAAATCTTCCTGCCTTTACTCTCCGCCCTTTGCAAATCATCAAGAACAGGACTGCGAGACTTGTCCTTGGTCTCAAGCCCAGGTACCGTATCTCTCCAGGACTGAAATCTCTACACTGGCTCCCAGTGGCTGCAAGGATTAAGTTCAAAACCCTCTGCATTGTCCACAAGGCCTTTTGGGGCCTTAGGCCAAAATACCTGCAACTCTCTCTTCCTAAATATCTTCCTTCTCGAGCCCTTTGCTCATCCACCTGGCCTAGTAGGATCGTTGTCTGTCTCCCTTTGCCCCCCCCCGCCTCGTCGCGCCTTGAAACACTTGTGTATAGGCGCGTTACAAATGCCATATCATATCATATCATTGGACACATTCCAAATAACTCTAATGCATCCTCACATTCTACTTAGGACCTCCTTTAAAGGGCCTGTTTAGAATAATATTGTTAGCCAATGGCTTGGACTGACCTTGTAAAGCGAAAGTTGCTCCGTGTTGAAATCGTATGGCCCCCGGAGCACTCACTCATGCCGTATAGATTCATAATAGGAAGGTTCAGTGCCATAAAGTATTCCACCGTGTCTTTCATGATGGGAGCAGCTGATGTCTGGCACTGAAGGCATCGATCAAGGCCCACACGAGCTTGAAACTTCTTGAGCACCAGGTAATTGGCCAGTGAGTAGCCCCAGGGCATAGAGCCGGTACTGAAATGGAGAGAATTGTAGAATGTTCTGTCATTTGATCTTTAATAGCAACAAAAGACTGGCAGTCTCAAAAAGCATGCAATCCTCTTATTTGTGTCAAAACATTTCATAATATTTCCCAATTACATTTTTCATCCCTCGTTGCCTCAGTTGAATGAAGACATCAGTAGATTCGAGAAACTAAATCCCTGGCTTGCAAATGTTCTTATAAAAGATTTCCACCAATCCGACCAATCCTGAAGGCATGTTGTGATGGCATGAATACTGCCACGCTAGAGTACAAGGATGAGTAGCGGCTAAACCACTTACTCAGCCATCGTTTTACAACAAACCAACAGTGATCCCAATCATAAAGATGAAACAGGCACAGGCAAGGGATATACCTGCGGGTAAGATTACAGAACATGCAGTATGAAGATAATGCAAGCACTCTGGGTAATGTCGCAGAGGTGCAAGGCAAATCACAACATTTTTACCAAAGGACATATTCTGGTTGAGAAAGCAACAGTACCTTTCTCGGTTTACGGCAGTTCGACAGCAATGGACCAGGCTTCTTAACCTTGTGTGAGAGGATGGAACCCAGTTCGGATGCGGCAGGTTGCGGGGATCCAGATCGAGAGCAGGTGATGAGATAAAGCTTGTTGCTGTTCGAGGCATCATTCAAAGGTTGTCGCCCGATGGAGCCGCGAGAGTCGGTTGAGCGTTCGAGTTAGGGTCATTGATGAAGATGCTGGTGCTTGGAGGTTGGAGGTGCGGTACGAGATGTGGCGGTCTGAACATTACTGCAGTGACAAGCTTCTTGTTTGAGCCAGCGATGTGCTCAGCTCTCACAGTACAGCTGCAGACTATTTCAAAGAGCAGCAACAGAGATTTAAAGAAGTCCCTAAAAGAAACATCCTGGGTCCTGTTGGTTCGAAGGTGCTGGAAAGAGATTAACGATGATTTGATGGCAGTTCAATGTGGTCAATTGCAGGAAATCAGCTGATTTACTTCATCTGATGCTGTAAGTTCCAGGGACAAGATGGGTCCTTATTCTCTTCACTCACAACCGGGAGGGGCAGGCTTGCACCTGCCTTAGTCCTTCACCTCCAATGAGGAACCTAGATACCAGTGCAGCTAGCAGAGAGAGACAAGTCTTGCTTCAACAGCAGTTCACCTCCAATGGGCCCTGGGGATGGAGAACCTTTCTCTGCCTTGGAACACCTGCCTTCACCTCACAACTGGAGGAATCTGGAAAGGACTGCCCACAAACAGGAACCACGCAAATTGTTCTTGAAGTTCTTAAGGTCCAAAATCAATCAAAGAAGGAGTAGGAACTGTGATTAATCCAATGAAGTCATCACAGAATCCGAAGCGGTAACCTCCTCCCATGTGGCATGGGGACTGCAGCTGCTACCTAATCCTGACCCTGAGGGCAGCTATATGAGGGAGGATCACCAGGGAGTAGACAGGTTCTGGGGAGATGTCATGACTTCATTGGATGACACATGGTATCCCCCATTTGCCCATGAAGAAGACCCGTTGATACCCAATACCACAATGGCCTATAGCTGTTCATCTATACCCCCCTTTGGGGAAAATAGAGAAACCTTTTCCCAAAATATTTTAGGCCAAACTTTCATCCCTGGTCAAAAGGGTTAAAGCTCCATATCTGGTCCCAGCGCTGAAAATCTGCAGGAGCAGACGAATAGTCCACCAGACCTCTTAGTCTGGTTCACCCAGCAGTCTGTTACGTACAACTACTGAGAAGACCAGGCTTGGGGGAAAGGGGAAGTGGATAAAATAACAAAAGGTCAGGTCTCCTAAAATAACCTCCAACTTCAGGATCTCTCAACATTCAGGAAACCTGCAATAAACATATCCATGGTTAAACATATACAAAACACCATAACACTTCCTTCAATTTTATTCCTTCCTTCCCTAGTTTTCCTGACTGCCTCTGCCCCAAGCCTAGAGGCAATTTATGGAAATGGGATATGAAGCTAAGTAACTCTGCTCACTACTGCTGTTCCTTTTTAAGATGCGTTAACTTGAAAAACACTAGCCTTGTTCAATTTTACTTGAAAACATGTGTTCTTTAACATAAGATTGAGTCTTTCAATTCACTTAAAAATTGATTAGGGCTATTCTGGTAATTTCCATAACTCTGCTCACTACTGCTGTCCCTTTTTAAGATGCTTCAACTTGATAAATACTAGCCTTCAGGGGCGTTGCTAGGGGGGGCTAAGGGGGCTATAGCCCATGGTCTTTTGGTTGTAGCCCCGGATAGAATCTCAGGAGCTACAGCCAAAAGACTAGCTAGCCCCCAGTCCCAACAGTTCCGACATCAGCCTAGCCCCGGGTCTTTTCCAGACCTAGCAACTCCCCTGCTAGCCTTGTTCAATGTACTTGAAAACACTGTTAGGCAGAATCACCTGCATTACCCTTTGTGAACACTACAGGCAATTAGGACTACAAGTGAAAGCACAATTTCACCTTTGGTACAAGCCTGTAGTACAAAGTAAAGTGGTAGCGATGGCTAAGCAGCCAGACGTATCTCAAGAGTTTAAGTGAGCAGTAGAACAAGTTACACAAGGACCAACTAATACAGTGATTCAAACAAACACTTACTCAAGGTTTCTTGGTAAAAGAATATACATTTATTTACTCAGTCAGTTTGAAAACATTACACTACCATAAGCAGCTCAATATCACACACTAATAAACCACAAAAATACAACCGTTAAGTAAACAAGTTTAGCACCTGTGAAGTGGGAGCAAAATGGCACTTCAGATACTTATTAAAGGGGTAAAAAGACAAGGTTATAGGAACAGACCGCCAAAACACATTCATAGGCAGGGAACAGGGTTTCAGTTAGCTACAACCAGCAATTCTTCTCAATAGGCCTGGGCCAAAGTCAATGGTTCAGAGTCTTTGTATATGATAGGACAGTTCTGGTAGATAACGGTTAAGTCTTTGCCACAGAGTTTAGAAGAGCTTGGCTCGGCGAAAAGTTTGACGAATGTTTACGGAAGGACAAGCCTTCGAAGTTGAGGAAAGTTTCACGCACTTTCTCGATGGCCGAAAATAGTTCCGGACCGCGTTTGCACAGTACCTTGTTAATGAAGAAAGCTGTAGCTGAGACAGTTTTTCCTGGCAGTTCGAGGAGATCTCGCAGTTCCTGAGCTTCAGTCGTGGGGACAAGAAGGAGGACATTGGGAGGTTCCTGCACTGCCCAAGGATGAGGCCAAAAGCTGTAGCAAGACGTCGGTTTAAGGTGTGAGTGCCTTAAAGTCCACGAGCTGGTTGCCTTCGCTCTGGCTATCGGGTTTTCAACAGCACTCTGATGAAAATTTGACCAGATGGGGATGGTGTCCAGGTGGCTTACGAGTTGGTTGTTCCCACCAGACTCAAGGGAAGAAGTTAACCTTGAAGGGCTTCTCTGTCGATTGGAGTTTCAGGCAATTCGGACCTGCAGCAGGGCTTCACCGGTCGTCCAGAAGTTGCAGCAGTCCTCTTCCTTCTGCTCATCTTCGGTTCTTTCGTTCCAGTGGTCGACTCTGCTTTCCAAGTCCCAGAGACCTGCTTTTAAACAGTTTTCCCCCATTCATTCCAGCCTGGCTGTCACTCACACAGCAGGGTTGCTGTCCTTGCCGGACAGCCAGCCGGCCAATCACGCCAGAGTACATTCAGGTCTCCTAGGAGATTAAGCACAGGGAGTTTCGGGCACCTCCCTCACATCCTGTCCACCCCAGACACACAGGCGCCAGAGGAGGGCTTCAGCACTGAAGCCCGCCAAAGGCCAATGAACAAAGGGACCAAACCTGGTTTGGCGCGCAGAGACAAACACAAGAAGGACTTTTTCTAAAAGAAATGGTGAAAAAAGATGACCGGAGTCTGTTTTTACAGATCGGTCTTGGGCGCCATATTGAAAAACATGGCTGACCTGATTTTTAGCCACCATGTTGGCGGTTGTGAAAAATCACGGTAGTTGATCTAAACCACTGCCACCAGCCATTTAAAGTAGGAAAGGGTAATATTTGACTGTTACATGAGTGTTTTGACTCGGGGGAAGCTAGGCAACCCCTCCAGCACTCTATAGCAAGACAGTGTGTACTGGGTCAATAAATTTAAAGAGACTAGTAAAGTCAATTTAACTTTACATGCTCTGGGAGACAGTAGTCAGTCCCAGAGAAGGTATTTAAACCATGGGAAGTCTGAAAGACCTCCCTGTGCCACTGCACTGAAGGTGCTGTGTGACACACAGAAAAAGATGATGCCCATGGAGTTGTTTAAAAACTCCATAACCAAAGAACACAAAAGTAAAACACATTGAAAATGAAAAGTTCAAAGCCCCAAAATATAGCAAAAGAGCTGGAGGGCACTAAGGTAGAGGGAATTTAGCACTTGTGTGAGAAATCTCCCTAACAAACACGTTGAGTCCTTCAGTTAATTTTACAATAAGGGCGATTATTCAGGTGATTTCCTCACCTCTAGTCTCTCAGGATTGCTTTTGTTTCTTCAGCGTCTTCCTCACAAACATCTCCCAAACACGATAAAAATAACTAAGAGTTGCAATAACTTACATGCATTAACTAGCACACTGTGTTTGCCCGCCGCGTGTAAAGAAACTGACATGAGTTTCATTTCTCATGTTAAACTCCTCCAAAGCCTAACATCCGACGCTGGAATTACTTGTTGCGCGGCTCTTGGGATCTGAAGAGCACCCGACGCAATCCCTCTTCAGTTTCCACTCGATGCTCGGACGCGTCACTAGGTTCTTTCTTCTAACGCGCTAAGCAACCTTGCGCACTCATAAGGAAAAAGAAAACTGCATGCAACTATTTACAAATTCCAACGATCGCATGCAAGGCCTTACAATACGAACACCTTCCTCAACAGCTGTTGTTAACGCGCCGATCCCAACTCGCATATTTACTTAACATTAAAAGCTTTCACAGTTCCAATTTACACTAGGAAACATTAATTCCACAATTCAGTTCTGTGGTTTCTCTGTACTTGTTCAGTTAGGCTGTTCTTTAAATTAACTGTTCACGTTTCATTCCATTACAAGGCATGTCAATTTTGCATTCTCTAGTTATCACTACTGTCAATTATCTGAGTTGGATGTTGACTGGATCGCTCAGCTTTTTGACTTCTTGAAATGTATTTCTACCATTTACTTCAGTCCTCTTTATATTTTCTCTGGTGCTTCTTGGGGCTGTGACCTCTCCTTGGCTTAACAGGAATGAAAGACAGTTTAGAACCTCTCCTGAGGTTCCAAACTACCTTATAATAGTCTCTGGACCAATCATTGCGGTGTATTGAATTTTTCATTTTGAGTTGGGACAATTGTAGAAGATTGACAACATAGTTAAGGAGAAGAACTGTCTAAACCAACTCACCCCCAAAAGACTATAATCTAAAAACAAATAACCACCTAGAGCCACAGTACTTGTCCCAAACCTATAGCCTCCTCTTAACTGAGAACTTCTAAGGGAACCTGACAAGCTTCCATGGGAACCTGACACTCCAAGACTACATTTTCCCGTTCTAATTGTCCTCCATATAGAACCGACTCATTATCTGGAACCATTACAATTAATTTCCCAAGATAATCTGCATCAGTTAACGGCAATGGACTACATCTACCACAATTACCCAAGAACTGGGATGAGGAAGAGGAAGAGAACAATGCAGAGCAGACGTAGCCTCAAGCTCATGGAGCATTCTAGTTCTTTTCAAGCTACATCTGTATGTTGGGCATTTAAAGATCGAAAACAAACTGCAAGAGGCTGCTGTTGTTTGGGAGAGGTTGTGCACCTCTCTGCGAGGCTTGTGCAACTGGGAAGCACAAACCGGGGTGGTTTAGTGAAGGGGCTCGCCAGCATGGACGCAGTGGAACGCTGTGCGAGCAGGACATACCGCACACACACCAGGAACCAAGGGATGATTCCTGGCCGTTCAGCAACCGGAGAAAGCAGCGTTTCACCTACTGGGACCTGAAACAAGACAGACGTGCTGAAGTGAAGCTGCGAGAGAAACCCAAATGACGAGAAAGCAGTCCAGCGTGGAAAGCAGTCAGCAAAGCCTTGCCGTGGGAGCGCCAACGGGACTGAAGATGCCACACTGAGCTAGTGAGTCAGCCCAAGCTAAGTGAAGACCCTGGCGCGTTTCGGGGACCACGCCCAATATAACTGTAAAGATTTAAGCCGTTCAAACAGAGACAATAAAGCGGTGATTTGCAAATTAAAGAAGCATATTGGAAATAGAGACCCCAGCCATATACAAGTGCCTGGAATGCGAATGTTGTAGCAACCTGATGTACAAAGGAGGTACATGCAATTGTAGAAGTAAAAGAGGAACTGTTATCTGTGAATATAAGAAGTGTTTTAGAAGTCCTGCCAGGGAAGCTTACCAGGCAATCACAAGTGCATAAGAATTCCTGGCAGGGGAGTATACCAGGCAGCTGCAAATCTACAGGAAATCCCAAGGAAGGATATAAAACTGTGTTTGCTTAACATAGAGGAACTTTTGAAAGCAGGAACTACAAGACTAAGCACCGTTGTGACAAACAGGATTAATGTGCACTAAGAAAGACACAAAGAGCTATCTATTTATCTGTCTATCTATATTATTTTTGTATAGCGTCACTAACCCGAAGGCCTCAGGCGCTCACAGAGACAGAACATCGAATAAACAGAAAACAGGTGCGCTTAGCTTGTGCAGGAAGTGTATGGAACAGGAAGGAAAGAGAAGCCCAAAAAAAACAAGATGGAGGCATTTTTCCTCCCTTATGTTCTGCTCTACCTGACTTCATAAACCCACCCCCTCTCTAAGCCTGTGCTATAAAGGCTCTTTCATGTACAACCCCCTAGTGTGAAGCAGGCCTTTGATATGGAAGAGACTCTTTGAAGCCAGGCTTGCACAGGATTGCCTGTTTTTAAGATACACATCCTGGCAGGGAGAAGTTACCCAACCTCCCAGACTGTCAGCAGAGGCAGGCAACCTGCCTTTTGTCCCATTCACTGGAACGGTGATAGTCACGTGCCTGGAAACCACATCGCCTCTCATAGCAGGTCTGAGCATACAGGGTTGACACTGGTATGTCAGATGTGGCTCTAATAATTATGGGAACAATCAGCTACCATAACAACACCTTGTATGGTTCATATTACCAGATTATCCTGCCACCAGGTTATAGTTAATGTTTATTATGCTTTAGGATCAGAGATGTTGATTTAAATGCAACCTCCATCTGCATTGACTTTGCTGTCAACTGCAGCTGTCACACAGGGCACCTGTGACTGCTGAACCTGCTCTGTGCCATTGGAGAGCCTGGGCTGCAGATCAGGAGACAGAATCATGCCTGTGTCCTGTTGAATCAAAGTGATCAGACCACGGCTGATTTTGCCGCAGTCGGAAAGTTCGCATGAGAAAGGTGCGAACTACCAAATGTTTGCACCTTTCTCATGCAAACACACTTACATACTACGGGGGCTGCAAGGGTTTCCCCCGCAACACCCGCTCATTATACTGTAAAGCTACATTTTTTTTTTTAAAGTAATCTGCAAAAATTACTGTTTTAAAAAAAATAATACTCAGGGTGACAGGTTCTCAACTTTTTTTTACACAAGTAATGAAATGCGCTAACACATCTCATCACTTGCGCACCAAAAAAGTGCAGCCCAATCCACAAGGGACACATGAATGGGAACATTTTATATGCGCGCCCATTCAGATGGCCTTTTTCACCTCCTTGATCAAATAAAGTGGCGTTTCTGTCAATTTAAAAGCGCATCCCTCATTTCCAAGCAAGATGCACTTTTAAATTTGCAAAAATTGTAGGCAACCCTATGCGCATGGAATGGGGGGCTGCCACTGCATGACAGGGTCTTTCCTGACCCTGTCATGCATTTCTTTTAAGGTATGAACCGCTGCTGTGCCGCTTGCATTTCTGTTCCTCAAACAGGATTAAAATTCATTTTTTGGGTCGCATTTTACAGCGGCAGGCACCTGGAGGGCCTGTCCCTGTGAAAGGCGCTAGGAGCTTGCAGAACACTGTCGGGAGAGCGATTCTATTCAAAGTACTGCCCATTTTGATGACAAAAATCTATTGAATGTTACAATTTGACCTATTTCGTACAGTACTATTCGATCAATTTTTATAAATACTGAACATGTGTTGCGGGGGTGTCACCCGCTCCCCATGTTCAGTAGTCTTGGACTAGGGTGGTTGCAGAAGTGTTTTCCCCTTTTTCCTCAAAATTGGAGCCGGGGACAAAAAAAAAGAAAATAATGAAAAAGGGACCCTGCAGAATCGGATCCGACCCGCGTTAGAGGGACGGATCTGGCACCGCAGGGTTGCAGGGGAAGTGGCAGCGAGCAAGCAGTTAAGTAGGGGGCGGCGGTGGGGTGGTGGCGAAAGGTACATTTTGGGTTGTTTGGCTGAAGTGCAAATCAATTCGCAGCGAAATTGACTACGGTCAATTCCGCCGCAAATAATTACACTTCGGTCAAACAACCCAGAACACCATTCAAGGCAGCTGGCCAGCGCACAATTTGCTCTACAGCTCAAGCCTGTGGAAATGCGCCGGTCACCTTTGAGAATAAGGTGACCTGCTCATTTCCAAAAATGGGTTGTCTAAAAATAGCATATCCTCCGTTCTTTTTTTAAATGCCCCATTATTTGAGGAACTGGGTCAAAATCTACATTTAAAAAAAATAAAAAAATGGTTACACTATGAAATAGGGAGAGTGATGGGTGAGATGTGAAGTGATAGGTAAGAAAGCAAAGGGAGAGCAGTGGGTCAGAGGAGGAAGCGCTGCACAAAAGAGCAGAGGAAGCAGTGATGCGGTGGGCCAGAAATCTGAAAGCGAGCAGAGGTACAGAAAGTAGAGTGAGCGTGTGGTCAGTGAGCCAGAAAGCAGAGAGGAAGCGGTTGGCCAGAAAGAGGCAGTGAGCTGCAGATTGGGAAAAAGGATGAGGGAAGAGTGTGATAGAATGGGAGAAAGGATGCAAGATGCAGAAGCAGCACAAAAGAATGAAAGCCTGTATATTGCGGGAGGAATTGTAGAGTGTAAGGTGTGAGTTGGGAGTATGATTTGGAGTGTGGCAGGGGCTGGGCAGTGCAAATTGTGACTTGACAGTGTGACATAGCACGTGAGTATTTGTATGACAGAGTGAGAGGTTAAGGAATGTAAGTTGTGATGGAGAGTTGGTGAGATGTGTGTTGGTGAGAGAGGTGTGTGGGTGTTTGGGGGATTGGAGAACATAGAAGGGGAATATTTTCAGCATTACAATTGAAAAATTATCAATTTAGTTAATATTATTAAATAGTTCAAAGAAGGTAGCAGGCGCTCCTCTCCAGAAAGAACATGGCATGATAACGCGTGTATGGGGTTGCTTTTGGTGCTCTTGTTCAGAGAGGAATTGCCATAGCGTTTCTGTGCTGGACTGCCCATGTGGGCAGGACAAAGACTGATATGCAAATGGACATTTCCCATCTGTGAAAGGTACAGTGAGCAAAAAGCATGTGCTGCAAACTCTCATCTCAGAACAGGTTATCATGCCATGTTCTTTCTGGAGAGGAGCGCCTGCTACCTTTTTTGAAATACTATTAAATAGGCATGAACATTAAACCAGAAATGTCGCCAAATCAAACACTGTTCTGCCAAGCCAGAGACATCTGGGACTCTTCCTATTAAATTAATATAAAACATACATAATAATGATACCTTGGCTCTCTTGTAGCCTTGCACTCTGCCTATTTCCTGCAATGTGGCAATCTTACACCCTCCAGTTAATACAAAATGTCCTGCAAAAATGCCGCAATAAATAAAGGTTTGTGCCGCAAAATTTGCCATTTCATGCCGCAAAATTTGCCATTTCATGCCGCAAAATCCTGGAAGGTCTGCATAGAGGGCAGACTTGCTGGATACCTCTCCCTTAATGCAACAGGAGAATCCAGAATGGAAGACTATCCCTAGAGGGCAGACTTGCTGGATAACGCTCCCTTAATGCAAGAGGAGAATCAAGAAGGGGAGACAATCCCTAGAGGGCAGACTTACTGGATACTGCTCCCTTAATGCAAGAGGTGAATCCAGAAGGGAAAGCGATCCATAACCGCAGACTTGCTGGATACCGCTCCCTAATGCAAGAGGAGAAGGAAGGCGATCCCTAGAGGGCAGACTTGCTGGATACCGCTCCTTTAATACTAGATGAGAATCCAGAAGGGAAGGCGATCCCTAGAGGGCAGACTTGCTGGATACTGCTCCCTTAATGCAAGCGGAGAACATTGAAATGAAGAATGCTGAGAAGGTGACTGTGTTGGCTTGCAATATCATGCACAATGACCTCATATTGGGGTTGGTAGAGATTGCGGATTCTCTGTACAGAGGTCATCAGAAGGCCATGAGGTCATAAGGTTATGGAGCCTGAGGGAGGAGAGGTAGATGCAGGCCCATTTCAACATGATGGTTGGGAGTCCACGCTGCTTAAAGCGGAAAGCAGTCAGAGTTACCTGTGGGGGGGCATACATTATAATGGAGATAAATATAAGGTTAGTAGCTGTCAATTATCACAAGACCGCGAAGCAGCAGGGAGCTGAAACTGTGAATGCCTGCTGAATAGCTATGAATCCTTCTTTGTAAGCAAGTGGCTGACGTGGAGCAACCAGTGTTGAAAGACAACAAGGGGCTATATACCACTTATGTTTTCCTCAATGGAAGTGACAGTTGGACGGATTGTAGCCAAGGTAGTTTGTAAGGAAAGCGCTGCAAAGCGCCCACTGCAAGCCTCAGAACGTAACTGATACATAAAGGAATATATTGCTGTGTTATTAGACTACTGACTGGCAATATGGGGGTAGTTACTGGAGCCACCTCTGAGGCTCAAGGCCCCTTTCATTTGAAAACATTGAAAGGCCCCGATGCTGTCACCGGCAGATGAGAGGTTTTGCGGTTGGGACCACTCCAGTTACCTGGGGTTTCCTGTATATTTAAATAATTACTCAATACAACTGAGGACGGTTCAGAGATCGAGGCAAACTGAATTACTAAATGGGGGAACATAAGACTTTCGTGACGAGTTAAAGTGGACCCGTGCCACCACAAAAGATAAAGCCCCGGTTAGAGCAAAGATATTTTCCAGTGTTACTTTGCATGAAGAATTAATAGATCTTACAACGTTTATAGACCAGTTTTGGTTATTTGGATTTAAATGTATTCCCTTTGGGCTGGTCTCAAAGAGGACTTTGGGAGAGAGCTTCAAGGAGCAAAGAATGAAATCTTAAAATCTTTTTTTTTAGCTTGATTTTATTTTAGAGGTAAAATGATCATTTACCCTGACGCGAGTGAGGTGGGTGAGGGGCACTGTTGCGTCAAGCGCACGATGGGGAGGAGAAAACCATAGCATTTGCATCCAGAGCCTTGAGGGGACAAGAGAGGCAGCATTCCGTCACTGAAAAGGGGGTCTTGAAGTATGTTTGGGCTATACAAAAATGCAAGCTGTGTGTGTGTGTGTGTGTGTGTGTGTGGGGGGGGGGAGGCCATTTGAGACAAGAATGGATCACACGTCTTTCAAAGGTGTGTTTGATGGAAAGGGATTTGATGGAGTATCTAGAAGGGTTACAGCTGGGTTTCAATGAGACCATGAAATTCAGCAAGAGAAATCACAATTTAGCGGCACATGTGTTGTATCACAATTCCGTAAAGGAAAGTTGAGAACAGGAGAAGGTGGCGGGTGAGAACATGCTATCAAGGTGCTCGTGGGGTTGGAAAGGGGAAGTGGGAGACAAAGGTGGTACAAGTTCAGGAGTATTGTAGGTTGGAAGGTGGATGATGTACCAAGTTCAAGAGAGTATAAAAGGAATTTGGGGTAGAGGCCAACACAGTTGTGAGAGGAACAAAGTTAATTCTGCCAGAAAAATGTTAACAAGTATAGCTCATGAAGGCATTAATAAAACAAAAGGGATCGTGTGCACAGATTTATTGCTACCCCAACATGGATGAGGAGGTAGAAGGGACAATATAAACGTGTAAGATGCGCTATGAGAGTGATAAAAGTTACAAGGCGAGTAAAGAGTCATTAGGAGTGCATCCTCTTCCCAATGGGCCCTTGGAGGAAGGTGCATTGGACTTTTCCTGAGTCTGTCATGTCACCAGGAAGAGGAGTCAAATATATTTTGTGCTGTCATAGATTAGTATTCATTGTGGCTGAAAGTGAAAGTGACCAAGACTGTGGTGACATTTCTTGAACAAGTGTCTACAAAGTAATGTTATCATTCGAATTTAATAACAGACAATGGGGTGCAGATGGTGTCGAAGAAAACGTAATCATTTTTATTGCGCAATGGAATCGAGAATAACCAAACTGCTCTGCATCATCCCAACCCAACGTGGGTATAGAACGATTTAATCTCACATTGATGGATAGTGTTAGGAAGGCTTTGCAAGCAGGTGGTGTTTGGGACTCAGAGACTGGCACCTCATACGGCCACTGGTTTGATTCCTTTTGGGGTACTCAAATGTGGGAGACCCCCCACCCGATTGTGTCCTGGGTGGATGAGTCGAGCAGAAACAGTGTTATGTGAAAGGATGAGTTTTAAAATGTTTTGAAGAACATACTATGAAAGCTAATTTATGTTCTCCAGCGTGGGGTCTGGCATGGATTCACATGCTCATGAATATTCCCTGTCATCAGGCTGGGAATCCTCGGTAAAAGAAAAAAACAGGTTCACTTTCACTTATAAACTGTATTTCTCCTCTAACCCAATTACTGAGCTCTGGGTAATACTGCCCTTAGCCAATGACTGTCCTCTCCCTAAGCACCTCCAATTGCAGTCATCTTCAGATTTTTACCACACATTTCAAGTCTTTTTTGCTCCAAAAGCTAGTCTACGTTTTTGCGCTTTTTCTAATAAAAAGGTCTATATTTGTCAAATAGAGCCTGTGTGCTCGTTCGCTCCTTCAGCTGACAAGCGGGGATCCATCAGTGAATTTCAACGCCCCTTAAGGACAAGAATCATCGAAGTTTCATCGAAGATTCCAGAAGGCCATCAGGCCTACTTCACACTCTGGACCATGTCGGAGGAGAAGAGAGAGAGAAGCTCCCTTTTCAAACTCTGCTCTAGCTGCGGACTGCACAATGTGTTTGTGGAGGATGAACACCTCCAATGTCTCTACTGTCTCCATCCGGAACATAGGGATTGTCAAACCTGCCTTGGGTTCTCCAAGCGAACCGTGAAAGATCATCACAATAGGTTGGCGGTGTGGCTCAGCACAAGGCATTTGCCCCATGCGGCGAGCAGGGGCATGCCTCACCTAAGACCGGCCGGTCTGAGTAGCAGCCTTCTAAGTCCTTTGAGGGTGCTGCATCCGTGGGGGCCCAAGACAAGGCCAAGCACCGTAAGTCTGTTCTGCTGAGGTCGCTGCACAAGCGGATCCCGCGACGGGCTGGGCGCACTCATCTTTACCATCTGCCATCTCCAACCATTGGACCAGCTCTTCCTCGAATAGGAAATCGGCTAACCCGAAAGCTGCGGGAAAAGCCTGAGAAGACGAATGTGCAGGAAAAGGTGTCTGACCTGCCCCAGAAGGCTCAAGCGACCCAGGTGATGTCGTTGACAATCGAGATGGTGATGGCCGCCCTCTCGAAGGCCAAAGGGGCTGACCCGGTCAAGGTAGCCCCGGTGGTGCCTAGAGTAACCATACCCCCAAGGCGGGAAGCCCCATACAAACCGCTGTAGAAAACACTGCAGAAGAGGATACCATCCATAAGCCCGAAGCCAACCCCTCAGGATGCTAAAATGGGGCCCGGGGTGAGGAGGCCTCAACCGTACACCAGGGCACGGATATATTTCTTCCTCGGACGAGGCGGACCAGGTGTCCATTCACGCGACATACAGGCCTCAAAGCAAGAATGAACCTGCCTGGACATCGGATCCCCACACATGCGCCCCAGTGGTAGGTGAGCTGGCGGGCTTTGTCAGCGAGTATTAGAAGATCTCCTCCGACCGATGGGTGCTGGACGCACTCGGCCGCGGACACACTCTAGAGTCCTAGCAAAAGTGTCAGCGGAACCCTCCCGTGGCCCGGCAAGAGCAGCACATCCCTCAGCTCCTGAAGGAAGTACCGGCCATCATAAGAAAAGGTGTGATAGAGCTGGTTCCAAAGTGACTCTGGGGCTTCTTGGTAAAGAAGAAGACCGGGGGCTGGCGGCCCATTCTAGACCTGCGCATCTCAACAAATACCACAAGTCCCAGACATTCAGGATCTTCACGTTGCAGCAAGTGCTCGGCCAACTGGAAGAAGGGGACTTCCTGACGTCGCTGGATCTGGAGGATGCATACTTCCACGAAACCATTCACGAGAAGCATCTGAAGTTTGTGCACTTTGTAGTGCAGGGAAGGCACTATCAATTAAAGGCCCGCCCCTTTGGACTGAAGTCAGCACCCAGGGTGTTTACGAAGTGCCTGGCCCAGTGGTGGCCCATCTGCATCTACGCGGGACAACACGTGTACCTCGACGACTGGCTCATCTGGACCAAGTTAAGGGAACTGGCCGTCGAACACACAGAGAGGACCGTCTGGCTGCTGACGGTTCTAGGGTTCTCCGTCAATTATTCAAAGTCCTTCTTGATACCATTGCAGAACGAGCTGTTCTTGGGGGCCACACTCAACACAGTCTCCTGCCTGGCGGCTCCCTCGGAGGAGCAGGTACCGGCGCTGATGGACAAGGTGCAATGGCTGTTGACACTGAAGAGCGCCGCAGTGCAGACCATCAAGTCACTGCTCGGCATGATGTTGTTTTGAATCTACCTGATCCGGCTCTGCAGGTTGCGGATGCAACCCTTCAGGAGTTCCTGAACGCTCGCTGGATCCAGGCGTCCGGCAGCTTCGCAGATAAGATTGCTCTCAACAAGGAGTTCCGTCGAGCGACAAGGTGGTGGGGCGTACGCTATAACGTCACCCAGGGTACTGGTTTTCGGAGCCCCCGTACCAGGAGATGGTCACCACAGACGCTTCCCTGGACGGCTGGGGAGCCCACACCATGGTGTCTCCATGCCAGAGGCCTGTGGCTGCCAGAGGAGAGGGATCTCCACATCAATATCCTGGAGCTGCGGGCAGTGTTTTGGGCCCACAAGCAATGTTCCCTCTAATAATGTTTCTCTATGTGCAGAACTGGTTTGCTGTTGTGCACACATTATTTTCCATGTGCGTAACTGACTAGTAAGGTAAGCCACTTCGTGAGCATGCGTATTTAGTGAACTACCGTCGCAGAAGAGAGTTTGGAAAGGAATGTGTCGCTTCCCAGCCACTGAAATTCTTGACACATCTTACAACACTTTTTCCAAACACATAGGCTAATATAGAATTTGTCATATGTGATTAAACAGAAAACTCATCAACCAGTCCAAGATTTTAAAATCTGCAACGGTACCTTGCAAACGTTTTATGGCACTGGAAAATCACTCATGTGTACTACAAAACACAAATTCTCTTGTCATAAACTTATTTGGCTGTCAAGAAATTCAGACAGAATAAAACATTTGCAGATGGATTAATGGCAATTAAAAGCAAGGTGTCATAAAACATGCTGATAGGTCAAGTGCCACTTGTAATTCAAGGGCCAGGAGAACATGCTTCTACTAATTTGTGTAAGGATGATAATTGCATCAGAATAACTGCATCTCAGAAAATGGTGATCAAATATTCCTGTGCCTGTGCTTAGTATCCACATTGCGTTGTCCTTTGGGTAGTGATAACACCAGCCTTACAGCTAAGAGACATACACACCATCCATTTTTACTCACTAAAATGAAAATGTGCCCAACAAAAATGAGAAACAATGAACATTTTGTTGCTTCAACCCACAAAGCTCCACTGATAATTTTTCTAATCAGTGACCAGTAGAGCAGTGGCATAGGAAGGATCTCTAATAATATCAATGCCTGATCTCAACAGCAATTGTAAGGGGAAGAACATCTTCTAATAAGCAGAAAATATCCCTATTGGCAAAGATAATTACTTTTTTAATCATTTGAGTCCAAGTAGGGAGCAAAATCTGATTAGAGTCTTGCTTGTTACCCTGACATAGAAAGTGAAATGACAGGGAACTAATGTAGTCTATAGTTTTGCCCACCCTTGCACTCAGATCCTAGACAAATTCAACAAGAGCTTTATTGAGGTTTATTATGGATCCCTGAGCGAGAAAATCACATATATATGCCTTTTAAGTTAATGGCATAAAATCTCAAGAAATACAACAGATTGAGTCCCTTCTTCTGTAACTATGGATCCCTCTTCTGTAATTCTTTGTTATAAGTTAAATAAGATGCAGGGAAATGCTAGAGACGATATAGAGCACATGGGTATATTGAAAAGCCCTCAGCAGCTGAGCATAGAAAGAAAAGTAAGGTGCTGCTGTCTAGATGGGTACTAGAATTTCCTATTGTTTAGCAAACAAGCAACACATTTCCTTAAATGTACTGCCGAAACGTCTGACTTTTTTCAAATGTGCTGCTTTGTTCATCACCTGCAAGGAGTGATGACCTGTGCTCTTCCACCCATACCCTTCCCCGGCCCCTGTGCTAGCCTGAGGTATTATAGCAGTATACACTCACTGGGATATTTGCAAACCCACAATACTTTGCAAGCAAGGCATATTTAATGCCTCAACATATTATGTGCATTTTAAGAATGTCATGACTCTGCATGTAAGCAGTTCTTTTGCAGTGCATACAAGATTGTTTGCAACATACCCCACCTTTATATCATTGTGTAGGATTACACAGTGTTCGGTGAAACTGTTTTTGCATAGCAGCGAGTTACCATATAATGTGTGACGGTCTATGCCCAAAGGAACTCTGCACACTTGTGTGAAAAGCATTCTTCTGTCTGAATATCCGGTGCCCTGATACTATGGACGAGTAATCCCAGGTAAAGCCCATGCCAATTATCCCTTGTAGGCAAAGTAAATGATATTGCAATGTTGCTCTCCACTTATAGGGTAATGTTAGTAATGCTAAAGTAGGAGATACTGAGCATCACATTTGTCGTCTCAAAATCCTTTGAGGGCAAATAAATATTTGAGTTTTATAATGTGTTAACTTGCAAGGGGCCACTTCAAAGCACTTGCGTGACATATGTACACAGAAGAGGAAGTATGGGATAAGGTTACACATACAGGTAGCCTGCTTACTTACAGTCAGTATCCGATATTGTAGCTGGTAGTTCGATTGTATTGTGTAGATGACGCTTTTGGTAAGGCACAATGAGTAACAGAAATTCTGGCACGTGAACGATATCCATATTATTCATATTACAACAAACATAACACCAGTGGATGTAGGTACCCGTCTGTTAACCTTTCGCAGAGCCAAGAGAGGAGTCGTCAAGGTTGTCCGGTACCATCTTAATGTGTTCTGGGGCAGAAGTCAGAGTCATAAGGTCAATGTGTGGTAGAATCAAGCTTA
This sequence comes from Ambystoma mexicanum, assembly GCF_040938575.1. Classification (NCBI taxonomy): domain Eukaryota; kingdom Metazoa; phylum Chordata; class Amphibia; order Caudata; family Ambystomatidae; genus Ambystoma; species Ambystoma mexicanum. The sequence continues at coordinate 56,768,786 of NC_090935.1, read as the reverse complement.
GGAGTCAGGGGAGGGATGGGAACATTTGGTTAATGTGTGCAGGCATATCTTGGTTAGATTCTTCTGTTCATATAGCCAGTTTTTCATATTAGTTTTTAACCTCTTATGTGTGTATTTTGCTGTTAGGGATTTTAGGTGTTTACGGTTGTTAGGCAGAATTCTGTGCAGTGCCCTTAGGGACCACTACACACAATTAAGACTACAGGTGGTGATTACAAGCTTTACCTTTGGTAAAGGCCTGTACTACTATGTCATAGTGGTAGCAGTGGCGGAGCAGCCAGGCTTATCTCAAGAGTATATGAGCAGTAGCAGAGATTACACAAAGGGACCACAATTACTGTGACTCAAGCGAACACTGACTCAAGGTTTCAGGTAGAAAAATATAAGTACATTTATTTTTAAACCATTCGTTATAAACACAACACTTCTATTAAACTTCAATAAAAACCACGCGTTAAATATATTACAACTAACCAATTCACTTTGTACAGTAAGTATCAAGGTAAGTACCCTGTGTTGGAATGAACTGGTGTTAGGCACAAAACATGTTACCGCAAATACGATTGCGATCACTTTTTGTCAGTTCGGTCTACTAAACAAACGCGTATCCGTGACATGAAATGCTACCGGGGCAAAAACACACTTAGCACCTAAGATACCCAGAGGAAGTTGGAGGCAAAAATCACAGGCAATATTTTGGTTAGGCAGGCAGAATCAAGAAACACTCAGAGACAGGAGTTTAAAAGTCATAGGGCCGGAGCCAGGGTCGAAAGACACCGGGGCCAGTTGCCGAAGATCACACGGTCCGATTCAACGTAGCCAAAAGTACTTCGATATTGTCAATGTTCGGAAGCAAACGTTATAAGAAGGAGGGAAGACAAGGGCAAGCCTTGGAAATGAAGAAGAAAGGGATTCACCCAGTTTCCTCAACAGAACACACTACCCTGTTCCAATGGTGCAGCTGGTGCCCTGGCAGTGGTTCCTGTTGGTTTCCCGCAGACCCACAATTCCTGGATCTTCGTTGAGAAGGAGGACGTCTGAAGAGGGTCTGCACCACACAGGGATGAGGCCGGCAGCAGCGACACGGAATAAAAGGTGCGCTCCTTAGAAACAGGAGAGGCTCTTCAGGTGGCTATCCGGACCACTACAGCAGTGTGCAGCGATTTCAACCACGGAAGAGGATCCTCTGGCTGTAGAAGATGAGCTGGTTATCCCCACCAAGCTCAAGGGAAGAAGACTCTGGATTGGATCTTCTCTGAGTCGTTGAAGGGCAGATAGCTCAGGACTGCAGCAGGGCTTCACCGGGACGGGGTAGTTGCAGCAGCCGTCGTTCTCTCTGCTTCTCTTCGGTTCCTTGTAGTACCAGTGGCGACTCTCTGTCTTCTAGCCCAAGAGACCTGCCTTTTATGCGGAAAACCCCCATTCACGCAGTTTGGCTGTCAATCACCCAGCAGGGGGGTTGTCCAGCCCGGACAACTTCCCTGGCCAATCATGACAAAGTGTGACTTGGGTTTCCTAGGATACCCTGTGCAGGGGGTGACTACACCCCTCCCTCACATTCAGCCCACCTAGACACCCAGGCGCCTTGAGGAGGGCTTCTGGGCAGAAGCCTGCCAAAAGACAGTGAACAAAGAAGACAAACCTAGTTTGCCGCACAAAGTAAAACACAAGAAGGACTTTAACAGAAAGAAATGGCGAATAAACCCAACCGGAGCCAAGAGAAAGACGATTTGGTCAAGCGGGTTTATGTTCGAGGCTAATATAATAGCCAAGAACAGTACCACGTTTATCTAATATAATCGCGGTAGAAAAGTTAGGGTAGATACCACTGCCACCAGCCAAGTCTAAATGTTAAAAGAGCGAAACAATGCTCTAGGAGGTACAGATAAAAAGGGATACAAATTAACCCTTTCCAGTACTCCATGGAAGATGGGGTGTACTGGATCTGTGGTAGATTGACTAAGTAAAGTTAATGGTAACTTTACCCTTTTTTGGGGGACAGTAGTCGCCTCAGAAATGGAGTCGAGGGAAGTCTCAAAGACAACCCTGTGCCACGGCACTGAAGGTGCAGTGTGACACACAAAAAGAAGGGGGCTACTGAAGTGGTGTACTTCAGAGTCCACAATCACAAAAACAGTTAGAAACACATAGCAAAACCTAGGTAAGAGTGGGGGGAAAGCTCTCACTCTTACTAAGTGGAAAAAAATGAACTCCAGAAGTCCAGCAAAGCTGCTGGGGGACTCACTAGGTGAGGGAAATTAGCCATAAATGAGAATTCTCCCTAACAACGATCACCCTTGCATAGTAGTGTAATGCAAATTAGCAGAATATCTAGTTGCTTATTTTAAGAGAAAGCACATTTCAATTAATTGCTGTGGCTTGTCTCTTATTAAATATTTCTGAATAGGTGAGAATTGTCTGTGTGCGCTGCTAAAAATCTTCTGACCGGCACCCAGAAGGAAGCTGGGCAAGCGCACATGTGCACAGCTTAGAAAGAACACTGCCCACAAGTCATTCCTTCCATTCCGCAAGGGCAAAGTGGTGAGGGTCTTCACGGACAACACCATGACAATGTTCTACATCAGGAAGCAGGGGGTCACCAGATCCCCGGCGCCCTGCACAGAGGTGCAGGCTTTGGGGCACTGGGCCATCACCCAGGAGATGTTCCTCATCATCAAGATCACCATCGCCGACTCCCTCAGCAGGGAACTGCACTCCTGCCATGAGTGGGAATTTGACAGGATCAAGTGGACCGTCTCTTCTACAAGTGGGGCAGACCCCAGATCAATCTATTTGCGATGGTGACCAACTCCAAATGCCAGAAGTTCGCCAGCAGGTTCCACCAGCCGAGAAGCATGGCCGACGCGTTCTCTGTCCTGTGGGAAGGTCTGTTCCTATATGCATTCCCTCTGTTGCCTCTCCTGCTTTCATCAATCAACTCAAACGGTGCTGATGCAGGATGATCCTCGTCGTGTGGTGTGGCCGAGGCAGATTTGGTACCTGGTCCTTTCTAACCTGTCAACGTCACCTCCAGTCAAGCTGCCAGTGGTCGCGGATCTGCTCACGAGAGAAGGAGGCGCAATCCTGCATCATGGCCCAGGATCGCTGAACCTGAAGGCTTCACTCCTGCAGCCTTAGAGTTTGGAGGTTACAAGTTACCGGCGGACTGCAGGGAGGTCCTTTCCAAGGCCAGAGCGTCGTCGACTCTTAAGTGCCTCGGACACAAGTGGAAGTGTTGGCTGCTGCGTGGTGCCGGGCACAGAAGATCAATCCTCCACGGGCCCGCAGATTCTTCCGTACTTATTGTCTTTGGCCAAGGCGGGGCTGGCGCACACCTCTATCAACGTGCATCTGGCAGCTATCTCCCGCTAATCCAGGTCTTCAGGACGGTCTTCTCTTTGGTCCCACCGTCTCACCAAGGATTTCCTCAAAGGACTGTTTTGAGCATTCCCGTTGGTGAAGGTGCCTGCCTCGGCATGAGAGCTCAATGTGGTTCTGACAAGGCTCATGGGGGCCCCCTTAGAGCCTATGCATCAGGCCCCTCTAAAGTTCCTATCATGGAAAACGTCTTTCCTCATGGACATCACATTTGCCAGGAGGGTGGGTGAGATCCAGGCCCTATCCTGCAATCAGCCATATCTGACTTTTCACTACTTGAGGGTGGTGCTGCGGATGCACCCCTCCTTCATGCCAAAGGTTCTGTTGGAATTCCACCTCAACGAGCCTTTGGTGTTGCCTGTGTTCTTCCCGGAACCTCTTTCGCCGGCTGAAAGCACTTTGCACTCACTGGATGTGGCTTGTGCTCTGAAGTTGTAGGTGGCACGCACAAAGAGTTTCCAGAAGACGTCTCAACTATTCGTGAACTTTGGTCCTGTGAACCATGGGAAGGCCTTGTCCAAGGCTTCCAACTCCAGGTGGCTCTTCGGCTGTGTCACACAATGTCATTGGCAATCCCACCGCTGCCCGGCACTCCCAGAGCCCATTCCACCAGAGCGATCGCTGCGACGACAGCGTTCCTGTCTGATGTGACCCTGCTGGACATCGGCAGGGCTGCTACGTGAAGGTCTACGCACAACTTCACAAGATTCTACTGCGTCGACTGGGATGCCAAGGAGGATTCCAGGGTAGGCCAAGCAGTGCTATGCAACCTGTTTGCTTGAAGGTGACCCTGTTCCAGAGGTAATAGTAATTGCTTCTGTTGAGCCTTGCCACCTCCCGTGGTTGTGTAATGTTGTACTGCTATGCATTCTTTATTCATGAGCATGTGAATCCATACCAGACTCCATGCTGGAGGAGGAACAAGTTACTTACCTGTAACTGTTGTTTTCCAGCATGGGTCTGGCATAGATTCTCATGCGAACCCTCCTGCTGTCCCCTCTGCGGCTCTTCTTGTTCATACTGCCACTTTACGTGCTTACCAGATCTGAAGATGACTGCCAGAGTAGGGGCTTAGGGAGAGGGCAGTCAGTGTCTTGGGGCAGTACAACCCAGAGCTCAGTGATTGGTGATTAGAGGAGAAATACAGTTTGTAAGTGAAACTGAAACTGTGTTTTATTTTACCGAGGAACCCCGGCCTGATGACGGGGAATATTCATGAGCATATGAATCCATGCCAGACCCATGCTGGAAAACAATAGCTACAAGTGAGTAGCGTGTTCCTTATGATGAGAAATGTGCCCGTCTGGGGAAAGGGTAAGCCTGGGTGATAGGGTCAAAATCAAAATTCCCACATATGTCAGAAAGGGTTGTCAGTGTTTTCGGACCCTTCGGTCCAGGTGTGAAACAAGTCGCAAATTGAAAGTTTTGGTTACAACAAAAAGAATAAGATAGGAGAAAAGTAGCGAGGTATGTTGGCCAGGCCCCAGAAAGCCTTATGTACGATGAAGAGGGTCTTGAACTTGATCCTTGCAGCCATGGGGAGTCAGTGAAGAGAGTTCAGAGCTGTAGACATACGATCCCTGGGCCTGAGGTCAAGGACAAGTCTTGCAGTCCTGTTCCGGATAAGTTGTATATGGCGAAGAGTAGAGGCATAAAGATTTAGAAAGTGGCTGTTGCAATAGTCCAGCCTAGAGAGGACCAGAGCTCTGGAGATGGTGAGCTTCTGGGGAAAAGTGAGAAAAGGAAGAATACCTCTGAGGAGTTGCAGCTGATAGTTTGACTTCTTATAGAGATGTCAGAGATTGAGGAGAGAAGGAGAGGGTTGAGTCAAAGATGACACCAAGGTTCTTAGCCTCATAGGAAGGAGCAGGAAGAAGGCCCAGAGTGGCCGGCTAGAGAGAAAGAGAGGGAGGAAATAAGGGAGCTGGTGCCCCAATGAAAAGGATCTCAGTGAGAGACCCCAGCATAGAACTGAGACCATCCCTACAGGTTCTCTGACTCTGCTTCATAATCAGCACTACACGTGCATGTTATTCTGGTATTGTGGGTGGTTGCCCTCCCCCTCATCATCATCACTGCCAGGTCAAATTACTATGTTGTGAGCACAGGAAGACATTGCAGCGTATGCACAAGTTGTGCCGCATGCAACAGGCAATGATGATATGACCACGCTTTTGAGGGGAATACATGAGAGCCCCACCAGTCCACTGGAGGCCTCTGGTCTTGGCTCTGAACATGTCAAAAGCCCTCTCAATGATGGCCCGTGTGCAAGTGTGCCCAGCGTTATATCTCCTCTCCTCAATCCTCTTGGGGTTACGGTATGGAGTAATCAGCTACGGCACAAGAGGATAGCCTGCATCATCTGTATGCATAGGCTGACATGTCAGTGTTGGCTAGCAGATAGTTTGTAAACGCTATAGTTCGTAGCTATTGTTATTGCAGGGTGCATACAATGGCTCATGAAAAAGAAAGGATAAATAAGGGCCAATCGAGGAAAGGGAAAAGGCACAAAGTAGGAAAAACTGAGCTTTATAAATTATGATGCTGTAAAGTACTGGTCGGCAGTTTGTTTTCTTTGTCTTCCTTTTCTATGGTAGGAGAAAACATTGAAATTCACAGTATGAGATGGGGCGCATGGTCTCACAAGTGAAAAAGTGTTATGCCCTATTTTAATTTGTTGAGCTATTATAGCTCTTCTGCAGCCCTATCAATAACAAGCCTTATTGATCTCAATGCTATTCCAAACACACTCTTTCATGCACTTGCCTCAGTCTAGATTACCATTTTGTCACGCTCTGCCTTGCCCACTTCTACCCATGTGAGATGAACTGACATGTTCCTGTGCCTCGGATCATGACCTACCCATTCATATGTTTGTGGAAAGCTGAAAAAGCAGTCGTTTTCGCCCAGGCACTGATGATTCTTTGAACAAAAGATGATGTGGATTCCATGGCCTCTAGGGTTTCTTGGATCTTCTCCCATATCCGGGGCACTCCAAAGAAATGAGTGGGCCGCACCTCCCGCAGTGTATCCACCACAGAGCCCTGCATTCAGAGAAAAGATGAAGCATAGAGTCATCAACTAGCAAGACCTCAATCAGCAGGCACAGTATTACATATCTGCTCCCTAGCTCCTGAATCTGACCATTGTGAAATGTGTTGCCATTGGTGTTAAGATGGATTTCTAAACTCTGACCTGGAGGGCAGAAGTTTAGGAGACCACCCTACTTTAGTGGCACAAAGGGAACGTTCTGGACAAACCAGACCAATCTACGTCAGCTTGGCAGGCAGTCAAGACTAAGTTCCAGGAGGGGTGAGAGTGATCGGAAGCCCACAATGAGCACACACAGTAAAACTCCACAGATTACCCTTAGAAAAATGTATATCAAAATACATTTATTATAGGCCTTTATAAAAAAAACACGATTAAACCACAGTTACCAAGAAAACAATTGCCACACATGTTTATTCACTATGTAACATATATACAATAATGTGATTAGCCTAAGGCTGATGATGGGTGAGAAATAACCACAACCTGCATCAGAAAGGGGTTAGGTCAGCACATATATCAGATTAGGCAGTTCTTCATCAACAATTCCTAACTTATGTAGTTCAGCCCTACGAAGTGAGGAGCCTAGTGCTCAAAGTACAGTTGTGCGTTAACAAGGCGTGGTTGTGGGGGCGTGGCTTGGCAGCCATGTAAGAAGGAGCAGCAATTCAGAGCTCCCGGGAAGATCTGACCTACAGATCCGAAAAGCTGGCAAACAACGAGTCGGTAACCAGCTGACAGGTGAAGAAACGCTGTCAGAAGGCCTGGAGACTATAGAGGAAGAGTTTGGGGAAGAATCGTACCGTCTAGTGCCCGCAGTGCACATTTGAAAGGGACGCCGTGCCACAGCTCAAAATGGCGGGCACGCCTTGATTACACCGTGGTGCCATCGGGGCGGAGCGGCAGAGCAGGCAGAAGGAGGGCAGTGGCCTGCAGCTACACAGAAGGACGCTGATAGCAGCAGCGACCCTCCTCCGGGAGAGCCACGGGAAATAGAACCCTGCAGGGCCGCACCTCAACGGGAACCCGCCCGGGACAGAGGAGGACGGCGCGACCATGCAAGGCCAGAGGAACAAGGCACGGCCCGATGGGACAAACAACAACCACCTGGAGCCCTGGCGGGTGGCCAGGACATGGTAGGCTCCGGCTGGGACCCAGAAGCGAGAAAGTGGCAAGTGCAGTGCTCCGGACCCATTGGAGAGGGCAGCAGAGGAATAGAGCTCACCAGTAACCCTGCCAGAGCACGACAGCAGACCTGTGAGGGCCGCCGGAACAATAGACCCCGGAGGGTGAGGCGAGCGGACATGGAGCACCCGCCGAGGGGACACTGGGGCCAACGCTCCACTGTGCCGGCCAGATCCTGGGCGAGGAAGCGAGGGTCGGGACGGATCTGCAGTGCCCTGTGATCCGCTCTACCAACACAGTGCTGAAGAGGACGAACAGCGGAGTCCCTGCGAGTGGAGGCGCACCACGCAGAGGAGGCACTGTGGGCGGGAGAGGATCGCTCCCCAGAAAAAGTTGGGACAGAATCAAGGCTGAGTGCTCGGAGCAGCAGCCCGAGGCCCGCACATACAGTAAGACAGATCCAGGACACCTCGAGGAGCGCGCAGGGAGGATGTGACCCAGCGCCTGGTGGAACACAATACGAGAAGGAGCGACGAAGAAGGTGAGAATGCTCAAACTCCCCCTGCTGCGGGAGGAACCCGGACCATGGCCAACAAAGCAAGTCACCCTCTTGGGGAACCACTTGAACTTCAGTAAGCACTATAACATCGGAGGGCCTCCCTGGGAACCATTGGTGGTTTTAGTGGGTACAGGGGAGCCATAAGACAGTGCGGCAAGGACCAAGGAGGGGGCGAACCACAATGAAATAGGCAGCAAGTGGGAGGTGGATGAAAAGTACCAAGAACCGGCACGACCCAACAGGGCCAATTACCACCAGAGACCGCCAACCCGCAAGAGGTACGTGTGGATGGCTGGGGAGGAAGATCTGTGGAACAGCACCCTACATGGGTAAGAACAAAACCTGGGGAGCGGGAAAGCACAGCCACCCGCCCAGAGGGGACTCAGGCACAAATAAGCCAGCCGCCTGAGCAAGAAACACCAGCGGCAAAAGGGGAACAGTGGGGTAACCACCAGACGGATCATACCCACAGGCACCTTGGAGGGTCGACAAGGGCAGCATTGAAAGTGCAAACTTGTGGGCGGGGTGAACATACTCCACACGCTGCATAAGGCTGCGTGCAGCAAGACAGCTGGGGCAGGTCAAGAGGGGGAGTGCAACCCACCCGCTGAGCAGAGAAGTGGGGTATCGATCGGCGGAGGGACCTGAACACTGGCAGGACATACAAAGGACATACTAACAAGACTGGATACAGACCAGTACAGCACCCCGGGCATTGCCCGCGCCACTTGAGCAATTAAGATTGTCTGTGATCAATAGACGTGGGAGGGCACAACCCACTCGCTGGATAACAAAAGGGAACGGAAGGGGAGCTGGGTGAGGGGACACCCCCCTGTATAAACATTGACAATAGATGAAACGTAACAGTGCCGACGTCACCACCTGGGAAAAGGGCAAAACAAAGTGAGAGAGGTCATACTGAACGAATAATAACATACGTGGGAGACACAACCCATTGATTGGCCACAAAGTAAACACTACTGGGGGGGCACTGACCCCACAAGCGCAGGATCAGAGGAAGGCACCCAGAAGCAGCAGGGACTGCAGGGCCTCGAGGTGGACGCCACTGGGACAGGAATGGCCCGTTAGAAAGGGAGTGAGCCAGCCACAGGAGAGAGGCAGCTCAGAGACATAGCACCTGCACCTACTACTGAAGAAGCAGGGGCCCGACACAGAGACACAAGGCCAAGGATGTAAACATGCCAGACAAACAGAAATTAGATAAAGGGAGACAAACTAGCATGGACTCATTCGCCTGCAAGAATGAGGACACGCAGCCTACGGCAACAGAGGAGGCCACAGCGAAACCCGCGCAAGGGGAGATCAGACAAGTGGAAGGTAGCATTCTGGAGGCCATAGAAGCACTTAAAGCATTGATGGTCGATAGAGGACAAGCTAGACGTAGATGTGGGGCTCCTCAGACAAGACACAAGGAACCTAGCGGAGGGAGTGACAACGGTGGAGCAACAGGTGCAGAGTAACACGGTGAACATGACAACATCCCAATCCCAAATGTCAGAGGTGCTGGATAGGATTCGTATGCTGGAATGTTGAGCAGAAGACGTGGAAGGGAGCGCTCGACGCAACAATGTGCACATAGTGGGGCTGCCGGAGGGGGAAGAAGGCAGAGACCCCACAAACTACATAGAAAGCCTACTGCTTCAGGATTAGGAGCAGGGAACATATCCCAGGGCTTTGTGGTGGAGAGGCTGCATAGAGCTCTAACCAGGAGACCCCGTCTGGGGGCATTCCCAAGACCTATGATTGCGAAGAACATGAACTTTAAAGACAGGGAGAAGATTTTGACATTCTCAAAGGAGGGCGGGGTGATAACGAGAAATGGCGCTAGAGTAACCATCTACCCAGACTACACCGCGCTAGTACAAAAAATAAAACGGGCACAGTTTTGGCCGACTAAGGAGCATCTTTGGGAGACAGGTGTGTAATTCATGCTGTTATACCCGACCAAACTAAAAGTGTTGCACAATGGGAGGTCACACATCTTTGAGACCACGGCTGACGCCCAAGAGTGGATGGACCAGCAAGGGATCCCACAACCAAGAGAGGGAAACGGGAGAAACAGGAATGCACCTCTATGAAGCACGGAGCGGAAAGGACGAACAGTATATTTCACAGAGACAAAGACCAACAGCCCGACGGGCAAGAGCTTGCACAACACTCGAGCAGACCACCAGATACCACAAGACCTTACCAGAGGAATGGAACCTGGGGAGGTACCCCAAAGTAACATGAAGAAGTGAGACAAACAGCACAGTAACTGCACAGAGACTGGAACCGGTAGCTTGAAAATGGGAGCTCATAGTTTCCGGGAGCAGACCGCCAAGACCCACAGATGGGATCCCAAGGAAAGGCAGAACTTGTGATGCCAGTTACAAGCCACCACGCCGCAATGACTGCGCCCACAAAAAGGAGGGCGGCACCTGGAAAGCGGCGGAGCCCGAGCAGGGGGAGGGTGGCTGGGCGTTTGTTTATAGTTATGGTAGTTATAGTTATAGTAGTTGTTCACGCATGAACACTATCAGACCATGCCCCGCTAGTTGGGGCTTGGACACACAGATACAGAAGAGCCCCCATACTCACATGGCGAATGAGGGCAGAGGCACTGCTGGACGGGGATTTCCAGGAGCACATCCAAAGTACGATAGATGACTATTTTGACCACAATGCGGGGAGTGTAGAGAGCACTGGGACGGTCTGGGAAGTCCTTAAGGTGGTAGTCAGGGGAGCGGCAATAGGGAAAACCGGAGGCCTCAGAGGTGAAATTTTGGCCGAATTGGACGAAGTAGAAAGGGTGGTGGCACAGGAGGAAGCATGAGCGGGTAAGATGGGCGAAGAATCGGGGGATCTCACTACGTTGAGACAGCAATGTATGGCGATTTGGGAGAGACTAGGGAAGCTGGACTATGGGAAATATAAACAGTGGCTACACGCATAGGGAGACAAGCCCAGCAGGCTTCTAGCCTGGCTGACTAAACAAGAGAGTAAGCGGGAACCAATAAATGCAATCAAAGACAAGCAGGGGGAAGAGACCAGGACCCAGGAAGGCACCA